>NC_061511.1:259028084-259090857 GCF_022539505.1 Lolium rigidum
GGCATGTCTATAACTACAGAAGCATATCATTGTTATTTTATTTTATTTTATTTATTTATTTAACGAACAGAGGTTTATACCAGATCATTGTTTTTTCATTGAACAGAGGCTCACATCAGATAATCAGCAGCTATTTGTCTTCAGTAAACAGTGTTTTTGTTAGATAGAAGCAGCTGCTAAGTTGGATTGTGTTGTACTGCACTGGTGTGGCTGTCCCATCGAACTGCGGTTAGGCTGGGCTCAAGAAAAGGAGATTTCCAGGAAAAAAAATGACAAATTTGCACTTCCTATCAGAACCCAAATCGGCTGTTTTTCCTTTTACAGAAACAAAATCGGGTTGCTTCTTCGAGCCTCAACGAGTCTCTCCCAACGACTCCGCATGAGTGGCATGACATCCCGTTTGGCCCAACAGGCCCAGCTCCCGGACGTTCTTTCAGCCCGTCAACAAGCACCTGGGAGGCAACACGCTCGATCGACCTGAACCGGATGTTTAGTCCCATACTGCTTATTAACAGAGGGAGAGACGCCGGAGGATCCTTTATATTGGGCACCTGGTGCTACCCTAGAACTTACTTACCTGGACGGGGTCAATGGGTGATCAAGAAGATCCATGGCCTGGATTAGTGGCCTCCATTGCACATAGGAGGAGCACTAGTCCACCATCTCCTCTTGAAGGAGAATGGACGTCATAATTTATGATAGAGGGGGTACGCGTTCGCGCGGCCCCTACTAATTTTAAACTTAAAATAGTTGAATATTGTTTTAGTTATATATAATTGAAATACGGAGTATGTAATATCTAGAAACAAATCTGTTCAGATTAGAAAATCTTTGTGCCGTGCAGTTGAATCTGGAAATTCAGATTCGGACATCCAGACATTGTCTGCTCTACGTTTTAAGTTTGGAAAGTTTATGAATCTGAAGTTCTGAACACGATAGTTGCTTCACTTTGTCGAACGGCCTGGAAGTTCAACGTTCTGATGAGGAAAATGACTGAGATTCTGCTTCAGTGTCTATTCAGGATGCAGACGTTCAGCAAATTGATAGCTGCAGATTTTTTGCAAAAGACAACACCGGTTGCTTGCCTTCGGTACTCCTGCCTTTTGGGGCAATAAACCTTGCTGCAGCTTCTGAGAGAGCATATGCAAGCTAATACGGGATCTTCAAAGATCTGATTCTATTTCATAATACCTTTTGTCTCTCTCCTAAGGTCTCTCCGGGATCCAATCAGAAGGAATTCCCTCAAACCGTTCATGATAGTTGGTTAAGTTCCCGTTTCCTTTTTTGTTGAGTTTCGCCTCCCTCCTTTCCTTGTCTCCATTCTGATTGATTCACTTCTTCACACAACCATCTGGTTCACCCCTTACTATAACCATCCCATTCAATCTTTTACACTGATGTTTCATAATCGTGGCAAAGTAGCGCTACTTCCAGACCATCCAGAGTCCCACGTACCTCTAGGGCCTCAGTCTGTTCAGGATTCCGAACTCTTAGTGGCAACTGAACACGACTACACGAGGGGTGCATACGAGGGGTGCACTTGTCGCGAGACTACACGAGGGTCTGTGCATACACGCGCAGGGGCGTTGGATCTATAACATGTCTCACGATCCAATACCTTCTATCTGTAACATGGTGCCCTTGTACAGTTGTATGTACATACCTTAGCAAGATGAAAGGAATGCACGTATTTAGACGTGTAGCTTGTGAACGAGCAAGTAGATGGTTGGCATCCACATCTGAGTTATCTTCAAGAAAAAGACTTTGCAGCCCCAGTTTAGTAGAAAGCTAAGAGGTTCAAGCCTGGGTTACCAGCGTACAGTACATTAGTACATTACAGAAACATAGCATCCATCACAGTATCATGTCATATCAGAACATTTAAGATGAGCAGAGAGAGTGATACAGATCTAACAACAGGATAACTCAAGAGTCAGAAGATGCTATAGAATGTCCACCTCTACACATCGATATGGATACGATGTACTAACATCCATGAATTCGACTTGCAAGGGTCCTCCCATTCGAAGATCATACTTTCATAACTTACATTACATAGGTGTGTTCACAGATTATTGCATATTAGTACCTTTCCTCAGGTTCTGATGGAAGCTATTTTTTTTTTTTTGCAAGGCTGATGGAAGCTATATGACCCTTCCGATACGGGTATCAACCACTGTAGGTTTTGAAAGTTCTGAAAACTCCAAAGCTTGAGCTAGTGTTAACCTACGGTTTTTCCAAGCATCTTGTGCCCACTCCTTCATTCGTTCACCTTCTGCCTTTCTGTTGGACTGAATAAGCAACAATTCTGCATACTCACCTGCAAATCAGCAAGTAATAACAAATTCAGTATTTGCTCAACACAAGAATGCGAGCGTGAGTCAGTGTAATAGCCTCACGGTAAGCAATAGCCAAATGAGCACCAACTGCTAGCAACAACGATGACTGCTTTCATTGTTTGCGGTTAGTAATACTCGGATTTTTTAGTACTTGGCAAATTAGCTTATAGTAACACAAACTAGTGAGGCGAAAAAGTATTTAGGCCCTGTCTCACAAATGCAGGATTTTTTCATAGGTACCATAACGATTAGAGAATCTGTTATTTCATCCTTCAGTTACTGAAAAATGAGGGTTCACAATGCAATCTTAATCTACTAACAAAAAACAGGTAGGCAGATTTGGATTCATATTGTTAAATCACATTTTCAAGGTTTAGCCATATCCAAACCCCATGGTCTCATTCAAATAGGACGTAAAGAAAAAAAACTGTAAAACATAAGCTACAATGAATCAATTGAGAAAAAAACTAAATTCAGTTGATCATGGCACCAATTTACAATCAATATGGCATCTATGATGTTAGATCAAGTAACTTGATTTTCTAATATTTGAAGTGTGTTCTGGAAGAATAATGCAGATAAGATTACATGATAAAGATTCAAAGAATAACCTCGAGCAAGGGAGATGATATCTCTCAAATCGACCTGACTTCTTGTGTCTGCAGAATATAGTTAGAAAACATTATCATATTGCCCAACGGATTAAAAAGAACCAATAGCATAGGAGATCATTGTTTTACCCTCAGAATTGATGGCAGGTGCTTTCAATACTTCTAGGGCCTTCCTATATAGCCCCTGCAACCAGACAGCTAGTTAAATAAGCATAGACCATGTATAGATTATTCTCAAGGGTAAAAGATTACTCGCAAACTTCACCAAGCGGTAATAAATTAAGAAATATAAGAACTGATTTGAGAGAATAAGAATTGCCTCATCCTTAACTAATCAAGAATTAAGACCAAAGGAACGTGAACATCAAAGTTTTCAAGATTGTGACACATAAAGCTGATATAAGAGTAAAGATTTACTGACCTCCTGAACCATTATCGAACTAGAACCTTCTGATTTTGCTTTCAGTTTGTACATTCTAGCTACACAGGTCAGTACAATACCAACCTTTGGGTGATTTGAACCTGCATAGATTACAATGTTACATGATAGTTAACTCGGAGGTCAAATGCTTCAAATTTATTTTCTGATATTCATTAACAAGCTTCGCGTGCCAAACCGAATTGTTCTTCAGCCTTCTGAAGCGCCCTTGTGAGATAGTCCTCTGCCTCACCGAACTGGCTGTAAAATCACGATGTGAACGCCGTCAGTACGGTCCCTAAAAGGCACAAGAGGCTAACAAGTTGCCATCCTAAAGGCAGTTCTAAAAATCATCAAACATTGGTGTTGGAAACCAACAAATAATGCCTTTAGAAATGGAAAAGAAACAAAAGACCATCGAAAGAATGACAGTATTGACTGCAAAGATTACCCAGATTGAGACAAAAGCTGGCCATATGAGCAAGTAGCACCCAGAGAAACCTCCTCGGGAGCCATGTTTCCAGCTGCTAACAAATTCCCGGACTTATCTTCTGTGCTAGCTGCCTCAAGAACCTTTTCATACATTTGTGTTGCCAAAGGAAAATCACCAGTGCAGTGCAGATATTCACCATATGTAAGGACAGCATTTTCTGTCACGAATACAAATAAGGTCCATGCCTCCAGTAGTCACATGAAAAGAAAAAAAAGCTAATGTTTCACAGATGGTAATATATACCTGTTTGGTTATTGCCTACTCCAGCAAAGCTGTCCTTGGGCCCACCAAAGAGCGTCTGGGCTGATAAAGTTTAACAGTAAATCACTTTGGATAAATATCCCTCCTTATTGCCTATCAGTGATATGCAGGAATTGAAAAGGAAAAAACAACCTGTATCTATCTCTCCATTTAAAAGAGCAGCAAGTCCTTTGATAGCATCAACCCGACATTTCAGATGGTCCTGATCAGACCATTTTATTTCTTCATCTTTGACTGACAGATCAACCGAATCATTTGGGGACATCGAAGAGGATACATCCTGTGTTCAAATTAACCATTATGCTATATTTATTTAGGGCCTGAAGAAGAGAAATATTTGCTTGTAGTAACAAACCTGGCCTGCCTCCATGCGTAACCCCATTAGTGCTTCCCATGCAGCAACTGCACATTCAGTGACCAACATTCCATCAGAAATGTCATTTGAGAACATTGACCGAATTAGTATCCATCCCTCCCCTCTTTTTATTTTATTTCCACTATCTTCCTTAGGTGTGGTTTTTTTTTTTTTGGTTATGGCAGTTGATTCCTTGTACTATTTGACAGTGATAATGTAAACACCATCAGATTATAAGTAATGGCATTTCTGAGTATGTAATATTAGTTATTCTTCTCCTGCTTATCTTTGCTAAAATAAAATAAAAAATCTTACACATTGCTTTAGAAATGTATACAACCATTATTCTTCCGCTGCTTCAAAAATAAGTACAACCCTTAAGGAAAAAAACAGGGACCTACCTCTGAAAGCTGCAGAAGGAGCAACTTGCTGGGTTGCTTTGAGCTTTTCCATTGCGTCTTGGCGTCGTCCACTGCACAGACAAAACAAGCATAATGTTACTCACATCTACTCCACTGAGAAGGCCAAATTGGCAAAGGCTGTCCTCTTGCTGGGAGGCTAACCTCACTATGCTAAATGGAATAACAGTTTTCCATTTCAGTTTTCCACTATGGATAGCAACTCCATTAGCCAAGTTCTCAAACTAGATACATGGAACAGTATGCAACGTGCGCTTTGTTCACGGGACACCAGACCCAAAATGCCGTGGCAACGGGGAGCCGTACAAACTACCCAAACTAGAGAGGCATCCAACCGAATCTACACTCACAGCTGAAGCCACCAGATCACAAAATCGGTAGCGCGGTGTTTCGTACCTCCGGTAGAGCAGCGTGGACATGGCGAGCATGAGCGTCCCCACGGCCTCGGCGGCGCCCTCATCCCCGCCCTGCAGGTTCGAGGCCCCCTGCTCCAGTATCCGCATTACCTCCTCTGCTTCACCAGGAGGAAACATCAGTTCAACGCACGCGGGCCGTCAAACCCTAACGCGCACTGGCGCTACGGGAGGGGTGGAGGGGGCGGACCTGGTAGGCTCTGACGACCGGCGGCGCCGAGGGCGTAGCGGACCATCTCCGCCGCCACCCTCTCCGGCTGCGTGCCGCCGACGGCGGCGTAGTGGCGGGACCGCGGCGGCCGGGGCCTCGGGGCGGAGCGCGCCCTCGCGAGAGCCGATCGAATCGCGTTCATGGCTGCCGCCGGCTGAGCTCTGGTGGAAGCGGCGGAGGAGAAGGGTCTAGGAGCAAGTCGGAAAGGAGAGCAGAGGCAACGTGTCAGGTTCGATGCAGAGCATAAACCCAGCGGAAGTCGTCAGCGGCGGAGCACGGTACAGGGAGATGACACGAGTTGGGCCTTCGTGGCATGTAGCCATGGTTGCTCCTTCCAAATTAATTACTAAATTTTTCAATTTATTCTTAGTCAAAATTAAATATGTTTTACCAAGATTATAAAAAAATTAACCTCTCCAACACAAAACAAGTTTAATTGGCATGTTTTCCTATAGGACCGATCAATAAATTTGATTTATGATTTAAAAAAAACTCTGACCAATTTGAAACAGATAGAATACTATAACATAGTAAAGCATCCTAAGAAATTTCATTTCAGAGTTTATGTTGCACGATGTAGACCAAAATGGTATTCATGTCGTGAAAATTAATTACTTCCTTCTCACATCTAAATTTAGTTAAATCTCAAACAACTTTCGTGAGACAACGACCTCTTAAACAACTTTTGTGAGACGGAGGAAGTACATAGAAACATCCAACAAATAATGTTCGACCCCAATCGCGTAGCGATTGAGCGGTGGACCAATGGTTATTTTCCATGTGGCATTGATAAAACCCGGAGTTGCCATCCAGCCATTGCATGCATAAAATAATTCTCGATAATTTTCGCATACCATATCCGTTAAGTCACCCATAAAGATAATAAAGTTTAGATAGTTTAAATTTTATGTAATGATAAATAATATTTGGCATCCTTAACTTTGGGACAACGAAATAAAGATCTATTTTGAATAGTACCATTTCTTGATGAAAGTTTTGTCTTCGGAATTATATTTATACTAGGTAACAAAAAAATTGTATAAATATTACTTCCGTGAACACGTATTAGAAAAAGTTACACAGATGTAATACTATGGCCTTAAACATTATAAATGCACAAAATATGTGATTATGCGTCATTAGAAAAATGTAATTTCTATTGTGTTTGGATGAACTGAAACTTTCTACCAAATACTCACTTTGTATAGGATTTTTATGTTAAAAAAATGTATGGACTGCAATCTAACAAACAGAAAAAAAAATCTAAATCTAAAATCCTCCCAATTTAAGATGAGAAAGTTTCGAAGTAAATAGGCCTTACGAGCTAAAAGGACAAAATGGAGCGCAAATAAAGATATTCTTCTTCTGGTCCTTTTTTCACTTGCTCTAATTCTCTTGCAAACTCTCGAGTTCCCTTTTCAAATGCTTGATCTTTGTAGGAGAAGATACACGAGGCGATTGTGAGCCGCCTCTAAAACTCATCTAGGGGTTCGTCCCTCTTACGGACAACACTATTGGTCTGCCCCGCCTTAGGTGGCCTTGAGGCATGGCGGCCCATGGCCTCTCGCTAGTGGGAAGGTTTTAATTCTTTGTTTAGTTTGTTTTCAGTATCTTCTTCGGGATGATGAGGCGACGTCTACATCCTGAAGTTAGAATAATGTCCTCTGGCGGTGGAGGGCGCATGGACTCGTGTGTCTGGCGGATCTCCAGTTTACGTGTTCACTGGTGTGGTTTCAGATCAGTCTGTTCCGATCTATGGTTGTCATCATTGGTGATGGTTGTTGTTTTGGTACGTTGGTTCTTTGTGTCCTTATCATGAGGACTTCCCGTATGTCTATTACAAAAAGATCTACGACAGGCTTTGCCTAGCTCCGGCGATGAGGGACGAGGGCAACGGCGCACATTCGGCTCATGCTAGTTTTTGTAGTCATTGTTGGGTGGTCCAATGTATTATTTGTATTTTTTATTACTTTTAGCCATCTTTATACCGCTCGTCATGGTAATTCATTAATAGATTGGTGAAACTTCTAGAAAAAAACGCGTAATGTTTATAGTTTCCTATTGGTGTTCCGTCCAACCAATTTTAATACCCTATCCGTCCTGAAAAAGATATGACTGATTATCTAAAATCATATGAGAACTTGACCGAATAGACCATGTTGAGTGTACCAAAGCAAGGCCTTCTTGAGTATAAAACCCAAAACAGAATTCTCAAAACCATTGTTATTACTAACTTTTAGCCATTGTGTACCACAAAAGTCAGAACTTACATTTTTCGATAGATGACGCTTTAATATTAAAAAACTTTAAGTATTACACCTGATCTCTGCATAACTAACATGTACATTGTTGTATAAGCCCGATATTAAGAAATACATAAAATGGCGCAATACAAGTAATGCAAGAAATTGTAAAGCCGCCTATGAAGATGAAGGGTCAATCTGTAGATCGCCCAACCATCCATATAGATAAATGCAAGAGAGAGAAAATTGTGCAACGCAACCAAATAACAACACCAGTGGCGTAGCTACAGCCAAGTCAGTGGGGGGCGCCGCCCAGCCCATGGGTTTTTCTCAAAGGAAGACCATGTAATTGGGTCATTTGCCCCCACCAGATTTGGAAAAAATAGGCTTAGACTGGTGAACACCAATCATTTCTTCCTTTCTGTTTCCAAACTCCGCCACTGAACAACAATCATTCATAATAAAAACTATAAACCTATGGTGAACACCATGTAGCCAGCTGCCAGATATATTAGCAACGCTACGTTGTGAATACAAGGTAGAAACTATATAGACTAGCAAATTTACGATGGAAGGGTACCTATTTTATTATCTTGTAGCGAGGTACGATAGAATACACACTTTGTACTTCTGTGCTAATTACGTTTTACAAGATTGTTTGGGTTAGCATCACTCATACTAGGAAGATACCATGCAAATACTTTTTTTCTTAACTGGATTATTTATTTCCTAAAGTTTTTATTATTATCCATGCGATCTTGACCGGGTCCATCAGATCAAGCATCATATATCCTGCCTGCCTGCTTCGTTACATCTCTGGAATGACAAGTTACTCCTACTATAGTCTGGTATCTTTGACATTTAGCAATCAGCATTTAACCACTGCTTCATCTAGTACACACATTTCGCGCGAGGGTGTGAATGTGATGCTGCGTGACATTGTTGCTAACTTGCTATTGAATTGAAGGAGAAAAACATCGCAGACTTTGGCTAATCCGTTCAGGTCTCTGTCGATGGAGTGTACTATTTTGTACTTTGGCTAATCCGTTCAGCTCTCTGTCGATGTTTTATTATCTCGTTACGACGTACGGCAGAATACACATTTTGTACTTCCGTGCCAATTACGTTTTAGAAGATTGTTTGGGTTAGGATCACTCATACTAGGAAGATACCATGCAAATACTTTTTTCTTAACTGGATTATTCATTTCCTAAAAGTTTTTATTACTATTATCCATGCGATCTTGACCGGGTCCATCAGATGATATCCGTCTTCTGGACAAGGACTTCACGGTGATAGACAGATGGATTTACTCCGGTCAAGCTTTGGGACGGTGATTGTTGGTGTCTGAGGATTATGTGGCTCCTGCCTACCTGTTTCGTTTACATCTCTGGAATGACAAGTTACTCCTACTATTGTCTAGTTGCTTTGACATTTAGCAATCAGCATTCAACCACTTCATCTAGTACACACATTTCGCGCGAGGGTATGAATGTGATGCTGTGTGACATTGTTGCTATTGAATTGAAGGAGAAAAACATCGCAGACTCTGGCTAATCCGTTCAGGTCTCTGTCGATGGAGTGTACTATTTGGGACGAGTTGTTCAGTAGCTGAGTTTGGAAACAGAAAGGAAGAAAAGGTCTGTACTCTCGGTCCGCGCGCGTGAGATATCTCAATATGGACTCCGCGCCGGTGCCAGCTGATGAGTCAACCTGAACACGTTTTTATTTGAGGTCCGAACCTGAACACGTTGATCCCAAGCTTAATAGGGGCGGCTGTCTGCCAAGTAGAGCGCGTAGTACTCGCGGTGTGTCCCCGTCGAGGTGCTGTGCCTGTGCTGTGTTGGTGCTTCTGAGTGCTGAAATGGTCCAGTCAAAAGCTTCTGTTTAGCACACAGCAATTCGTCTCCCCAGGGATAGAGTCCACACCCGGAACACGGCCGCCGTCAAGCTGCTACTATATTAGCAGCGTTTGATAAACTCGCATTGCCATTACTATCCCGGGGACGAAAATGCGTAGAAACACTGGCTGCGTCTCGATCGTTTAGCTTGCCGGTTTTCATCTCGTCTCTCTCGTCGACGGGAACCGCGACGTGCCTAGAGGCTTTTAATTCCGGTAGCTGTCCGAACAGCGACGAGCTAAATCTCCCGCTGACAATCATGATGGTAACCGTGCCTCGATCGAGCTGTTTCCAGAACCTACGTGAGCACTGCGTCGAGCCGTCGACCCTAAGCTTCCTGGGCTGTGCTCCGGTATCCCCTGACGAACGACGTTCAGGTGGTAAACGTGCGTTTGGTTCGTGACCAGAAAATATGGATGATCCCATCCCAAAAGTCGAATATTTCTGAGAAAGGCTGGACCATATGATCCGTGAATTTCATGACTAATCTCACTAGCCGCCTGAGAATCCATGGCCGTCGACGCGACTCCGACACCTGCCACCGTCGTATGTGTGGCTCCCCAGCTCAGCGGCGGCCACCATGTCACGGCGAGCAGTGGGCTTGCTTTTTCGCGTGGCTCCCCAGCTCGATATCGGCGGCCTCCAGGACGCGGTAAGCGGTGGGCTTGATTTTCAACGTGGCTCCCTAGCTCGGCGGCGGCGGCCTCCATGGCGTGGCGAGCAACGAGCTTGCTACGTCTGCACCACACCCAGTCGAAGAAACGGCCTCCTAAGTATGTACGGGTAGTGACCTTGGTAGGCACGGGTAGGCACCCGCCCGCTAGGTCCGGCCTCCACCACAAAGGGAAAAGGACCCGTTAATTACATATTAATCGGTGTGTTAATGGCATATTTATATTTTTCTATTAATCGTTAATTAAACATATTTTATCTCATCCCATTCCGTACATATTTGCCCATGAACCAAACACACATGTTAAATCAACCCACGAAAGGGTATCGGCAGATCCTAGCCGTCTAAATAGAACAAAGTTTAGAGGGGGAGGACACCGGAGCAATAGTCAAGCTTCCTTGTGTCCAGCCGCCGCGTTGAATTAAGAACTGGCCTTCTTCTCCTCCGCACGCTCGATCACCAATTAAGCTGATGGAGATGTTGGTGTGGGTACAAAGTCTAAAAACACAGGCCTCGCAAAGTTTACTCGAGCATGAACGAAAGGTTTAATACAGCTGGTGAATTCGAGTACTCCCTCCTTCCAAAGAAAAAAGGATAAAACATACAATATTTGCCTCAATCTGAAAGTATGTATACAGTAAATCACGTTTACATACATCTAAATTTATACAAATCTACGGTATCTTTTTCAGTATGTTGAAGTTGGTCTTCACTTGGAAAGCAGTTGTGTACAAATGGCCACAGCGTAATGCGCATCTTGCCATGTGCTACGATCTTCCACACCGACTTCCAGAACTGTTTGTCGGTGGCGGTGTTAGATGTCATGCCCCGACCCTTGGCACTCCAGGGCCATCAACGCTGACTCAGCTCTCCATATGGTACGCTGATCGGATAGTTTACACGCCGAAACGGTTGTGAGGCCATGACCGAAAATCGTCGCCACCCTGCTGACTGATCGGTATCTGCGGAATTTGCACAACAATTGTTTCATCAAAAGTTTCATTAACCCGAGCAGTATTCCACGCCAAAGAACCAGATTCGATCAGCGAGCACACCATTTGGTTGTCCGTTGTGTCAGAGTATGGAGCATTTCTGGCCTAGTCCTCGGTAGCCAATTATTCTTCTCTATCTTAATCGTGGCTCTATCACCAACACCCACATGGCACCCAATCGAATCAGTTCCCACCCGTGGATGATGCTCCTCCATGTGTAACAAGCAGAGCGTGGGCATAATGTATCCCAAAACAATCTATGGGGTTAGTAACACCCTCTAAGAACCCAAGCGCAGAAAGAGTTGGGGTCAGTGATCAGGTGCCAAGCTTCGCGCACAAGTATAGCCTGATTAAAACTTCCCATTGACTTGGGAGAACACATCCATTCCTATGACCTCTAGTGTAGCTTGCGCTTCCCATTTTTCAAGCCCCACCATTGACTGGCGATTAGTTTTTGCATTTGCCCACACCTTCCCACGGGTAACTAGAAACAACTCATCACATATGTTGGAATCGCATGTATAATTGTATAATTGCCTTGAGCATAGTTTCATCCCCCGCTCTCGATAAAGGCCGATCTGAATTTTCGTTGGCCGGATTCACATCACATCATAAAGGTATCTGAGTGCTAATTGGTGAGGCCAAGATTAGTAGGCCTGCCTAAGTAGGAGTCTTTGGAGCAGTTCGGTGTGCACACCCAGTTTGAATTTCACTACCTCCTTGACCTCATCTCGACACCCATACCAAAGAAAATAATCGATTTATTTATGTTAATTTTCTGACCCGAACCTTCACAGTACGTGTTTAGGGTATGGTGTGGTGCATCAACATTCCTCTGATCACTCCTAGCAAAGAAAATGCTATCCTCTGCAAACAGTACATGGGATATAGCAGGTCCAAGTCATCCATTTTCTAAACCTCGTAGCTCCTTGGACCTACTGTATTTGTAGTAGACATGACAAACCTTCAGTGCAAAGAATGAACAGACATGGTATGATAGGATCACCCCGACGAATGCCTCTCATAGGCACCACTAGCTCAGTAAGATCTCCATTCACCCAAACAACTTATCTAGCATATGTCACACACCTCATAGCTGAATTTATCCAAGTGCTTGCAAAAGCTAGTCAAGAGGCATGTAGATAACTCCACTCAACTCTGTCGTAGGCTTTCATCATGTCGATCTTGAAAGCAAAGAAATACCTCTTACTTTGTTGCAGCTTTATTGTATGTAAACTCTCAAAAGCCATTAAATCATTGTCCGTAATAAGCCTCCCCGGGGACAAAGGGGCTTTGGTTCTCAGACATAACATAAGGCAATATTGGATTCAAACGATTGGTCAACACTTATGAAGCAATCTTGTACAAGACGTTGCGCAAGCTTATTGGGCGGAAGTTCTTCAAATGCCGGGGTTGTTGATTTTTTGTATAAGAACGATCACCGAATCACAAAACCCCGAGGGTATTTTGTTGCCCGCAAGAAAACTCACTCCTGACTGCACCACAGATTTCCTCTCTAAGAAACTCCCCGTGAGTTTGGTAAAACAGCCGGGTAACCGTCAGGCCAAACGTCTTAGTGGGCTCCATTTGAAATAGGTATGTTTTAATCTTAATATCAGTATGATCCTTGCATACAGCCTCATTCATATCATTGGTGATCTTAACAGGAATAGAGTTCAAGACCTCATTCACCGAAGGACACGACTCAGTACTAAAGCGGTGCTCATAGAAGTGATGCACCATGCCCATCATCTCACTTCAACTCATCTTCCCTTGCAAGATATGAAATTTTATTGGTTCTTTTTTGTGTCATTGCTCTCGCATGAAACAAGGCAGTGCCACGATGTCCCTCACGGAGCCAATCCACTCTAGATCGATGACGTGCCATAATGTCTTCTCTTTGGCTCTCTCAAACAGTTCACATAGCTCTTTTTGAACTGTTTGGATCTCACGGCCATCAACATCAGCACATCCCATAGCTTTCAGCCCACGCTCAAGTCTGAGAATTTTGTTTCGAACTGCACCAAACACCTTAGCGCTCCACTTCTTCAACAAGACCGACATTCGATGCAAATTCTCACACGTGGATTGTAAGGATCAGGTCACATCCTTGTTCTCATCCCAATCATATTCTGTCACCTCCTGATAGTCAGGTGCCCGCAGCCACGCAACTTCAAACCGGAATTGTTGTTTCACAGGGTTCAACCTAGGCATCCTCTCGAGCTTACTTTGGTTGATAGAAACGGTTAAATGATCCGATGACATTGTGAGTAAATTCTCCACAAGGTAACCACTAAATAGCTCAATAAATGCACCAATTGCAACCGCTGGATCAAGTCGGACTCGGACTATATCATCACCATCTTGCTTGTTATTCCACTTGAACTTCGGACCCGTGTACCCAAGATCCATGAACCCGCACTCATCAGGACAATTTCCGAACATAGCCATTTGGGTTTCTAATCGGAAAACTGAACCAAAATTCTCATCTCTAGACATAACCTCATTAAACTCTCCACAAAAAATCCATGGGCCATCCCACACGTTGCGAAGCCGTCGGAGATAACTCCAGAATTCATGTCCCAAATCTCTACGAGGTTCCCCATACACAAAGGTTGCCCGCCATGTAGCATGCTTCTCCTTCGAGATAACCGATGAGTGCATTTCTGAAGCATATTTACCTTATGTTTTTGCATGTGCAGTGATAGGATTTTAGTACTTTACGGCGCTCGCTCACATCTCTTGTGCTTGTTTCCACAAGATCCTAAATTATGAAGGTATTGATGAACATATTATTTGGAGCTGCCATATTGGACATAAATATGATATTTTGAAGTGATAAAAGTAACTTAACTGATTTTCCATGTACCTGGGTGTAAGGGCAACGCAAGAGGAAACTCGTGAAGGCTTAATCACTGGCGGCACGTGTAGGGCCCACCCGTAGCATGTGCATGTACCATGTGGCACCACCTCCGCCTAGTCAAATAGTTTCACCACGCGAAGACGGATCTAAGATCCGACATTCAGAGCTGCCACAATTCATTGAAACCTCACCTCCATAAGGGATCTAGAGGGGTGATACGTCTCCGACGTATCGATAATTTCTTATGTTCCATGCCACATTATTGATGATATCTACATGTTTTATGCACACTTTATGTCATATTCGTGCATTTTCTCGGAACTAACCTATTAACAAGATGCCGAAGTGTCGCTCCCGTTTTCTCGCTGTTTTTGGTTTCAGAAATCCTAGTAACGAAATATTCTCGAATCGGACGAAATCAAGACCCGCGTTCCTATTTTCACCGGAAGCATCCGAACACCCGGAAGGACCGGAGGGGGGCACCGGGCCCCCGGACCATAGGCCGGCGCGGCCAGGCCCCGGCCGTGCCGCCATATGGTGTGGCCACCCCTTCGACCCTCCGCGCCGCCTCTTCGCCTATATAAAGCCTCCGTCGCGAAAACCCCGATGCGAAGAACCACGATACGGAAAACCTTCCAGAGCCGCCGCCATCGCGAAGCCAAGATCTGGGGGACAGGAGTCTCTGTTCCGGCACCCTGCCGGAGCGGGGAAGTGCCCCCGGAAGGCTTCTCCATCGACACCGCTGTCATCTCCACCGCCATCTTCATCACCGCTGCTGCTCCCATGAGGAGGGAGTAGTTCTCCATCGAGGCTCGGGGCTGTACCGGTAGCTATGTGGTTCATCTCTCTCCTATGTTCTTCAATACAATAATCTCATGAGCTGCCTTACATGATTGAGATTCATATGATGATGCTTGTAATCTAGATGTCATTATGCTAGTCAAGTGAGTTTTACTTATGTGATCTCCGGAGACTCCTTGTCCCACGTGTGTAAAGGTGACAGTGTGTGCACCGTGTGAGTCTCTTAGGCTATATTTCACAGAATACTTATTCACTGTTGAATGGCATAATGAGGTGCTTATTTATATCTCTTTATGATTGCAATGTGTTTGTATCACAATTTATCTCTGTGCTACTCTAGTGATGTGTTATTAAAGTAGGTTTATTCCTCCTGCACGTGTGCAAAGGTGACAGTGTGTGCACCGTGTTAGTACTTGGTTTATGCTATGATCATGATCTCTTGTAGATTGCGAAGTTAACTATTGCTATGATAATATTGATGTGATCTATTCCTCCTACATATGCATGAAGGTGACAGGTGTGCATGCTATGCTAGTACTTGGTTTAGTCTTTTGATCTATCTTACACTAAAGGTTACTAAAATATGAGCATTATTGTGGAGCTTGTTAACTCCGGCATTGAGGGTTCGTGTAATCCTACGCAATGTGTTCATCATCCAACAAGAGTGTAGAGTATGCATTTATCTGTTCTGTTATGTGATCAATGTTGAGAGTGTCCACTAGTGAAAGTCTAATCCCTAGGCCTTGTTCCTAAATATCTGCTATCGCTGCTTGTTTACTCGTTTTACTTGCGTTACTACTGCTGCGTTACTACTGCTTGTTTACCGTCCTCGGGCAAAGCACTTTTCCGGTGTCGTTGCTACTACTTATTCATACCACCTGTATTTCACTATCTCTTCGCCGAACTAGTGCACCTATTAGGTGTGTTGGGGACACAAGAGACTTCTTGCTTTGTGGTTGCAGTGGTTGCATGAGAGGGATATCTTTGACCTCTTCCTCCCTGAGTTCGATAAACCTTGGGTATCCACTTAAGGGAAACTTGCTGCTGTTCTACAAACCTCTGCTCTTGGAGGCCCAACACTGTCTACAAGAATAGAAGCTCCCGTAGACATCAAGCACTTTTCTGGCGCTGTTGCCGGGGAGGAAAGGTAAAAAGGCACTCATACTCCGGTTCCAGGTAACAGTACTTTTCTGGCGCCATTGTGTTTGTGCTTGATGGCGTGTATTTCACACGTTCGTTGGGCAACCCCAAGAGGAAGGTATGATGCGCACAGCAGCAAGTTTTCCTCGTAAAGAAACCAAGGTTTATCGAACCAGGAGGAGCCAAGAAGCACGTTGAAGGTTGATGGCGGCGGGATGTAGTGCGGCGCAACACCGGAGATTCCGGCGCCAACGTGGAACCCGCACAACACAACCAAAGTACTTTGCCCCAACGAAACAAGTTGAGGTTGTCAATCTCACCGGCTTGCCGTAACAAAGGATTAACCGTATTGTGTGGAAGATGATTGTTTGCAGAGAAAATAGTAAAACAAGTATTGCAGCAGATTTGTATTTCAAGTATAAAGAATGGACCGGGATCCACAGCTCACTAGAGGTGTCTCTCCCATAAGATAAAAGCATGTTGGGTGAACAAATTACAGTCGGGCAATTGACAAATAGAGAGGGCATAACAATGCACATACATGACATGATAAGTATATTGAGATTTAATTGGGCATTACGACAAAGTACATAGACCGCCATCCAACCGCATCTATGCCTAAAAAGTCCACCTTCAGTGTTATCATCCGAACCCCTCCAGCATTAAGTTGCAAAGCAACAGACAATTGCATTAAGTATGGTGCGTAATGTAATCAACAACTACATCCTCTGGACATAGCGCCAATGTTTTATCCCTAGTGGCAACAAGACAACACAACCTTAGAACTTTCTACCATCGTCCCATGTGTCAATGCGAGCATGAACCCACTATCGAGCATAAATACTCCCTCTTGGAGTTAAAAGTAAAAACTTGGCCGGAGCCTCTACTAGTAACGGAGAGCATGCAAGATCATAAACAACACATATGTAATAACTTGATAATTAACATGACATGGTATTCTCTATCCATCGGATCCCGACAAACACAACATAGAGTATTACAGTATAGATGATCTTGATCATGTTAGGCAGCTCACAAGATCCGACAATGAAGCACAATGAGGAGAAGACAACCATCTAGCTACTGCTATGGACCCATAGTCCAGGGGTGAACTACTCACTCATCACTCCGGAGGCGACCATGGCGGTGTAGAGTCCTCCGGGAGATGAATCCCTCTCCGGCAGGGTGCCGGAGGAGATCTCCCGTAATCCCCCGAGATGGGATCGGCGGCGGCGGCGTCTCGCAAGGTTTTCCGTATCGTGGTTTTTTCGCATCGTGGGTTTCGCGACGGAGGCTTTAAGTAGGCGGAAGGGCGAGTCGGGGGCCGACGAGGGGGCCACACCATAGGCGGCGCGGGCCCCCCCTCGGCCGCGCCGCCTTGTGGTGTCGCCACCTCGTGGCCCCACTTCGTATGTTCTTCGGTCTTCTGGAAGCTCCGTGGAAAAATAGGCCCCTGGGTCTTTGTTTCGTCCAATTCCGAGAATATTTCGTTACTAGGATTTCGAAACCAAAAACAGCAGTAGAAACAGAACCGGCACTTCGGCATCTTGTTAATAGGTTAGTTCCGGAAAATGCACGAATATGACATAAAGTGTGCATAAAACATGTAGGTATCATCAATAATATGGCATAGAACATAAGAAATTATCGATACGTCGGAGACGTATCAAGCATCCCCAAGCTTAGTCTCCGCTCGTCCCGAGCAGGTAAAACGATAACAAAGATAATTTCTAAGTGATATGCCATCATAACCTTGATCATACTATTTGTAAACATATGTAGTGAATGCAGCGATCAAAACAATGGTAATGACATGAGTAAACAAGTGAATCATAAAGCAAAGACTTTTCATGAATAGTACTTCAAGACAAGTATTAATAAGTCTTGCATAAGAGTTAACTCATAAAGCAATAAATCAAAGTAAAGGTATTGAAGCAACACAAAGGAAGATTAAGTTTCAGCGGTTGCTTTCAACTTGTAACATGTATATCTCATAGATAATAGTCAACATAGAGTAATATAACAAGTACAATATGCAAGTATGCAAGAATCAATCCACAGTTCACACAAGTGTTTGCTTCTTAAGGTGGAGAGAGATAGGTGAACTGACTCAACATAAAAGTAAAGAGAATGGTCCTTCAAAGAGGAAAGCATCGATTGCTATATTTGTGCTAGAGCTTTTATTTTGAAAACATGAAACAATTTTGTCAACGGTAGTAATAAAGCATATGAGTTATGTACATTATATCTTACAAGTTGCAAGTCTCATGCATAGTATACTAATAGTGCCCGCACCTTGTCCTAATTAACTTGGACTACCGGATCTTTGCAATGCACATGTTTTGACCAAGTGTCACAATGGGGTACCTCCATGCCGCCTGTACAAAGGTCTAAGGAGAAAGCTCGCATTTTGGATTTCTCGCTTTTGATTATTCTCAACTTAGACATCCATACCGGGACAACATGGACAACAGATAATGGACTCCTCTTTAATGCATAAGCATGTGGCAACAATTATTATTCTCATATGAGATTGAGGATATATGTCCAAACTGAAACTTCCACCATGAATCATGGCTTTAGTTAGCGGCCCAAAGTTCTTCTCTAACAACATGCATGCTCCAACCATAAAGGTGGTAGATCTCTCTTGCTTCAGACAAGACGGACATGCATAGCAACTCACATGATATCCAACAAAGAATAGTTGATGGCGTCCCTGAAGCATGGTTATCGCACAACAAGCAACTTAATAAGAGATAAAGTGCATAAGTACATATTCAATACTACAATAGTTTTTAAGCTATTTGTCCCATGAGCTATATATTGCAAAGGTGAATGATGGAATTTTAAAGGTAGCACTCAAGCAATTTACTTTGGAATGGCGGATAAATACCATGTAGTAGGTAGGTATGGTGGACACAAATGGCATAGTGGTTGGCTCAAGTATTTGGGATGCATGAGAAGTATTCCCTCTCGATACAAGGTTTAGGCTAGCAAGGTTATTTGAAACAAACACAAGGATGAACTGGTACAAAGCAAAACTCACATAAAAGACATATGGTAAACATTATAAGACTCCATACCGTCTTCCTTGTTGTTCAAAACTCAATACTAGATGTTATCTAGACTCTAGAGAAACCAAATATGCAAACCAAATTAGCAAGCTCTAAGTGTTTCTTCATTAATGGGTGCAAAGTATATGATGCAAGAGCTTAAACATGAGCACAACAATTGCCAAGTATCAAATTATCCAAGACATTTTAGAATTACTACATGTATCATTTTCCAATTCCAACCATATAACAATTTAACGAAGAAGAAACTTCGCCATGAATACTATGAGTAGAGCCTAAGGACATATTTGTCCATATGCTACAACGGAGCGTGTCTCTCTCCCATAAAGTGAATGCTAGGATCCATTTTATTCAAACAAAACAAAAAACAAAAACAAACCGACGCTCCAAGCAAAGTGCATAAGATGTGACGGAATAAAAATATAGTTTCAGGGGAGGAACCCGATAATGTTGTCGATGAAGAAGGGGATGCCTTGGGCATCCCCAAGCTTAGACGCTTGAGTCTTCTTAGAATATGCAGGGGTGAACCACTGGGCATCCCCAAGCTTAGAGCTTTCACTCTCCTTGATCATATTGCATCATACTCCTCTCTTGATCCTTGAAAACTTCCTCCACACCAAACTCGAAACAACTCATTAGAGGGTTAGTGCATAATAAAAATTCACATGTTCAGAGGTGACACAATCATTCTTAACACTTCTGGACATTGCATAAAGCTACTGGACATTAGTGGATCAAAGAAATTCATCCAACATAGCAAAAGAGGCAATGCGAAATAAAAGACAGAATCTGTCAAAACAGTAACGAGTCCGTAAAGATGGATTTTATTAGGCCACCAGACTTGCTCAAACGAAAATGCTCAAATTGAATGAAAGTTGCGTACATATCTGAGGATCATGCTCGTAAATTGGCTTAATTTTCTGAGCTACCTACAGGGAGATAGACCCAGATTCGTGACAGGAAAGAAATCTGGAACTGCGCAGTAATCCAAATCTAGTACTTACTTTTCTATCAAAGACTTTACTTGGCACAACAAAACATAAAACTAAGATAAGGAGAGGTTGCTACAGTAGTAAACAACTTCCAAGACACAAATATAAAACAAAAATACTGGAGTAAAACATGGGTTGTCTCCCATAAGCGCTTTTCTTTAACGCCTTTCAGCTAGGCGCAGAAAGTGTATCTCAAGTAACATCGAGAGATGAAGCATCAACATCATAATTTGTTCTAATGATAGAATCATAAGGTACCTTCATTCTCTTTCTAGGGAAGTGTTCCATACCTTTCTTGAGAGGAAATTGATATTTAATATTACCTTCCTTCATATCAATAGTAGCACCAACGGTTCAAGAAAAGGTCTTCCCAATATAATGGGGCAAGATGCATTGCATTCAATATCCAAGACAACAAAATCAACGGGGACAAGGTTATTGTTAACCATAATATGAACATTATCAACTTTCCCCAAAGGTTTCTTTTTAGCATTATCAGCGAGATTAACATCCAAATAACAGTTTTTCAATGGTGGCAAGTCAAGCATATCATAGACTTTTTTAGGCATAACGAAATACTTGCACCAAGATCACATAAAGCATTACAATCAAAATCTTTGACTCTCATTTTAATGATGGGCTCCCAACCATCCTCTAGCTTTCTAGGAATAGAAGTTTCAAGTTTTAGTTTCTCTTCTCTAGCTTTTATGAGAGCATTTGTAATATGTTTTGTGAAAGCCAAATTTATAGTGCTAGCATTGGGACTCTTAGCAAGTTTTTGCAAGAACTTTATAACTTCAGAGATGTGGCAATCATCAAAATCTAAATCATTACAATCTAAAGCAATGGGATTATCATCCCCAAGGTTGGAAAAAATTTCAGCAGTTTTATCACAATGCAGCTTTAAGCGAGCTTCAGTAATTTTGCGCGCTTTGCACTAGGAGTAGAAGCATTGCCAACACCAATTATTTTACCATTGATAGTAGGAGGTGCAGCAACATATGAATCATTAGCCTTGCTAGTGGTGGTAATAGTCCAAACTTTAGCTACATTTTCTTTAGCTAGTTTTTCATTTTCTTCTCTATCCCACCTAGCACGCTAGCTCAGCCATTAATCTTATATTCTCATTAATTCTAACTTGGATGGCATTTGCTGTAGTAACAATTTTATTTTCAATATCCTCAGGTTTAGCAGCCATTTTATTAATTAAAGAAGATTGTGACTGCAGACATGTATGAGATTCGGGTTTCAAGCATTTGCAAGTTTAGTTTGCAACCCAGTAAATCTCCATATTCAGATTTTCAAGTTGATTTCCTATATTCTTCAACAAGGTAGATTGCTCATTCATAGTTTTAGTAAACAACTTATTTTGCTCATATTGTGATTGCATAAAGCTCTTGGTGGATCTTTCAATTTCTAACATCTTTTCCTCATTAGGTGAAACATATCTATTATAAGAATTACCATTAGCAGGATATGGTCTAGAATTTTGAGCAACCAATGAAGCTAACGGAACATTATTAGGATCAACATTAGTCCTACCATTAACAAGCATAGACATAATAGCATCAATCTTATCACTCAAGGAAGAGGTTTCTTCAACGTGAATTTACCTTCTTACCTTGTGGAGCTCTTTCCGTGTGCCATTCAGAGTAATTAATCATCATATTATCAAGGAGCTTTGTTGCTTCACCAAGAGTGATGGACATAAAGGTACCTCCAGCAGCTGAATCCAATAAATTCCGCGAAGAAAAATTTAGTCATGCATAAAAGGTTTGGATGATCACCCAAGTAGTCAGTCCATGGGTTGGGCAATTTTTAACCAGAGATTTCATTCTTTCCCAAGCTTGAGCAATATGTTCATTATCCAATTGTTTAAAATTCATTATGCTACTCCTCAAAGATATAATTTTAGCAGGGGGATAATATCTACCAATAAAAGCATCCTTGCATTTAGTCCATGAATCAATACTATTCTTAGGCAGAGATAGCAACTAATCTTTAGCTCTTCCTCTTAATGAGAAAGGGAACAATTTTAATTTTATAATGTCACCATCTACATCTTTATATTTTTGCATTTCACATAGTTCAACAAAATTATTGAGATGGGCAGCAAGATCATCGTAACTAACACTGTAAAATTGTCTCGCATAACAAGATTAAGTAAAGCAGGTTTAATTTCAAAGAATTCTGCTGTAGTAGCAGGTGGAGCAATAGGTGTGCATAGGAAATCATTATTATTTGTGCTAGTGAAGTCACACAACTTAGTATTTTCAGGGTTGGCCATTTTAGCATTAGTAAATAAAGCAAACTAGATAAAGTAAATGCAAGTAAACTAATTTTTTTGTGTTTTTGATATAGAGTGCAAGACAGTAAATAAAGTAAAGCTAGCAACTAATTTTTTTGTGTTTTGATATAATGCAGCAAACAAAGTAGTAAATAAAATAAAGCAAGACAAAAACAAAGTAAAGAGATTGAGAAGTGGAGACTCCCCTTCCAAGCGTGTCTTGATCTCCCAAGCAACTGCGCCGTAAAATGTGCTTGATGGCGTGTATTTCACACGTTCGTTGGGCAACCCCAAGAGGAAGATATGATGCGCACAGCAGCAAGTTTTCCCTCGAAAGAAACCAAGGTTTATCGAACCAGGAGGAGCCAAGAAGCACGTTGAAGGTTGATGGCGGCGGGATGTAGTGCGGCGCAACACCGTAGATTCCGCGCCAACGTGGAACCCGCACAACACAACCAAAGTACTTTGCCCCAATGAAACAGCTGAGGTTGTCAATCTCACCGGCTTGCCGTAACAAAGGATTAACCGTATTGTGTGGAAGATGATTGTTTGCGGAGAAAATAGTAAAACAAGTATTGCAAGCAGATTTGTATTTCAAGTATTAAAGAATGGACCGGGGTCCACAGCTCACTAGAGGTGTCTCTCCCATAAGATAAAAGCATGTTGGGTGAACAAATTACAATCGGGCAATTGACAAATAGAGAGGGCATAACAATGCACATACATGACATGATAAGTATAGTGAGATTTAATTGGGCATTACGACAAAGTACATAGACCGCCATCCAACCGCATCTATGCCTAAAAAGTCCACCTTCAAAGTTATCATCCGAACCCCTCCAAGCATTAAGTTGCAAAGCAACAGACAATTGCATTAAGTATGGTGCGTAATGTAATCAACAACTACATCCTCGGACATAGCGCCAATGTTTTATCCCTAGTGGCAACAGCACAACACAACCTTAGAACTTTCTCGTCACTCGTCCTGGTGTCAATGCAGGCATGAACCCACTATCGAGCATAAATACTCCCTCTTGGAGTTAAAAGTAAAAACTTGGCTAGAGCCTCTACTAGTAACGGAGAGCATGCAAGATCATAAACAACACATATGTAATAACTTGATAATTAACATGACATGGTATTCTCTATCCATCGGATCCCGACAAACACAACATAGAGTATTACGTGATAGATGATCTTGATCATGTTAGGCAGCTCACAAGATCCGACAATGAAGCACAATGAGGAGAAGACAACCATCTAGCTACCGCTATGGACCCATAGTCCAGGGGTGAACTACTCACTCATCACTCCGGAGGCGACCATGGCGGTGTAGAGTCCTCCGGGAGATGAATCCCCTCTCCGGCAGCGGTGCCGGAGGAGATCTCCAGAATCCCCCGAGATGGGATCGGTGGCGGCGGCGTCTCAGTAAGGTTTTCCGTATCATGGTTTTTTTCGCATCAGGGGTTTCGCGACGGAGGATTTAAGTAGGCGGAAGGGCAGAGTCGGGGGCCAGACGAGGGGGCCACACCATAGGGCGGCGCGGGCCCCCCCTGGCCGCGCCGCCTTGTGGTGTCGCCACCTCGTGGCCCCACTTCGTATGTTCTTCGGTCTTCTGGAAGCTCCGTGGAAAAATAGGCCCCTGGGTCTTTGTTTCGTCCAATTCCGAGAATATTTCGTTACTAGGATTTCGAAACCAAAAACAGCGAGAAAACAGGAACCGGCACTTCGGCATCTTGTTAATAGGTTAGTTCCAGAAAATGCACGAATATGACATAAAGTGTGCATAAAACATGTAGGTATCATCAATAATATGGCATAGAACATAAGAAATTATCGATACGTCGGAGACGTATCAGTGCTCGAAGCTATTTCCTTTAGATCCTGCAATTGCATCTTTTTATTTCTTGTTTACACTAGTTTGGCATAATGGACAACAATGAGCTTCTTATTCTATTTCCTGATTTAAAACATGGATTGTTTGATGCGAAAATTAAAAAACCTATGAAATCTTATTTGCATGCCTGGTAGTAATATTAGTATGAACGCTTTGAACACCATTGTTGATAATGATATAGAAAGTTCTAAGCTTGGGGAAGCTGGTTTTCATGATCTTTTTAGTCCCCCAAGCATTGAGGAGAAAATTTTCTTTGATGATACTTTGCCTCCTATTTCGATGATTATAATGATAGTGGTCTTTTGGTACAACCTACTATGGAGAGTAAATTTTGTTGTGATTATACTATGCCTCCTACACTTGATGAGAATAATAATGATAGCTACTTTGTTGAATTTGCTCCCACTACAACTAATAAAATTGATTATGCTTATGTGGAGAATAATAATTTTATGCATGAGACTCATGATAAGAATGCTTTATGTGATAGTTATATTGTTGAGTTTGCTCATGATGCTACTGAAAGTTATTATGAGAGAGGAAAATATGGTTGTAGAAATTTTCATGTTACTAAAATGCCTCTCTATGTGCTGAAATTTTTGAAGCTACACTTGTTTTATCTTCCTATGCTTGTTACTTTGCTCTTCATGAACTTGTTTATTTACAAGATTCCTATGCATAGGAAGCATGTTAGACTTAAATTTGTTTTGAATTTGCCTCTTGATGTTCTCTTTTGCTTCACATACTATCTCTTGCGAGTGCATCATTAAAACTGCTGAGCCCATCTTAATGGCTATAAAGAAAAGAACTTCTTGGGAGATAACCCATGTGTTATTTTGCTACAGTACTTTGTTTTATATTTGTATCCTGGAAGTTGTTTACTACTGTAGCAACCTCTCCTTATCATGTTTTTGTGCCAAGTAAAGTCTCTATGGTAAAGTTGATGCTAGATTTGGATTGCTGCGCAGAAACAGCATTGCTGTCTGTCACGAATCTGGGTCTAATTCTCTGTAGGTAACTCAGAAAATTATGCCAATTTACGTGAGTGATCCTCAGATATGTACGCAACTTTCATTAGTTTTGAGTTTTTCCATTTGAGTAAGTCTGGTGCCATTTTAAAATTCGTCTTTATGGACTGTTCTGTTTTTGACAGATTCTGCCTTTTATTTCGCATTGCTTCTTTCATTTGTGTTGGGTGGATTTCTTTGTTTCATTACCTTCCAGTAGCTTTGAGCAATGTCCAGAAGTGTTAAGAATGATTGTGTCACCTCTGAACATGTGAGTTTTTGATTATGCACTAACCCTCTAATGAGTTTGCTTAAAGTTTGGTGTGGAAGAAGTTTTCAAGGGTCAAGAGAGGAGGATGATATACTATGATCAAGGAGAGTGAAAGCTCTAAGCTTGGAGATGCCCCGGTGGTTCACCCATGCATATTTCAAGAAGACTCAAGCGTCTAAGCTTGGGGATGCCCAAGGCATCCCCTTCTTCATCGACAACATTATCGGTTCCTCCCCTGAAACTATATTTTTATTCCGTCACATCTTATGTACTTTATTTGGAGCGTCTGTTTGTTTGTTTCTATTTTTGTTTGTGTTTGAATAAATTGGATTACATCATGCTTGTGTTAGAGAGAGACACGCTCCGCTGGTTCATATGAACACATGTGTTCTTAGCTCATAATATTCATGGCGAAGTTTCCTCTTCGTTAAATTGTTATATGGTTGGAATTGGAAAATGATACATGTAGTAATTTGCTATAATGTCTTGGGTAATGTGATACTTGGCAATTGTTGTGCTCATGTTTAAGCTCTTGCATCATATACTTTGCACCCATTAATGAAGAAATACTTAGAGCTTGCTAATTTGGTTTGCATATTTAGTTTCTCTAGAGTCTAGATAATATCTAGTATTGAGTTTTGAACAACAAGGAAGACGGTATGGAGTCTTATAATGTTTACCATATGTCTTTTATGTGAGTTTTGCTGTACCGTTCATCCTTGTGTTTGTTTCAAATAACCTTGCTAGCCTAAACCTTGTATCGAGAGGGAATACTTCTCATGCATCCCAAATACTTGAGCCAACCACTATGCCATTTGTGTCCACCATACCTACCTACTACATGGTATTTATCCGCCATTCCAAAGTAAATTGCTTGAGTGCTACCTTTAAAATTCCATCATTCACCTTTGCAATATATAGCTCATGGGACAAATAGCTTAAAAACTATTGTGGTATTGAATATGTACTTATGCATTTTATCTCTTATTAAGTTGCTTGTTGTGCGATAACCATGCTTCGGGGACGCCATCAACTATTCTTTGTTGAATATCATGTGAGTTGCTATGCATGTCCGTCTTGTCTGAAGTAAGAGAGATCTACCACCTTTATGGTTGGAGCATGCATATTGTTAGAGAAGAACTTTGGGCCGCTAACTAAAGCCATGATTCATGGTGGAAGTTTCAGCTTTTGGACATATATCCTCAATCTCATATGAGAATAATAATTGTTGCCACATGCTTATGCATTAAAGAGGAGTCCATTATCTGTTGTCCATGTTGTCCCGGTATGGATGTCTAAGTTGAGAATAATCAAAAGCGAGAAATCCAAAATGCGAGCTTTCTCCTTAGACCTTTGTACGAGCGGCATGGAAGTACCCCATTGTGACACTTGGTTAAAACATGTGCATTGCAAAGATCCGGTAGTCCAAGCTAATTAGGACAAGGTGCGGGCACTATTAGTATACTATGCATGAGGCTTGCAACTTGTAAGATATAACTTTCATAACTCATATGCTTTATTACTACCGTTGACAAAATTGTTTCATGTTTTCAAAATAAAAGCTCTAGCACAAATATAGCAATCGATGCTTTCCTCTTTGAAGGACCATTCTCTTTACTTTTATGTTGAGTCAGTTCACCTATCTCTCTCCACCTCAAGAAGGAAACACTTGTGTGAACTGTGCATTGATTCCTACATACTTGCATATTGTACTTGTTATATTACTCTATGTTGACAATTTTCCATGAGATATACATGTTACAAGTTGAAAGCAACCGCTGAAACTTAATCTTCCTTTGTGTTGCTTCAATACCTTTACTTTGATTTATTGCTTTATGAGTTAACTCTTATGCAAGACTTATTGATGCTTGTCTTGAAGTACTATTCATGAAAAGTCTTTGCCTTATGATTCAGTTGTTTACTCATGTCATTACCATTGTTTTGATCGCTGCATTCATTACATATGTTCACAATATGATCAAGTTTATGATGGCATGTCACTTCAGAAATTATCTTTGTTATCGTTTTACCTGTTCGGGACGAGCAGAACTAAGCTTGGGGATGCTGATACGTCTCCGACGTATCGATAATTTCTTATGTTCCATGCCACATTATTGATGATATCTACATGTTTTATGCACACTTTATGTCATATTCGTGCATTTTCTCGGAACTAAGCTATTAACAAGATGCCGAAGTGCCGGTTCTCGTTTTCTGCTGTTTTTGGTTTCAGAAATCCTAGTAACGAAATATTCTCGGAATCGGACGAAATCAAGACCCAGGTTTCCTATTTTCACCGGAAGCATCCGGAACACCCGGGAAGGACCGGAGGGGGGCACTCGGGCCCCCGCACCATAGGCCGGCGCGGCCCGTGCCCCGGCCGCGCCGCCATATGGTGTGGCCACCCCTTCGACCCTCCCCGTGCCGCCTCTTCGCCTATATAAAGCCTCCGTCGCGAAAACCCCGATGCGAAGAACCACGATACGGAAAACCTTCCGAGCCGCCGCCATCGCGAAGCCAAGATCCGGGGACAGGAGTCTCCGTTCCGGCACCCTGCCGGAGCGGGGAAGTGCCCCCGGAAGGCTTCTCCATCGACACCGCTGCCATCTCCACCGCCATCTTCATCACCGCTGCTTGCTCCCATGAGGAGGGAGTAGTTCTCCATCGAGGCTCGGGTCATGCACCGGTAGCTATGTGGTTCATCTCTCTCCTATGTGCTTCAATACAATAATCTCATGAGCTGCCTTACATGATTGAGATTCATATGATGATGCTTGTAATCTAGATGTCATTATGCTAGTCAAGTGAGTTTTACTTATGTGATCTCCGGAGACTCCTTGTCCCACGTGTGTAAAGGTGACAGTGTGTGCACCGTGTGAGTCTCTTAGGCTATATTTCACAGAATACTTATTCACTATTGAATGGCATAATGAGGTGCTTATTTATATCTCTTTATGATTGCAATGTGTTTGTATCACAATTTATCTATGTGCTACTCTAGTGATGTGTTATTAAAGTAGTTTTATTCCTCCTGCACGTGTGCAAAGGTGATAGTGTGTGCACCGTGTTAGTACTTGGTTTATGCTATGATCATGATCTCTTGTAGATTGCGAAGTTAACTATTGCTATGATAATATTGATGTGATCTATTCCTCCTACATATGCATGAAGGTGACAGTGGTGCATGCTATGCTAGTACTTGGTTTAGTCTTTTGATCTATCTTACACTAAAGGTTACTAAAATATGAGCATTATTGTGGAGCTTGTTAACTCCGGCATTGAGGGTTCGTGTAATCCTACGCAATGTGTTCATCATCCAACAAGAGTGTAGAGTATGCATTTATCTGTTCTGTTATGTGATCAATGTTGAGAGTGTCCACTAGTGAAAGTCTAATCCCTAGGCCTTGTTCCTAAATACTGCTATCGCTGCTTGTTTACTGTTTTACTGCGTTACTACTGCTGCGTTACTACTGCTTGTTTACTGTCCTGGACAAAGCACTTTTCTGGTGCCGTTGCTACTACTTATTCATACCACCTGTATTTCACTATCTCTTCGCCGAACTAGTGCACCTATTAGGTGTGTTGGGGACACAAGAGACTTCTTGCTTTGTGGTTGCAGGGTTGCATGAGAGGGATATCTTTGACCTCTTCCTCCCTGAGTTCGATAAACCTTGGGTATCCACTTAAGGGAAACTTGCTGCTGTTCTACAAACCTCTGCTCTTGGAGACCCAACACTGTCTACAAGAATAGAAGCTCCCGTAGACATCAAGGGGAAACTTGCAGAGGGCATCATCCTTGCTACTATACGGATAATTGGAGGCCAAGACATCATCAACATCATCATCAACCGTTGCATCTTCATCACCATCACCATTCCCATCTCGTTTACCTCCTTCTTGTTGTAAATCCAATTTCCATTATGGTTTTTCCCTTGAGTTCATCCTCGTATACCATTCATATGCCTATGATGATGTTATCTATTTCCTCTATGTGTGAGTAGTTTACCTTGTTCTTGGGGAGATGGAGAAACCCTATCAATATTTATGATGTGAAATAAAGATGATCTATAATTTCAGTTCACGGGCATGTATTTTGTTTTCTCTCTAGATATTATGTGAAGTGCACCATATATGTAATATTTTCCTATGGGACTAGAGAGGAAACTATCATTGGTCATGTGATAGTATGTACGGTGCTAAGTGAAATCACGTGATGGCATGATATTCACATGCGTAGTAGGGAACCCCTTAATTGTGAGGGATCAGAGTGACTTGCCTACGATCATTCCAGTGGCTATTTGGGATGAAATAACATATAGTGGTCTGTGATGATCTTATTATGGAGCTCTTCCCATACATGCACATGAAGAACAATATAGATTCCTCTTATATCGTAAGTAGTACCAATATTAGCGGCGGATCCTACACTCCCTGAGAACGCTTTAGCCCTCTTGCAGTTTCATTATCTTCTACATAGCGATTACGTCTTTGTTCACACTCGTTGGTTTTAATTATTACTCTTCACACAACACTATTTCTCAAAAATATCCCTACTTGAAATCAAAGGCAACTTATATGTATCCTCTAGTAGTGATGTACTACCACCGTTCCATAATATAAGTCCTAGTTCGGTAAAACGGATTATATTATGGAACATAGTGATAGCACCATCTCATAGAACATTTTGAGGATGTGATCGCACGGGTACTATTGGCAAGTCTCAGCAACATGCGAGTGTACGTACCCTGGTCGTACCTAGGTAGATCAGTTTGCATGTGTCGCATGCGAGCAACATGGATCATTCTGCGCCGTGGACTGTGTCGCTAGGAATTGTTCGTACTCGCTTTGGACCGAGCATGCATGCTTCTGCCAACCAAGGTCACCAAGAACACTGTAAACCAGTTATTACAAGAACTTGGGACGTACTCCCAGCTCCTAACCACCACTATTAGCAAGTCAATCTGTCTGATAATGCACGAGCTGACATAGCACATTTCACACACGCCGTCATCAAGAGAAAAAGATACGACCGTTAGATTAGATTAGACCACACACATACACGTATTGACGAATGATCCATCTGTATCCCTGTCCTCATCAGCATTGAAGAGCGACGACGCCCGCGCCCGCGCAAACCGCGCACGGCACGAAGGTGGCCGGCCGGGGAGCCGCCGACGTGTGCGCCGGCCAGTCTTCCCACGGCGGCACGCAACGTAGCTATCTGCTATGACATGATCAAGCCTGTCGAGCTCACGCGGTTAACTCACACGCCTGATCGACGGCCCGATCGAGCGCCAGCCACGGGATATATACGGCCGGGGAGAAATCATTTCTCCTCACTGCCCTGCCAAGATCATTAGCTAGACATAAAATAAAGCTCGGTAGATCGTCCCGTTTTGTTTGGTGCGAGGTAGGTGGCCATCGATCGATATCGCGCTCCCGTCTCCACGCAACTTTGCATGCGCGAGTGCGCGCGCTAGCTTAGCGTGCGACGACTTGCCCTGCGCCAGCGCGGTGGTGGTTGCAGGGCGCTTACCTGAATCGGCAACGCCGGAGCTCGCGGTCAAGCCAGACGCTGCCCACCGCCCCCGGCGACCAGGCCGCCGCGTCCCTATATCCCCCCGTCGCCTCCTTCCTCGGATCCTCGCTCCAGCACACTCACCTGCACAGCTACACGAGGTTAACAAGGTCGATCCGCACATACACATGGTGACCATGTCGGCGTCGGCGCGCGATGAACGCCCGGTCTCGGTGGTGGCGGAGCTGGAGGGCACGCTTCTCCGCGAAGCCTGCACGTTCCCCTACTACATGCTCGTCGCCTTCGAGGCCTCCGGGCTGTTCCGCTTCGCGGCGCTGCTGTCGCTCTGGCCGGCGCTCCAGCTCCTCGACCTCCTCCTCCCGGGCCGCCGCCTCGCGGCGCGGTGCGCGGCGTTCGTGGCCACGGCGGGGGTGCCGCGCGCGGAGCTGGAGGCCGTGGCGCGCGCCGTGCTACCCAAGTTCATGGCCGACGACGTCGACCCCGCCGCCTGGGCGGCCTTCGGGGCCTGCAAGGGGAGGCGCGTCGTGGTGGCGCGCGACATGCCCAGGGTCATGGTCGAGTGGTTCGCCAGGGAGCACCTCGGCGCCGACCACTTCGTCGGATCCGAGCTCGAGTACAGCCGCCTCAGGCGCTGCACCGGGCTCCTTACAGGTGGCGGTGACGATGACGTCGCCCAACGAGTGCGCGCGCTGTTCGCGGACGGCGAGCGGCCGGACCTCGGTCTCGGCCGGTCGGACGTGGCGCGGTCCTCCTTCCTGCCATTCTGCAAGGTACGCTACTCTTCAGACAATTTCTTAGCGCATGGTTTTTAAGTTCATTGGAAACTTCCGCAAATTAGTTCCATTTTATGCATGTGTTCGGAAAACTCATCTTTTGTTGAAACTTTCCGTCCAAATTTGAAAGTCAGCCCAGTCCAGCAACCAAATAGGCCCGCCCCATCCTCGGGAAACTCTGTTTCTCCCGGGAAAACCTATACACCGACCAGGTCGGTGGCTACCGGCCACCGCACACCCCTGGTCGGGTATGGGCCAGGCCCAGTTCGCTCTCTTTTTCGGTTTTCTGTTTCGTTTTTCGTTTTTTTATTTTTTTCCTTTTTCTTTTTCTTTTCTGTTTTCTTTCTTATTTTGTTTTTCTTTCTTCTTTTTGTTCAAACTATAAATAATTCAAATTTCAAAAATGTTCAAAGTCAAAAAGTGTGCAAATTCGAAAATGTTCAAATTCGAAATTTGTGCAAATTCGAAAATCATTTAATTTTTGAAATTTGTTCAAATTCAAAAATCGTTCAATTTTCAAAATTTGTTCAAATTCGAAAATCGTTCAATTTCAAAATTTGTTCAAATTCGAAAAATCGTTCAATTTTTGAAATGTGTTCAAATTCGAAAATCGTTCAATTTCAAAATTTGTTCAAATTCGAAAAATCGTTCAATTTTCGAAATTTGTTCAAATTCGAAAATCGTTCAATTTCAAAATTTGTTCAAATTCGAAAAATCGTTCAATTTTCAAAATTTGTTCAAATTTGAAACTGTTCAGATTTAAAACAGAGAAAAAATGAGAAAAGAAAAAAGAAAAACAAACTTGGGCCGGCCCATCCGCACCGAATCCACAGCAAACAGCATCAGCAAATCGTGGGCCGGCCCAACATAGATCTGTGGGGGTGGTCGGTGGCTGCTATACAGCGACCAGGTCGGTGTAAAGCAGCTCCCGTTTCTCCCTGTGTTTCGGTGCTAAATTTTCCAGGAGAATTTTGCTCGGAATTCTTAACGTGAAACGGACATAGACAAGCCATAATTTTGGCAACAACCAACTCAGTCTCCAACCTTATGTTCATGATAAAATCAGGTAAGACTAAGGCTTGTCAATAGAATTAGCCAAAGCTTTTACCTTGATTGAAAAAGAGGAAGTTGGTAGAGCAAATTAGGTTCTACAAAAAAAAAAAACACCCTAAAGAACCTTGCTATGCAAAGCCCCTCTAACGAGCGTTGGGCACGGCATTTGGGACATAAACCATCACATCCCCCTTTGCCCTGAATGAATATCATATTTTAGTTTTTATTTTAAAATTTCTTTTGGCTTAAACCTTCTACAACTTTCCTTTCAGAAGTCTAAGATAATGTGCATTTCTCCTTCGCCTTTCTGGTGTGATCCTTCACTCTGAACAAAAAAACATCTTTCCAAACCATTTTCACTCATCGTCTTTATCGTCACCAAACTCTAGTTTCACAATTTCCTTTGGTCTCTTCATTTTTAGTTTGCTTAATACCTTTTTATTTTTTAAAAGCATTAAAATTGTTAGATTTATGTTTTAGAAAATAACGTCATACTTCTATGGAGAAATCATCAATTATTGTAGCACATAATTAGCATCACGATAGTGAAGTTTTATTAGCTGATGTGCGTGGTTTTTTTTCTCTCCCTGTTAGATGGGTTTCACTTTAAAATAATTGTGTTGTTCTGTGTTGGTTTGCATGCCGTGATTAGAGCAAAATTCACCACTGCATACATACTCAAACATTATTCATCAATCCCAAAAAAAAAAGGAAACCAGTGTTCAGCATGAACTTGCAGCTGATTACAGTATGTGCACGCATGCAGGAGCAACTCCAGCCGCCATTCTCCATGGACCACGACATGGCGATGCAACCGAAATGCGCTCCGTTTCGGCCGGTCATCTTCCACGACGGTCGTCTCGTGCGCCGGCCAACGGCTCTCATGTCGCTCGCGATCCTCTTCTGGATCCCTCTCGGCGTCCTCCTCGCCTTCGTCCGCATCACGCTCGGCCTCGTGCTCCCCATCCAGGCGCTCCCCTACATCGCGCCCTTCGTCGGCGGCGCCATCATCACGCGCGGCCACCCGCCTCCACCCACCACCGCCAAGGACGGCTCGCCATCCGGCGTCCTCTTCGTGTGCACGCACCGGACGCTCATGGACCCTGTGGCGCTCGCCTTCGTGCTCGGCCGGCGCGTGGCCGCCGTGACCTACTCCCTCTCCCGCCTCTCGGAGCTCCTCTCGCCGATCCCGACGGTGCGGCTGACGCGCGACCGGGAGACTGACGCGGCGCGGATGCTGGCGGAGCTGGCGCGCGGCGACGTGGCCGTGTGCCCCGAGGGCACGACGTGCCGGGAGCCGTTCCTGCTCCGGTTCTCGGCGCTGTTCGCGGAGCTGAGCGACCGGATCGTGCCGGTGGCGACCAACTACCGGGTGGGGCTGTTCCACCCGACGACGGCGAGGGGGTGGAAGGCCATGGACCCCATCTTCTTCTTCATGAACCCGAGGCCCGTCTACGAGGTGACGTTCCTGAACCAGCTCCCCGCCGAGGCCACGTGCGCCGCCGGGAAGAGCGCCGTCGACGTCGCCAACTACGTGCAGAGGATCCTCGCCGCCACGCTCGGGTTCGAGTGCACCACCTTGACGCGCAGGGACAAGTACCGGGTGCTCGCCGGCAACGACGGCATCGTCGGCGTCAAGCCCGCCGCGGCGGCGGCGGCGACCAAGCCAGGGTGGCAGCGCCGGGTCAAAGAGGTGCTCGGGTTCTTGCTCCACTAAAATCGACTCGATTAACCACTCCATTGGTGAGCTGCAAACTAAGACACTTAGCTCAATTACTTGTTTATTCACACACGCGTATATGTACGCAGCAAAATTTGTAAGTGATAGCCATTAGCAATTCAAGCTAATCTATACTATGTGGTTGTTTTTTTTTTACTTGTTTTTCACGCGAATTTGTTCGTGGCCCAGTTCAATTTTGGTGTTGTAAATTCGCAGGGAGTGTAATATCTGTAATTAATGAGCGGAAGTTGCTAGTCATTGAGCAGTCCTCTACTCTACCTTATCTTATCTTATCTTTTCTTACAGTGGATTTAACATGAAATGGAGTAGTTGTTAGGTGAGCGAGTTAACCTATTATTGTAGGTCAGCAATTTTTCCTCTTGATTTGACAAATGTCTGTGATTGTAGGTTGTTGCCACTTTTGGCTGCTAAGTGTACAAAAGAATGTTGCATGCTCCACTTCGGAGAGAGCAATGCGCATATATTTAGCAGTAAACGCTCCTGGCAAATAAAAACTAGACGCTGCTCTAATTATAGTGTTTCGTTGTGGAGACACATTTGCAAAAATGCAAAGAAAAAACTGAAAAAGTAATTTTCAAGAGTGGGATCTCTAATAGTAGTGTTTCGTTATGGAGACACATTGCAAAAGGCAAAGAAAAAAACTGAAAAAAGAATTGTCAAGAGTGGGATTTGAACCCACGCCCTTTCGGACCAGTACCTGAAACTGGCGCCTTAGACCAACTCGGCCATCTTGACTTGATGCGTATCTTTGTAATGGAAGTTATATAATTCTGCGCGGTTCTAAGCTAACACGTGCATACTTTTCCTTTCCGGCATAAGAATTTTATTTTATACTCGATTAATCCTTATATCTTATAATAATATTTTTTTCAAAAGTAAAATCATGTAAAGGTGATGAGCCTTTTAGCAATCTATGCAATGTCAAATCAATCTTGTTAGATACATCAATAGTTAAGCTATGGACTCAATCAAACTTTACATTGTTTGACTTCTAAAAAAAATACATCTTGTTTCTTAGGAGCGGAGATAGTATGTACAATGATTTAACTCATACATGTCAACTTTGTTTTATGCCATCCAATTAGGAATTCTTGTGCTCAAATAGCAAATGATGTATCTATACATATATAGAAGGATGTCGAAGATTTATTTAAAATTGAAGATTTGTTCAAAATTGAATGTATATATGATAAAAAAAGTGTGTAAATACATCTAAATTTGAATAAACTTTGAACATTTTTTTATAAACAGTGGTAAGTACTCCCTCCTGTCCTTTTTCATTAACTCAAATTTAGTATAAAATTGGAGTACTAAATTAGAGTCTACTAAAAGAGACATGAGAGATTAGTACTCACATACTGTAATTTTAGCTAGTTTTGGCCTCACGCAAAGCCGACAAAGTCTACGTACATCCCACTCCACATTGTTGTTTTATACTGTACACCTCAATCGATCGGGACACACGTTAAGTAACTAATCCCACAAAGCAGCAGTACCGAAACACACCAATAAATGATGAAATGGAAAATCCAAAACAAGCACGCAAATTCTGCAGTGCACACCAGGAGGTGGCGTTTTGGCACACGCGTGCATACGCACCTATTATAGAAAATAATAAAAAAACAATTTAAAAAATGTCAAAAAAATTTGACATAAATTTTTTGGTATACATCATGACATCCTATGTTCGTTCACAAGTTTTCATGGAAAAACAACATTTTGCAGTGAGTAGTACAAAAAAGACAAAAAAATGTCCTGGACGTAGTCGTGTTACACCATCAAAATTTGTCTTTTTTACAGGAGCCACAGAAAAATGTTTTGATTTTTGAAAACTTGTGTACCAACATAAAATATGTAGATGTACATGTAAAAATTTATTTTAAAATTTTTTAACACTTTGAAATATGGATTCACATAATGGGAGTATATGCTCCTATGAGCCAAAGTGCATTCACCACCATTAATTTGCCACTTTCTGCACCACGTTCGTCACGCCAATACTACCAAACTGGTCGCGGTAGCAGATCCACGCTGCCAACGTTCTGCTCGCCGTCGCCGCCATCGCCGCCGCAGCTCTGATCGCCGCCGCCGCTTCTTTCCCGCGGAATAATCAACGAACTTCCCTCCCTAAAACGGGCCGGCCGCCAACCGCGCCCGACCCGCACGCCACGCGGGACTCCGCCTACCTCCCTCCGTCCGTCCGCTCCCCCCTTCTTCCTTCCTCCCTAGGATGCGCGGCACCTCCCCCCGCCTCCTCCGGCCGGAACCCTAGGCAGGCGCAGGCGCGCGCAGCAGGCGGCTCCCCGCGCCGATGGGGCGGCCGGGGTACCTCACGCTGCCCATCTTCTCCGTGCTCGCGGCGATCGGCTACGTCTACTACACCACCGTCTTCCTCGCCGTCGCCGGCTGGCTCGGCCTCGCCACGGCCGCCGGGGTCGCCAACGCCGCCGCCTTCACGGCCCTCGCTGCCGCCTGCCTCGCCACCTACGCCGCCGCCGCCTCCCGGGACCCGGGCAGGGTGCCGCCCGCCTACCTGCCCGACGTCGAGGACGCCGAGATCCCCGTCCACGAGGTCAAGCGCAAGGTGCGTGCCCGATGCCCTCCCTTATGCCTCTCGCTCTCCGATCTGTCGAGCGGAATGGTGCTCTGTTTCCACTGCCGTCCGGTGCCTGCGTATAGGATGGTTTGAAGTCAATTTAGCTCGTAGAATTGGATCATTTAGAGTCGGAAACATCCCATTTCGTCGATTCAGCTCAAAACTGCGACCAAGGGACTGTTGATGATAGAATATGGAGTAATTCTAGATCCTAAATCCGGTTGTTGGATCCTGGTACCTTCCACCGAATTGGGGTCTTCTCTGAAGCTTAAAGGTTTCTGTGGATAAGGTTTGCAATTTTCAACGGGCTTGGAATCATGCGCGGCGACGCCCAATAGGGTGGTAGCCGCATGCACAGCCACATCACCCGCATTCCACATCACGAGAGCAGCCGGAACACCAAATCAGACGGCGCAGCATTGCGTCACATGTTCAGACGTTCTACCGAACGTGCTCTCCACGTAAATCCCGTAAGCCAAACATGCCCAAGCTATAAGCGCACCAAAGTGCCAGTGAATTAGCAGTTGGCGTTCTTAAGCTTATTGTAGCGAGTACATTGCAAAGTTTCCGGTTTTCAACTTTATTATCTTGAATTTCCCAAAGTGGGTGCAATTATGAATGGAGATAAATAAATAACTCGCTGCGTGAGGAACTGAGGATAGCTCGGCATGTTACCATGCTATCTTATCTTCAAGTTTTTGTTTTTCGCTGTTTTGAGCCTATGATCATTCAAGCATAATAAATAGAATATTAATGTGTTATATAGTCAACACAAGATTTTCTGAATGTGCTTCGCCTTGAAGAGATTAAGCACTAAATTGACTTAAGCAAATTGTTTGTCGTGTTATATAAAAATTCAGTACCAGCAAGTTAATATAGTTTAACTACCTATAAACATAATATGCCCAACTGGCAGTACAGCTTTATGTTGCCTTGTTCAAAAAATAGGGAAATAGTAATGGAAATTAGCAGAAGAGTAGGTTGAGGTGGACCGGTAGCATTATCTTTCACTAAGTGGGGAAATTCTGTCTGCCAGTTTACTTTGGAGTACACTTCAGTGTTACTTCAAAATATTGAATCTGTATTGTTTTTGCAGGGTGGTGATTTGAGATATTGCCAAAAATGTGGCCATTATAAGCCTCCACGTGCACACCATTGCCGTGTGTGCAAGCGATGTGTTCTAAAAATGGTGCTCGCTAGTACTAATTCTATGACGATATTCTATTTTTGCTGTCCACTTCCCGTACTCACTACCTTCTTATGCAGGACCATCATTGTATTTGGATTAATAACTGTGTTGGACATGAGAACTACAAGATCTTCTTGGTCTTTGTATTATATGCTGTAATTGCATGCTTCTATTCTATGGTAATTCAGTTTCTTTGACTACTTTAACAAGTATGATTTCTTTGGGTGGTAGAGCATTGAGAAATAATTTTTTCCTCTTCAGATTCTGATTGTGGGGAGTCTCCTGTACAGTGCTCCGAAAGCTGAACAGTTAGGCAGTGATTCTTCTAAAACATCGATTGTAAGTACTCTGGGATTATTATTTTTCAAGTCACTAGCATGGTGCATGTTCATATGAAGTTATGAACCATTGTGAGCATTCCATTTAAATATGAAACATACAAGACTGAAACTTATCAAATGTACAGATCATTTGTGGGGTCATTCTTTGCCCATTAAGTTTGGCTCTGACAGTGCTCTTGGGCTGGCATGTCTACCTTATATTACAGAACAAAACTACAATAGAGGTTTGTGACACTAATTTCTCTTAATGTTGAGCAGCATTATGTTTATAAAAAATCTTAACGACGCCCCTATTAATGGTTGCAGTACCATGAAGGAGTTAGAGCAATGTGGTTGGCAGAAAAGGGTGGAGACCTTTATCATCATCCATATGACCTTGGTGTCTATGAGAATCTCATTTCAGTAAGAAGTCTAAGGACTATTTTCTGCGCTGCTCTTTTGCGACTTTCCCTGTGTTTAAATGTTTTACATATCCAAATATAAATGCATAATTAGAAGAATCAAACAGTCAATTTTCACATACAATTGTAACTTTAACTCCTTCATCAGCTGTATAAACACACTCAATTTTGTACTATCTCATAAGCATAATTTGTAAACATAGAATCCAAGGATTTTGAGTCGCTGTACTGCCGAGTCGTTTTCTCAAAATCACAGCGCCTCGCGATTATACAGCAACTGTACAGCGAATTTTGTTGACTGTAAACTGAGTCGCAGGGTTGGCCGGCTCACTTTTGAGTCGCGACTCAAAAAGCTTGATAGAATCTCATAAATTCTTTCCTAGCCATTCTAACCTGCAAGTTCTGCTCATCTGTCCTGAAGAAATGGTATTTTACCAAATTTTTGCATATAGTTTTTTCTGAGTTATTTTGTCACCTGTGTGAAGCATCACTTGTTATTTGTTCTGGCATTCCCTGATTTTTTCATGCACAGGTGCTGGGACGTAGCATATTCTGCTGGCTTTGCCCAGTATCAACTAATACAGGCAATGGCCTTCGGTTCCGTGCATCATATGATGTTCCATTATCTACACCACCGTGCGATTTACAGAAGATAGCATTACATTCACATTAGGTACTTAGTTCCCAACATGCAGAAGGAGACCTAGATTTCTATTCTACTATGAAAATTTACCATTTCTGAACAATTTTCAATTGTATAGCAGGTCAGCTGATACTTAAAACCCGTAAGTGTAATATACGGGAGAAGGTACCTGCTGCTCCAGGAGTATTTCCTCACTCCAGGGATCTATTGTGGTGTTTGGACATGGATATATTGACCTAGTCGTTCTTTTGTTCTTCGTACTATGAGAAAGATCACCATTGCCTACTTGCCTTGACCCTAATCTGGATTGGGCTATGCTTGTATGCAAAGAGTTCAAAGCAAGGCAATTCTGTTGTAAAGTAACTGTACATACTGTGTTCAAAAGCCATATACCGCATGAAAAGAACATGGAAATTTTCTGAGATTGTCGTTCAACATTTGCATTTGCTGCAGATTGATGTAATTTCTTTACACACACACATGCTACAGCACGTGTTTACCATGAGCCAAAGCATCTTGAAGTTTAAAGCTCAACAATCTGAAACACATTTGCTGTTAAACTATCAGACACGAACTGTTGTTACTGCCAAGATGCCAGAAGAGAGAACACTTCGTGCATTATGTGAAAGCTAAAGATTGCTGCAATTATTTAGTGTTTTCAGTACGGCCAGTGTGGAACAATAGCCGATAAGCAATCTTACAGTGTGATGTATTAAGATTATTTTCTAGGTTACAATATAGTCTGCACTCAACGCCAAATATAATTACATCAGTTCTAAACCTATTTGCCCTTTCCTTTTCCCTTTCCCTTCTTTGCATCAAGTTTGGCTTGCACACGAGCTGCTGCTGCAGCCTTTGCTTCCTCTCTCTTCTTCTTCTCTTCCTCTTTGGTAGCAGCAGCTAGCTCACGCTGTTTCTTAAGTTCCCTATAGAAATTGTGTGTATATCAAAATATTATATACTATGGACGGTATAAAGATAGGAAGTAAACATTGTTCTTAGCATAATCACATATTAATGTGTCACACTTCATTACAAAGTAGAATATTCTCATGAAATCACGTAGGAATGAACAATAGCTAGACGATGTATGCTTCATTATTTGAATCCAATATCCTGTACCATGTTGTTTCGCATGATTATTGGATAACTTTTGTTCTCAAACAAGCATCAAAACATGCCCTTTGTGATAGATGAAGATTGCCAAAGTTAACTTAGAAGCTACAACCACCATAAGTGGTGTCAACCAAAAACATAACAAAAGCTGGACTAACCTTATACAAAGAGAGAAAAAAAAGGATAAAAGCAGAAAGAAACAAATAAAAACTGTAAGATGATATTTCTAAAAAAAAAATCCATAAGATGGGAAAAAACTATGGATGTCTAAAAATGTCGTGGGGTGGACGAGCATGAAGAGTCAGTCCTCAATTCCTTAGTCCCAACCTCCACAGACCAGCTTCATTGAGGATTATGTCGACCACCGTCTGATTATTGGGTACTTGATGTGTTAAATGGTAAAAGAGAACATTTGGAAGTATCTTACTCTAGCCTGGCTTTCTCATCAGATACACTGCCCAGACTTGAACCTTTCCTTGGCTTGCATGCCAGTAACTCCACCTCAAAAATGAGGGTTGAACTGCAGAAACAAAGCATAGAAACCCAGTTACAAAAAAAATTGCCTGGCAAAACTCAAAAATTCAGTCAAACGCGAGGTGAAAATAGCAAACAAACTTTGCTGGTATCTCTGGTGGTGAGCCTGCACTTCCATACGCATATTCCGGCTTGCATGTTAGTTTTGCAACCTCACCAACCTTCAACATTCCAATATGTCATCAGGAACTATATTAGAAAGAAACATTCCAGGTGGTCAATCTGAGCAAGCAATTAAACGTTCACATACTTTCATAGTTCTTAAGGCTAGATCCCAGGCTTTAATGACAGCTCCCTGACCAACTTCAAATGAAAAAATAGAATTGTCTTCATGCGTGGTGTCAAAAACTTCACCATTTTCAAGTGTCCCTTCATAATGAACTGCAAATATGTACGATGGAAATGTTTAGTTCAATATGGCGGATTAAAAGGGAAACACTGACTTCACCACATAGAGAAGTGCATAAAAGTTAGTTTCTGAAGCAAAGCAGCCTAATGGAGAATGTTGGAAGCAATTAACAGGAAGAACTTCTGTCATAAGTTAAAGCACTATGCAATTGCCCAGACAAACTGAATAAATTAACTAATTACGGCCATGTTTTGCCAAGAATGCAATATATTAACTGCAGTACCATCAACCAACGGAAGGCTATCAGACGGGCTTATAGCATCATCCTTAGCTCTTCTAACCACCGTCTTAAGAACACCTCCATCTCCTGATAAATCTATGGTCTCTGCCATGATGTTGCTGCTCAATGGAGGAAACTCTGAAAGAAAGACCAGCCAGAGCATTAGAGTGATCTAACAGGACGAATTCTCATCAAACTACTAGGCACAGGCACTTGAAAAAAAAAGGCAGTCACTTCGCTTACCCAAAGTCATTGGTTATATAAATTTTTAAGCCAGTTTACCAGTCATATTGGATATTTCGCAGCTAGGATACATATTTCAGCAAATGACCAGATCCTACAACTTTGGATATTCAAGTACAAAAGACGCTAGGTATGTCGCATGCCGAGTGTTCGACTTCTCCCAACAATGAAACGCAAAATACAGTTATCCCCCAGTCTCCCAAAGAACCCAATTCCAATTTGTTGGTAGGGCCCAATTAGTATGTTCATTTACATAACCTGAAAGTTATCCTGTTGGGTATCTTAAAAATCGATGTTTCTCCCAAACAGAAAAAATAGGAGTTAAAGGTTACAGACGCATAGATGTGCTCCAGGTAACCACAGGCTACAACCTACAAGCATATGCATTATATCACACAAGGCACAGCCTAAGGGCATCTCCAACCGGGTGACCCAAACGGACGGCCCAGCGCGTCCGTTTTGGGCCGTTTGCGTGGCCGAACGGACACCCGGACAGCGCCCCGCGTCCGCGTGTCCGTTTGGGTCGCACGCTGCGCCCAACGCGCGGACGCAACGCAAATGTAATAAAAAAAACATAAATGAAAATGAAAAAATAAAAACAACAACGAAATAAATATAAACTACCGGTTAATTAAACTTAGCCCTATTTTGGGCAATTTTTACACAAAAGAAAGCCCTATATGGGCTTTAAACTAAAAAAAAAAGAAAACCCTAGACAAGGGTTTGCGAGCACGGTGGCCGCCGGCGTACTACCCCAGTAGTACTCGTCGTCGTCGGCGTCGATGACGACGACGCCCCCGGCGGCGACGCGCTGTTCCGGCTCGACACGCCGGAGGGCACTCGGGGACTCCGGCCGGGGCTCCCATCGCGCCCTTTCCCGGGCGGAGCGCGGGTTCGGCGGGCTCGCCGGCCTGCGCAGCCGTGCCCCTGCGCGCCGACTCTCGCCGGAGCTGCTCCTCCTCCGCCGGGCGCTCCTCCTCCGCCGGGCGCGCGGCCCGGCGCTCCTCCTCCGGAGCGCCGCCGACGCGTAGCCTCCTCCGCGGCGGCGCGCCGGCCTCGAGGAAGGCCCACGCCTCCGCGTCCTCCCCGGGCCTTCCGGCCGCCTCCTCCAGCGCAGAGGTGCGCAGCGCCTCGGCGAGGTCCGGCCATTTGGCCAGCTCGTCGAGATCCTGCTGCTCGCGGGACGCCGCGAGCGCCGCCTGCAGCTCCGGGTCGTCCTCCTCCTGGGGCTGCGGCTGCGGCTGCGGCTGTGGCTGGGGCGCGGGCTCGTTGATGTAGAGCCCGCGCCGGGCGGCGGCCAGCCCGCGCGGCGGTGTGCGCGGCTGCGCGCGAGGCCGCGCCGTCGCGGATGTGAAGCACGTGCGCCGGCGCGCATCGTGCTCCACCTCGAACCACAAGTCCCGGTTGGGACTTGCGTCGCCGTACGCGGGGTCTCTGGCTGGAGGTCCGCCGGCAGCCGGAGCGCGGCGCCTCCGGATCTCGGCGAAGCGGGCGCGGCCGGAGCCCGGATGGGCGGCACCGGAACCCGATCCGGGCTCGTGTGCCAGCCGTGGGGAGGTGCACGTCCCCCACGGCATTGGGACGCCGGCGTCCCGGAACATCCGCGCCACCGCAACGGTGACGTAGATCCGCTCGCGTCTCGGGAGGCGCCGGCGGCCCCATTGCGAACGCCGGCGGCGCGACTTGCCGGCCGCTGCCGGCCTCGTGGTCGTTGGCGGACGGCTCGAACTCGCGCTTCGGGGCCATGGCGGCGCGGAAGCTTCGAGCTCGCGCGTGCGGCCGGAGTGGAAAGTGGGGACTGGATAGGGACAGTCCCCTTCCCCAGTCCACATTTAATAGGACTGGGGCACCGACAGGTGGGCCAGCTACGCGGACAGGGCGGACACGCGAGGACGCCGCGTGCCATCCGCGGCCACGCAAACCCGGCCCAGATTTGGGCCGGGTTTGCGTCGTTCCGGACGCCGCGGCTGTCCGTTTTTGCGGTGCGTCCCCGCGTTGGGCCGCGTTTTTGTCCGTTTCGACCCATCCGGACGCGCGGGCGCGGGATGGGTCGCCCGGTTGGAGATGCCCTAAGTGCTCTAAAACAGTCTCAGAAACCTCGCGGCATCCCAATCTACTATAGGTTCATGACAGTTCAGGCAAAGGAGGTCGAATTCACCTCGGGTCGACGACGATTTGGAGAGAGGCAGCGACTGCCGTGGCGACGGTGAGGGCCTGCTGAGGGTGACGAGCATGGGGATTAGAAGGGTCGAGCAGAGAGGAGGAAGATGGATGCGGAGCATGCGGTACGTACCTTGGCGGAGGTGAGGGGAGAGGAATTCGGCGATGATGGATTCACAGTGAGGGTCGAGACGATAATAGACAGATCTGGGATGGGGACGAGTGGGAGGGAATCAGGATGGCTTTATCTTCTGCGTGATTTTTACCCGGAGGATGCCTCTGATCGATTCGGTCACCACAACCCCGCCAGATGCCTGATGGGACCTAATATTCGCTTTATTCCCAAAAAAAAAACATTGTAATTACTTTATTATAAGAAAAAACTGTCAAGCTTTGTAAAGTTTGATCAAATGTATATAGTAGCATAGATAAAAAGGTAAAATACTTCATACTTCTGGATGTAGTTACACTCAGGTCTCATATAATAGCATATGCCACATGCATGGAAGATCCAATTGAAAATCCACTTTGGCTCCTAGGTGTATTTGAATGATTCTTGAAATGTTAAAATATTCTGAAAATAAAATTGGCACATACATCCAATTCTGAAAATTTTCAAATTCTATTAAATTCTGAAAAGAAAAACAAAAAACCACCTCCCATAGGTATTTTTATTTTTTTTATTCTGAAAAAATCTGAAATTTGATCTAAGATTCCGAAATTCGTTACCATAAAAGAAAATGTTCCTATTTTTCGATGTTAAATTTGACTAAGATTAAAAGTTGACTCGGATTCTTTTTAAGTTAACTACATTTTCTTTTGAATAGTGTTGAGCATCCCCGTAGGATCTGGGGGAAATCCTCGCCATTCCCACCATCGATTTGTTGTTTAAGTTCACTAGATTATACTATTCCAACATTAATAAATTATTTTATCCCACGAGATCAAAACTATACAAAAAAGCATCACACCTTTTGGAAACAACGATGCAGTAGAAAAATGGTAGTATGCAACAAGTTCCCATCTATCCGACTATCCCATTAAATCGCCATCAATCGCAACAAAAATTGCAAAAAAAAAGTCAAAAAAAAACATGTATGTAACATGAGAGATATTCGTTTGTAGCCCTGGTACATTTCAAGCAAAGGAGGAAGCATTTTCAGTAGACGCCGAGATTGTCACAACATCTCGGTCATGCGTTCGCAGCAAAACGTCTGTGACTTTGCAGCATCGAAAAATCGTAAATACCTCACCTCAATTTTGATCACGGTTTTCGTTGTCCTAGCATCACCGGTGACAAATCCTACAAGAAGGAGCCCCATCAGCGGCGTATCTGGCGACCCAGACCTCCTCCCATAGTCGTAGTGCGCAATTGGTAGCCCACAACACCTCAAAACAGGTCCTGGGGAGCAAAAAATGGCCCCATTGGTCACCGAGTCCACGCCCATATCGTGGCCAAACGCGCGCGTCAAAACAACATGGGGACAGGCCCAGAGGAAACGGCCAAATCGGTCGTTTCCAGGGAGCCACCCTCGTTGCGTGCTATTTCGACAACACCGCATATGAGCGGCTGCAAACGGCGGAGATGGCGCAAGCTCTGGCGGTGCACCGAAAGTTAATTTTGATCATTATTGCCCACCTTCGCCCCCTCTCCTATTTAGCTCTTCTTAACCGGCTACGATGATGAACACGGTGGCGCTCGTCACCGGCGTGCCTTCCCCATCGTTCCCGGCCTCTGTTCTGTTGAATCTTTTCCAATGTCTATAAGAAAGATTTAACCCTCGATGTGATATATTAGATATGTAAGATGTAGATCTATGGAACCTTTTTTATGCCTTCCATAGGACGGATGTGGTAGTGATTGACCGATTTACCTTCTATGGAACCCTTTTTTTGCTTGCCATAGGATGGATGTGGTAGTGATTGACTGGTTTAGGTTCTAAGCAACTCTTTTTCATGCTTGCCATAGGATGGATTCACTTCCATGGTTAATATATTTAATCTTTTTGTAGGGCATCATGCCTTCCAGTCCTTCAAGCATGGCCACCGTGGTCCTGCCTTGTTCTCCGATAAGCACAACCACGGTTGTCAAACCTTCTTCTCCGTCCATCTCACCAACCTAAGGCCACAAATATTACTCTCCTAACTATAAGAACCTATGTCCCTTGTGCAAGGTTCATTTTTAGAGGTTGATTCTACATAATGTGCAACCGATAGCCATGCTTAGCATTGTTCAATTGTCTTTTGTAGGTCGTCCCTCCTTCTATTTCTTGGATGGTGCCTTACAACGCTAGGGCTAGTCCAGCTCTGTATCATCTCAAACCACCTATGGTGTGGGAAGCACCTTTGTCAGAGTTCATCCTCAGCATAGTTTGTGAGCAAATCAGGAGCGGGCTAGACTATAGGCTTCAAAGAACACCACGTTGATGCATGTAAAAAACATACATGAACTTTCTAGTTTATTGATACATATTCCCATATGTTTTGCATCATATACAATGTTATACGCATGTTTTATATTAATTTGTGGGGATTTACCAATGATCCTCTTTATTTGGGTTATAACTGGAAAACTCTATTTTGTGTATTTTCATCTTTCAGGGACCTTAATGAAGTCAAATGGACTTGAGATTTTTCAAGGATTAATATTTCATCGGAAGTACATGGAGTACTGGAACTTCACGAACGGAGACCCGAGGGAGAAACAGGCCCAATTGGCGGTGGGACCAAACTATCCCCTCTTGTCCGTGACTCGAGCGTCCGATGCCAACGATTCCACCGCCATCCTCTTCATCTTGACTTAAAACTCCTATAAAAAGGGTCCTGACGGAATCTCAGAGAGAGGGAGGTGGAGATGGAAAACAAGAAACAAAGAGAAAGAAGGAATTTGGAGGTTGGAACTGTTGCCAGAATCGCCGCCGGTAGGCTCCACCCGTCCTCCAATGTGTTCATCATCAACATCAACAACAACACCCTCATCATCTCCCTACTGTAATCTGTTGGAAAACATGATTTGTGATGCAATCTATTGTTTTTCCATGATCTATATATTGTATCTTTATGTCTTTATTTGAGTAGTGAATTTTTCATGGAAATTGTGAAATAGTTCGTTGTTGGTTGCATACACATATATTTTATCTTCTATGATGGTCTTATGTACTAATATATGAGTGCACATGTAAAGGCATCTCCCGCGGGCCGACCCACGGCGATCCATCCGGTCCATTTTCATCCGTTTGGGTCGCACCGCAGAAAGATCGTGTGTCGTGGTCCGGCTAGTCAGGTTTTTGGCAATTGCATAGAAATTGCATACATATTTGGAGATAAATTTGCTTGAAGCAAATTGTTACAATAAACTAGAAACTTATTAAACATAGTAGAAGACTGCATCGTCTTCATCTTGCCCTCTTCTAGTCATCGTCGTGGTAGTGGCTATTGTGTGTGATAATGTACTAATTGAAGTCGATGACAATGTAAAACTTCACCAAAAGCAGTTACACCCATACATGTTCTACAAACTATCAAGAAGTTGTTGGTTAATTCCAAAATTTAGGTTCTAGACTTCTAATCTAACTAATAAAGCCCACATGTGAGTGTAGCCATATTAGAAGGCCACTAAAAGTGAATCTCGTTGCCACCACAATATCCAATACTTGACTAGACTAGTTGTATTTAAGCACGAATTTTAGATAATACAATACTTTTGTGTCATAGAAAAGGATATGGAATCTTAAAATAGATTTTAAATCTTACATAAATCACTATGCTACCTTCTTAAAAGTAGTTGAGTATCGCGAATTCATGATGCTAGCCGGAGGTAATATAGAAGCTCCCATTTTCTATAAAATAGAACTTCATGTATGACATAGTTGAAATTTCCTAAAGGAGAGATGGTTTATTTAACCACATGTCCTTGTGTTAGAATAGATAGCATATGCCATATGCAGGCTATACCACCGGTAGCTAGTCGTAGGGGAAGGCCATGAAGCAGTACACACTGCCGCTCTTATCACTTGCATATCTTATCTGGTCCTACTGTCCACCCAAAGGGAGGCTTTAAGCTGTAAATGGCTGGCAAGTTGCGAGGCATAGGAGGTAGCAACAGAATGCCCAGGTACGGACTGCGTCGTTTAGGGTGTGATAATTCACGGCGTGTCGGCGTCAGCGCTGGATACTCAACAGTGCAGAAGAGAGGCCGCATGCAGCAGCGCCACATTGCTTGGCAGAACACAGTAAAGCAGCGGCTGCAGCGCTGCCTGCGCCCTTTCTCTCTTCCTTTTTTTTTTTCCTCCTTAACGGTTTAACCACGCAGCAAAGATGTAATTAAAACATGCTATTCCAAGCTGTTTTTCTTTTCTGAAAGAAAACATGGACGTGGAAAAGGCGCACAGAGATTTAAAGAACAATGTTACTCCATCTGTTCCATATTAATTATCGTTAATTTAGTATAAAGTTATACTAAATCATCGACAAACAATGTGGAACGGAGCAAGTACATGGTCACGAATCTCTCATTCCATCTCCTCTAGATCATCAACCACATATAGAATAATCAGAGAGGCATGTCAAGGAGAAGCAAAAACCAGCAAATCGCTGGAACAGCTTCTCCACCGATCGAGTGTAATGCTAGCTAGTACATAACTACATACATTTCAGTCAGCTTCAGCCTTCAGGTTCAGGGGTAGTCGCGCTCGCGCCAGCACGCCAGCATGGCGACGCAGCGGCGCGCGATGTAGAACCGGACGCGCTGCTCCTTGATGAGCCGCGCGCACCGCCGCCGGAACGATGACGACGATGACCCGCCGCTTTCGCTCTTGCCGCCGTCGACGTGCGCGGCCATTGCCCGCTGCTTCCCGCTCCTCTTCGTGGACAGCCTGCACTTGCCATCCCCGGCGCGCAGCTCCATGGATGCGCCTCCTGCGCTTTCCTTTGGGCGATCAGCTCGTGAGCTCGAAAATGGAAGCTTGGAGTGGTAATGGCGGAGAGGGGGGAAACGGGAGGAGCTTTAGCAGAGCGCGAGACAGTGAGCGAGCGAGTGAAGGGGACGACAGGACGAGACAGCCAAGTGGTAGAGCTCCCGGGGTGGCATTTGTCTGCTTATATCGTGGAGAAAATCGGAGATCACGGAGCGGTCAGTGGAGTGCCGTGTCTGTTGTGTTCGCGTAGGGCCTTGATTCACCAGGGAGGGTACGCCACTTGGTACTTTTTTTTTCAAAAAATATACTCTTTATACAGATGAGTATTCTGTTGTTCAAAGCTCACGTGTACGTTGGCGTTACGCGCCTGTTCATGAATGACCTCGCTAACAAACAATATAGTAATGAGGCAAGAGTAATGGGCAGTCATGTAAAAAAAAAGTAATAACAAAAAAGTGGTTTGGATATAAGGGTATCGAAGGATAAATAGGTAGGTAAGGGCATGCACGAGAACAGTATCCAACTCTTACTATTATCCCTCATAAAAGCAACACCCTCGCTAAGGTGCTGGAAACTTCCCACCAAATATGACGTTCAAAAAAAATCTCATTTATCCTAACAAGCATCTTATAATGAGTTGCTACATGGTCCATTTGAGGTAGGGGCATGTTGAGTTTCGTTGAAGTCTACATGAGAGTGGTAAATTATCTAGTCATGTGTGCTAGTGGATAACAACAAAAAGAATTGGAAGCGGAAGATTCCGCCCGAAAATAACATTTTTCCGTGGTATCTTTGTCGAGGTGTAATCCTTACCAAGTACTGCCTTCCAAAACACAATTGGCATGAAAGTAACAAGTGTGCCTTCTTCCATCAAGACGGGAGCATCAAACACTTATTTTTGGAGTCCAAATTTGCTAGATCCATCCGGCCAGTTATCCATATAGGTTCTACCTTATACTCACCACACATCATTGTAAATATGTTTGGCAATTGGCTAAATGACGTGGATCATAGGTTTAAGCTACTTATTAGGGTGGAAGCACTTGCCAACATTGGATCGCTATGATTATGTAGAAACGACAAGGTTTTAATCATAAAAATTCTTCTCTCATGTAGTTTATCTACCGATGTACAATTATGCTCCGTTCATGATCGTCTTTAGAAAGTGCGGAGCATCACGATCTATTTAAAGAGGTGTCTACACGGTTGCAAAACATGGCGAGAAATATTTTTATCCAACATGGATGACAACGTAATCTACATATTGGTCCTCCATCGTCTTAGGCGTCTTCGCAGTTTCCGAGATGTTTACTTATATTGTGCATTTTCATACTTTTTAGTTAATAAATTTTATTTGTGCGGTTGTGTGCTATGAGGTCGGGTGTAATGATTAAACCTTTTCAGTAATAAAGCACCCTTTATCGAAAAGAATAGTTATGATAGATTAGTGTCCTCTTAGGCAAAACCGCAATGTAAAATGCTTTTTTTTTTGTAAGTTACATGAAAATGGCAAAATCTGATATAGCGATCCATAATAAGTGTCGTGGTCTTGTTTATTTTTGTTGAACTAAACCATGACACTTATTATTAATCGGAGGGAGTAGTATTCTTTTAACATTTAAAAATATGATACTTAAATCACATTTTTTACATTGCTCAAAATACACATTTTTTCAAAGTGATAGTTTGCATTTATTTTGGGATATACAATATATCCTGTTTTTTTCAAAAAAAAATTGAAACCTACAAAAATATGATTTTAGTATTTCGAAAGGGGATCATTGGTGCTATATATGGGCATACCTCAAGCTGGGCCTAATAAGGCCCGATGCAGAAAGGCCTAGGACCAACCCATGTAGAAAAGCCTAGTGGGCCTTGGGCTAAACAGTAGTGTTATCTTGCTTATTTGTTAGGCCCAGGCCTGGTCTGGCCCAACCATCGGGCCTAATCTTTTAGCCTAGGCCTAGCCCAATGGCATGCTTCATGCTAGTTTGGGCTGCCCATGTCCAAGTAAAACTAGTGCCCATATGCATCAAATCTGGCAAAACCTATACACCTACCAGGTCGGTGGTGGGACGAGTTCCAGTGCATGTCTATTGCAAGGAACAACGTGCCCCGTGCCCTCCCATCCACCATCCAAAATAATCCAAGGGTCAAGAATAGCAAGGCAAGGATCAGCCCAATCAACGCTCACGCACGGGCCAGAAATCAGCGCAACATTCAGATAAAAGGAGGTCGCGCAGCTCTTGCATGCAGCGTGGTCTTGCTGGTCCGACCGCCGCCGCTGCGCCTACCTTCGGCAAAGACGAAGCTCTTGAGGTGACCCACGCCGACTCCCATCACCCACCTCCGATCGCGTCGGAGGCGTCGAGAAACCGACAGTGACGACACTATATAAAACGCAGAGACGTTGCCTCCCGCCTAGAGTTCCTCCCGGAGTACCCGCAAGAGTGGTCGCAAATGGGAGTCGGTGGCGCCGGGCGGAGGTCGCACCCCGAGCGGAGGTCGTCGTCGTAGCGTGTGGAAGGAGTCGTCGGGGCGGAAGAGCACGTCCTAGCGGGGCGGGGAGGAGGATCTCGTCGGGTGGGGGTGGAGGGTACCCACCGCTAGAGCCGACGACGGTGACAGCAGCATCGGCGGACCTCTCTGCCGGCAACGCCCGCACATTTCTCCTCTTTTCCCTCTTGATGTCTCTGCCTGGCTGTTGCACGACGACGAAGGTAAGTGATGTCTTGGGTTGTTGACTGGTCTGACCCGTGCTGGCTGCTGCTGGCCGTTGGATTATTTTGGACGGTGGATGGAGGACTCGAGGCATGTTGTGCCTTGCAATAGACTGGCCATTGGATCTCAGTCACCGTTGACATGGGATTGGCCCATAATCGCGAATTTGTTTCTCTCACCGGTTTTCTTTTCGGTTTTGACGGTTTTTTGTCTGTTTTTTGGTTTCAGATTCTTTAACGTTATTTTTAAATTTTCATTTCGGATTTTTTTATTAAAACATGTTCAGATCTAGAAAATGTTCGAATGTCAAAATTCATCAAATTTTTTAAAAATAGATTTCAAATTTGTTCAAGTTTTAAAATTCGTTAAGATTTCAAATTTATTCAAGTTTAGAAATTTGTTCAGATTCCAAATTTGTTCAAATTTCAAAATAGGATATTTTTTGAAAAAAAGTTTACATTTTCTAAAATTTGTATATTATGAAAAAAGTTCAAATTAGGAATTTGTTCAGATTGAAAAAAAAATTAAAATTGAAAAATAAATTTCGCAGAAGATATTTGGGTTTTGAAAAAGCGTTCAGATTTTGAAAAACGAAAGAAAAAACATAAAAAAAAACAGAGAAATGGAAAGCAGAGATACCTGCGGATGGGCCACGGCCCATCAAACTGCTGCGTGTCACGGGTGTGCGGTGGGTTGTTCACGCCGACCAGATCGGCAAATAGATAGGATGCAAGAAATTGATGCTGGACCTGGTCCAGAATTCGATTCATATTGTATATACAGTGTAAGAAGTACAATGTCCATGATGAAACGGAAAATGTTCAGTATCAATGAATATAATAGCATTCCTTTCCAAGATCAAGCTTACAAATATTCTTCTTTTTAATAAAGTTTACATCAACCTTTGTTTCTTGTCCTCCAAGAGACAGAGAGGCAAGAAAACCAAACATCACAAAAACGGGCACACCATTCAGTTCAGTTAAGGCCAAACTGGTCAATTGGATTCCTCGGTCGAGTTGAGTCTCCCACGGATCAAAACCGCCGCAGATCGGAGCCGTGGACTAGGAGCATTTGGGGATATCGGACGGCGGAGGCGGCAGCTTCTGGCTGGGGAGCGGCCCGTCGTTGACGAGCCACGCCATGGACAGGCCCCAGCTCAAGTGCACGTCGAAGTGGCAGTGCATGATCCACACACCTACCCCCACACAAAGAGTCAACAGTTCAGTGATGCTACAGTCAACAGAGGTCGAACATGAGTTTACGGGAAAGTAAACCTACCGGGGTTGTTGGCGACGAAGCGGATGGCGACCCAGCCGGCGGTGGGCACGGAGATGGTGTTCCGCTGCACGGGGTCGACGAGGTTGTACTTGGCGGTGTCGTTGGCGGCGTCGTAGTTGCCGAACCCCGTGCCGACGACGTGGAAGTCGTAGCCGTGCAGGTGCAGCGGGTGGCTCTCGGCGCCCTGGATGCTGGTGTCCTGCAGCACCACCTCCACGGTGGTGTTGAACGCGAGCGGCACAACCCTGGTGCCGTGGGTCACGAACGTGTTGTTGGGCGGCGTGCCGGTGTAGTTGAACTTGCGCACCGGCGCGGCCGGGAAGTTGGCGGCGAGCACGCCGCTGTAGCGGCGCTGGTAGTGCGCCTGGAGGAGCGAGGTCTTGGGCATGACGAAGGAGACGTTGTTGATGGACGCCGCGAAGCGGGTGTTGTTGGGCGCCTGGCACGTCCCGTTCACAGGGCTCTGGCACGGGTCGGCGCCGAGCCCGACGGCGAAGAAGAAGTGCCGGTCCACGTTGAGCGGCACGCGCGCCGGGTACTGCGGGCTGGCGAGGCTCCGGAATTTGGACGAGAAGTTGGTGACTGCGCCCGTGTCGTTGTACCGCGGGAGTGGCGGAGCCGGGAGGTTCCGGAGCGCGGCGGCGCGCTGCGGGGCGTACTCGAGGACGGCCTGCGCCGTGGTGTTGTCGAAGGTGCCCACCGTGTTGGTGTAGGGCGCGATGGCGATGGCGAAGGCCAGGGACGACGGGTTGGTCGCCGCGGTGAGGAGCACGTCCATGGTCTGGCCCGGCGAGATGACGAGCGTGTTGGCGGCGAAGGGCTTGACGTAGCTGGCGTCCGCCTGCACGACGGTGAGCGTGTGGTTGGCGACCGCGAAGAAGAGCTCGTCGTTGAGCGCCGCGTTGATGAGCCGCAGCATGTACGTCCGCCCGGGCTTCACTTTCAGCTTGAACGTATCTGCAGGTGACGTCACATAATACATCACCGACATGTTTTTACTGCACCGTATACAACGATTTGGGGGAATCTTACTGTTGGCTGAGCAGTTGTATGTCGGGCCAGGGAAGCCGTTGAAGGTGTATGCGTCTGAGACATTGGGGCCGCCGCCGGTCTGCAGCGCCTGCTTGATCACCGCCTCCGGGTCGGCGTTGAACCACTCGCCGAGCATGAGGGGCACCTCGCGGTAGGGCTTGGGGAACGGGTACGCGACGCCGCGGGGCGGGAGGATGACGATGGGCCCGTAGAGCGTGGCACGGAGCCAGGAGAAGTGGGCGTGCCACCAGAGCGTTCCGCGCTGGCCGACGATGGTGAACCGGTACACGTAGCTCTGCCCGGGGCGCATGGGGCACTGCGTGATGTACGCCGGCCCGTCCGCCCACGCGCTCCGCCGCTGCTGCACGCCGTGCCAGTGGAAGGTGACGTTGTTGTTGATGTTGTTGTGCACGGTGACGACGAGCCGGTCGCCCTCCCGGACGGTGAGCTTCGGCCCCGGGAACTGCCCGTTCACCGTCGGGATGCTCTTCGTCTTGCACAGCCTCGTCACCGTCGCCATCGTCACATTGAAAGTGTAGCGGCGGGTGAGGCCGGCGGTGAGGCCCGGCATGGCCATGGCGAGGAGGAAGGCGAGGAGGAGGCATGCAGGGGAGGCGCCGCACCGGAGACGGTGAGCACCCATGGCGTAGCCTCCTGAGCTCACTGATCGATCTCTCGATCAAGCAAGAACCGATGGATGTATGGATGGATCGAGGTGGTGAGTGAGTGACATGAGTAGGGTTTGGAGTGGCTATATAAACGGCTGCAGCAGTACGCCAGTACGTGCTCGTCCGCCGTGGTGGCGTGCATGGTAGGGGGTCACACGGTCATAGTGGTTGGCTCTTGGCTGGGTTTGGTGGACGTACATAGAAAATCCTCACATAGGGCCGCTGCTTACTCCCCCTTTCTGCTCGATCGACCGGTGCAGGTTGACGGCAAAGATTACTTTTTCCTTCGAACCTCGGAAGAAACTGTTGGATCAGGAGGAAAAAATAGTTTGAGCACGCTAGCTACTTCCTAATGTGCACCATGCAGCTGTGTGAGTCCTGAATCGGCTGACGATATGACGGCGCACCAAATCGCAGGCATGTCTTGGAATACCAGTTTCCTTCTCAGGTGCTAGTAAAAGCAAAGCGCGCACTAGCTCAATCAGAGTTTCAGTTAGGGGTGTACTACGGTGTCCCCCTTAGCTCCACGGTTCTGAGAAGTTGGAGGTGCTCCAGCTTTTGGTATAATTACGTGAAGTTGATTTCGTGAAATATAAAAATGCAGAGCACACCGGGACGCACCGCGTGATCGTTTAAATCTTTGGCTGGAAGTCCATCTGGCCCGTGGCGAAGTATTTTCTGGCGGTGGAGTTGACCTAGACACGACGGTGACGATGGCTATGGCGGCGGCGCTGAACCACCCGGCACTGCCGTGACGTTCCCAAACACCGGGTAATTAGAAATTTTGAAACACGCTTAAGAGAGGAGATAGAGTTGAAAAGTTAACTGCAAGCTGCTCTAACTTTTGGTATACAAACATAAAAAACACGGAGCGCCGTAATTTACATCCGACTGATACTGATTTGACTTCATCGCAACGTGATTTTTATTTGTGGCTACTGAATCATGGACTCCGGCGAACGAGTCGACGTACCTTCAGCTGAAGTTAAACTTGTCCGATTCGTTCTCGCCGCCGCGCAAATTGAGTTGTAGCTCGCTGCCGCCACCGCCAGGAGCTTGCTGTCGCCGCCACTACGTCGCGCGCCGCCTCACCCACGACGAAGTTGGTTGAGGCGGTCACAACAAGTTTCTGGCGGCGTCGGCAACAAGCTACAACACGATTTGCACGGCAGCAAGAATGATTCAGACAAGTTTGACTCTGGCTGAAGGTAAGTTCATTCGTTTGCTGGCGGCCTCGATTCGGTGGCGGCAGGCGTGAATCACGCTGCGGTGAAGTCAAATCGGGGAGAGTCTGGGCATGGGAAACATGCCCAAGAGATGAGGGGGAGAAAGATAAAACGTGTGTAACATTTTGGTTACTTATCGGTGGCAGTGAGACGTAAATAAACAAAAAATCCATGTTTTTGTGTTCTGCGGAACCAACTCCACGTATTTATACCAAAAGCTGAAGCAACTACACGTATTTGTACCAAAAACTGGAGCAACTCCACGGATTAAAACAAAAAACCTAGAGCGGTTCCAATTTTTTAGAACCATGGAGCTGAAGGGGGACACCGGAGCAATCACGTTTCAGTTAAGCTCAATGGCAATAACTAAGCAGAACAATGTGGATTCATCCATTCAACCTTTATCATGCATCCAGATAGGATATATCCAATCTAAAACGCGAGGCTCAAGGAGAGAGAGAGGGGAGACTGCAAAACAAAAAACCGCATCTAGGGTTCTGCCCCCCCCCCCTCCCTCGCGGGCTAAGCTGCCGGTTAGCTCCGTCTCCGGTGCCTTTGTAACCTTGGAGGTGTGGCAGACAAGGGCCCTTCAACGATGGGAGGGTTCCTTTTTTTTAGGTTATTTTTCAATGTCTTCTTCGAGTTGTTGAGGCAGCGGTGCTCCCCGCCCCGTGGATTAGGTCCTTCACATCATATCCTCGCTCTGGCGGTGTTTCCAGCGCCGGTGGAGAATGCACGGAGTTGTGTGTCGCAGATCTCCTGGAATTCATTCAGTTTTGTTCATTAGTATGGTTTCATGTTTGACTTTTCTAATCTGGGTGCCTCATCTTTGGCGTTGGTTGCTGCTCTGGTGCGATGCTTCTTGGCGGCATTAGCACGACGACTTCATGTTTATATACTACAACAAACTATAGTATGACAAGTTTTTCCCGGCTCCGGTGATGGATATGCGAGGACGGTGGCGCATCTTCCTCGCAATAGTATCTGCTGTCGGCGCTAGGTGGTCTAAGGACATCTCCAGCGGCCTGACGCAAATGGATCGTGGCTGTTTATTTTGGTCTAAGCGGACAGGAGAACATGAAAACCCTAGCCCAGCGGCCCGATGCAAATGGACTGAGGCATCCGCTATGACCCATTTCAAGCCAAAATTTGGGCAAGAAATGCATCGGGGGACGATGTCCGCGCGCTCCCACCTCTTCCACTTCATGTGCCCGCTCGCCACCCAAATTGCGCCCCTCCCTATGTGTCACAACCCTACTGGGCCACCGTTGCCTGCCCCACCCATCGCCCCTCCCTTTGCCCCTAATGCGTGCACTTACAGGCATCAGGACATGTCCCAGTCCGCAGCCCGTTACCTTGGAACCATCCACCAGTTGCGATGCCTCGGACCTATTCGGCTATATGCGTGAACGATTTTGAGGTATAAAACTGGAGGACCATGGATATTGGCTAGTGACCCATATATGACCATTATCTCGTGTTGTACGTAGATGGACCTCATCAAATCGATTGAGTTTTTCTACAACAATATCGTCGATACATCGTTGCACGGTTCTTCCGAACTCATGATTATAGTTGCCACCCGCACACAGAGGGGCAGATGCCTATGCACAACGGCTTGACAAGGCCACATAGGGGCAATCTCAAGCGCAATTGAGAAGCCGACCACTTTGCAAGCTCTACAAGGAATACTTTCACTCTACCAATCCCATCCTCCATGTGCATCGTGAGATCCATGATATTTGATTGAGCATCTATGAGCATTGGCAGGAAATGAGTAGTCATTTCTTATCATTTTGTTTATTTTCCTGTAAACTATGTTTTTTATTTGGTGGACTACATTGGCTGTAAACAATGTTAAGATGTATGTTACTTAAATTAATTATGTTGCAACATTAACACTTCATTCATATGAGCTAGTTGGGTGAAATAATGGGAAAAATTAAAATATTCACGACAGACCAAAATGCGTCGGGCCGCTGGGTCTGCCCCAACTCAAACGGATAATGGTGGCGAGATGGCCAATGTTGTGTCCCCGTCTGACCTAAATGGATCAAAACGGATACTTTTGGTATCGAAAATGCGTCGAATTATTGAAGATGCCCTAAGAACCTAGTTATTACTTTTTAGGTTTTTTTTTCGAAGTACTATGGATGATTATGATTGGTGGACTTCTAAAAAAAACTTTATCATGCAACCCATGTATGTGTTGAATATATAAGAAAATTATCATATGAATTAATGCGAACTAATACTTGATAAATCATGACTACATAAGCAGATGAACTAATCATACAGATCAACAGAGTAGATGAACATATCACATCTAGACAAGATAAATCTATCGCATCTACTTCAAACAGTACTATTAGGAACTCTAGTAAGATCTGAAGCAAGGAGGACAGAAATGTGTACCGTCCAGCGTTGGCGGTAGCAGCAGCAGCGGCGGCGATGTTGGCGGCAACAGCATCCTGGTTGTCGCCCAAGTTGAGGTTGCCGAAGAGGTTGTCGATGTCCAGGAAGAAGTCGTCGTTCGGGAACTCGTTGTCGAACGACGTCGTGTTACCAGTAGTCGTGTGTAAGCGCTCCCCAAAAACCTGATTGCCCCTCACCCGTACAGATGTACGAGAGGCAGGGTTCCGGAGGCCTACAGTCCCGCCGCTCGGTGCACGCCGAAAGACGGGATGAGGAAGACGAAGGCGGCGGCGCAATGAACTGAAAAGAGGCGGCACCGCAGCCCACGTACGAGTCCACGATCCAGAAAAACCGGAATGAAAACGGCTGAGTTAACGTCCATTAATGACTCGTAATTGATTACAAAATTAATTTCCCAAGCCCACGTTAATGACTCGTAATTGATTACACAATTAATTTCCCAAGCATCAAAAAGATAAGCTCGGCTCGGCGAGATTCCCGCAACCCGCGTGACGTGCGTGCGTGATGAGGCGTGGCGTGGCGAGGCGAGGCGGCGGCGGAGGAGGAGGAGTGCGCGAAGGCTCTCTCTCTTCTCACTCACTTACTAGGACTAGAACAACCCACCTTATATACCACTCCAATTCTCTCCCAACTAGCAATGTGGGACTAAACTTTAATCCCACCCCTTGCCATCCCCACATGGGCCAAGAGAATTTCATAATTTGTATTGAGACATGGGCTAAGGCTCAAGGCAAAATTCCAGCAATCCCCCACAAAGTCTCATTGGCACATCTAATACCATTATTTCAGAATCATTGTTTTATATACCGGTGCACGGTGGAGACTGTTAAGTTGAACTTCCACTAAGAATTTCATGTTACACTAGTTTGCAACTTGAATAGTGGACTACGCCTTGAACTACAAGTTTTCTGCGAACTAGCTTCACACAAAGCATAGACCGATACAGGGCTGCCACGAGGCTTCCTCGCGGTGTGGAGCTTATACGTCATACTCCAGGGCCTTTCATAAGTTTATTAGAGAGCACCCAACTCTCATAGATTGCGACGTTTAACAATCAGACTCACATAGGTGTGTTCTTCAGAAGATATTCTGTAGGACAACATCTTTGCTTGAATAAGCCACTTAGAACACATTAAGATAAATATCAACCTGCCATGCAGATCAGGAGAGTACTGCATCTTCACGGAGAGGGTAAATTCAGTATAGGGATACTCTCCTTGACAAGGGATTAACTTGTCAATGCCTATGGATTGTAGGCTAGGGTTTAGTTAGAAGTAGAGGGCAAGTAGATCTCGAAGGTTTCAGCCGAAAAGTACTCGACGATTATGAAAACTAGGGTTTGCAGACAATGATTCGATGATCTCCTCGTCCCTCGACTCCCCCTTTATATAAGAGGTGGAGCCGAGGGTTTCGACAACCATCTAGCTCTGCTATGGACCCATAGTCCGTGGGTGAACTACTCACTCATCACTCCGGAGGCGACCATGGCGGTGAAGAGTCCTCAGGGAGATGAATCCCCTCTCGGCAGGGTGCCGGAGAGTGAGTCTCGAGAATCCCCGAGATGGGATTGGCGGCGGCGGTGTCTCGATAAGGTTTTCCGTATCGTGGCTCTCGGTACTAGGGGTTTCGCGACGAAGGCTTTAAGTAGGCGGAAGGGCAAGCGGGGGCCACACGAGGGCCCCACACTCCGGGCCACGCGGCCAAGACTGGGCCGCGCCGCCCTATTGTGGCGGCGCCTCGTGGCCCCACTTCCTTCCCCTCGGTCTTCCGGAAGCTTCGTGCAAAAATAGGACCACGGGTGTTGATTTTGCGTCCAATTCCGAGAATATTTCCTTTGTAGGATTTCGAAACCAAAAACAGGCAGAAATCAAGCAATGGCTCTTCAGCATCTCGTTAATAGGTTAGTGCCGGAAAATGCATAAATATGACATATAAGTGTGTATAAAACATGTAGATATCATCAATAATGTGGCATGGAACATAAGAAATTATCGATACGTCGGAGACGTATCAGCATCCCCAAGCTTAGTTCTGCTCGTCCCGAGCAGGTAAACGATAACAAAGATAATTTCTGGAGTGACATGCCATCATAACCTTGATCATACTATTGTAAACATATGTAATGAATGCAGTGATCAAAACAATGGTAATGACATGAGTAAACAAGTGAATCATAAAGCAAAGACTTTTCATGAATAGTACTTCAAGACAAGCATCAATAAGTCTTGCATAAGAGTTAACTCATAAAGCAATAAATCAAAGTAAAGGTATTGAAGCAACACAAAGGAAGATTAAGTTTCAGCGGTTGCTTTCAACTTGTAACATGTATATCTCATGGATAATTGTCAATATAGAGTAATATAACAAGTGCAATATGCAAGTATGTAGGAATCAATGCACAGTTCACACAAGTGTTTGCTTCTTGAGGTGGAGAGAATAGGTGAAGCTGACTCAACATAAAAGTAAAAGAAAGGTCCTTCGAAGGAGGAAAGCATCGATTGCTATATTTGTGCTAGAGCTTTTATTTTGAAAACAAGAAACAATTTTATCAACGGTAGTAATAAAGCATATGTATTATGTAAATTATATCTTACAAAGTTGCAAGCCTCATGCATAGTATACTAATAGTGCCCGCACCTTGTCCTAATTAGCTTGGACTACGGATCATCGCAATACACATGTTTTAACCAAGTGTCACAAAGGGTACCTCCATGCGCCTTTGTACAAAGGTCTAAGGAGAAAGCTCGCATTTGGATTTCTCGCTTTTGATTATTCTCAACTTAGACATCCATACTGGGACAACATGGACAACAGATAATGGACTCCTCTTTAATGCATAAGCATGTAGCAACAATTAGTGTTCTCATATGAGATTGAGGATATATGTCCAAATGCGAAACTTCCACCATGATTCATGGCTTTAGTTAGCGGCCCAATGTTCTTCTCTAACAATATACATGCTCCAACCATTAAGGTGGTAGATCTCTCTTACTTCAGACAAGACGGACATGCATAGCAACTCACATGATATTCAACAAAGAGTAGTTGATGGCGTCCCAGAAACATGGTTATCGCACAACAAGCAACTTAATAAGAGATAAAGTGCATAAGTACATATTCAATACCACAATAGTTTTTAAGCTATTTGTCCCATGAGCTATATATTGTAAAGGTGAATGAATGGAAATTTTAAAGGTAGCACTCAAGCAATTTACTTTGGAATGGCGGAGAAATACCATGTAGTAGGTAGGTATGGTGGACACAAATGGCATAGTGGTTGGCTCAAGGATTTTGGATGCATGAGAAGTATTCCCTCTCGATACAAGGTTTAGGCTAGCAAGGTTATTTGAAACAAACACAAGGATGAACCGGTGCAGCAAAACTCACATAAAAGACATATTGTAAACATTATAAGACTCTACACCGTCTTCCTTGTTGTTCAAAACTCAATACTAGATATTATCTAGACTTTAGAGAGACCAAATATGCAAACCAAATTTAGCAAGCTCTAAGTGTTTCTTCATTAATGGGTGCAAAGTATATGATGCAAGAGCTTAAACATGAGCACAACAATTGCCAAGTATCAAATTATTCAAGACATTTTAGAGTTACTACATGTAGCATTTCCGATTCCAACCATATAACAATTTAACGAAGAAGATTCAACCTTCGCCATGAATACTATGAAGTAAAGCCTAAGGACATATTTGTCCATATGCAACAGCCGGAGCGTGTCTCTCTCCCACACAATTGAATGCTAGGATCCATTTTATTCAAACAAAACAAAAAAAGAAACAAACCGACGCTTCCAAGCAAAGCACATAAGATGTGACTGAATAAAAATATAGTTTCGGGGGAGGAACTGATAATGTTGTCG
>NC_061511.1:259090957-259145364 GCF_022539505.1 Lolium rigidum
TCTAACGATTTGTCTCCCAGCTCTAATTCACGGAATCTCCGATCACATAGAGTGGGTTACCACTGTAGGCAACTCATAGTGTGGGTCTCAAGCCCATCTCCCTCGATGCATTCTCTATCACATTTCGTGATAGATCCTTTGTGAAAGGATCTGCCAAGTTTCTAGACGTTTGGATATAATCCAACGCAATAACTCCGGAGTTTCTCATTTTCCTGACAGATTTCAATCTCCTCTTCACATGCCTTGATGACTTCATATTATCCTTAGAACTATTTACTTTGATTATCACAGTTTAATTATCATAGTTCATAGGAATTGCGGATATTGGTTTCTCAAGCACAGTTAAGTCCCTCAAGAGCTCACGAAGCCACTCTACTTCAACAGTGGCAGTGTCTAGTGTTGTGAGTTCTGCTTTTATTGTTGACCTCGTTAAAATGGTCTGCTTGCAAGACTTTCAGGAAACAGTGCCACCACCAAGTGTAAAAAAATAATCACTCGTGGCTTTAGTCTCATCAGCATCAAAAATCCAATTGGAATCACTATAACCCTCAAGTACCCTCGGATACCCAGTATAGTGAATACCATAGCTCGCAATGCCTTTCAAATAGCACAACACTCTCTCAAGAGCATGCCAATGAACATCTCCAGGTCTTGATACAAATCGAGCCAACTTGCTTACATCAAAGGAGATGTCAGGCCTCGTGGCTCTGGCTAAATACGTAAGCGAGCCAATTATTTGAGAATATCTCAATTGATCTCTAGCTGCTCTTTTGTTCTTTCGAATTATCACACTAGGATCATAAGGCGTTGGAGAAGACTTGCAGTCGCTATACCCGAAGCAACTCAAAATCTTTTCCACGTAGTGGGATTGAAGCAATGTAATCGCACCATCGTCATCCTTGAGAAGCTTGATGTTTAAGATTACATCAGCTACTCCTAAGTCCTTCATCTCAAAACAACGAGATAAAAACTCTTTGACCTCCTTAATGACAATAAGGCTGGTCCCAAATATCAATATGTCATCAACATAGAGACAAAGGATAACTCCCTCGCCCCCACCATAGCGATAGTATACACACTTGTCAGCTTCGTTTACAACAAAGCCTTCAACAGTTAAGGTTCTTTCGAACTTTTCATGCCACTGCTTAGGTGCTTGCTTAAGACCATACAAAGACTTCAACAACTTACACACATTTCCTTCTTGACCATCTACTACAAATCCATCAGGCTGCTCCATATAAATTTCCTTATCGAGCTCTCCATTTAGGAAAGCTGTCTTAACATCCATTTGATGAACGAGAAGACCATGTGAGGCAGCCAAGGAAAGTAGTACTCGAATAGTGGTCGGTCGAGCTACAAGTGAGTATGTATCAAAGAAGTCTTCGCCTTCTTTCTGAGTATAACCCTTGGCCACAAGTCGTGCCTTGTACTTTTCAATAGTACCATCGGGCCTAAGCTTTTTCTTGAACACCCACTTGCATCCTACGGGTTTGCACTCATAAGGACGATCAGTAACCTCCCAAGTTCCATTAGCTAAGATGGAATCCATCTCGCTACGGACAACTTCCTTCCAGTAGTCAGCATCCTGAGATGCATAGGTGTAACAACCCAAAAATTTCAAAACAAACAAAATGAATTTCCCTAGTTCCAAATTTTGGAACCAACAAAAACTTTTATTAAAATAAAATTAATACATATAGATCTTGTTTAAATCTTGTGTTTTGCCATGATGAGTGTTATTATGCTTATGTGCTAAACCCTAAAACCCTAAAGTGATCAAGTGAAGGTCACCAACCCAATAAAATAAAAGAGAAATGAATCAAATAAGAAAAACCTTAAACCCTAATCTTCTCCAGAAATCATTTTGGATACATTTGAGAAACCCAAAATAAAATAAAAGACATATGGGGACCTATAGCCCTAATAGGTAAATCTTGAACCCTACCTTTTTATTTATGCTAAATGGTGGTGAACCTTTGTGAACCCCACTAAACCCTAAACCTCACCCCTCTTTTCACCACCCTAGTTAAATTAAAATAAAAGGAAATTAAATAAGAAAAAGGCATATGTGCCTATGGCTATATTTATAAAACCTTACCCTAAGCTCTTCTACTTTGCTTAGAGGTTTGGAAAACCTTCATACACCTTACCTAGTACCTATCAAACCAATTCCAAGTGGTTTCCAAAGAAATTAAAAAGAAACTAAAAATGCCATAGAGGCATATGAGAGTAAAATAGCAAATTTGGGAAATTAAGAATATTGACCCTAGTACTTGTGGTAAATGAATGGATCACTTCTATATACCAATTCAACACTCAAACAACATCAATGGGGTCAAGTCTAGTCAAACTTAAAATCAAATTAAACATATGCATAGGAGCATATGTGCCACATAGCCATTTCACCAAACTTTGACCTATGCCCTTCTACCTTGACCAAATGATGTGAAACCATCTCCAAACCTAATATAACACTAAATTGACCCTAACCCATGCCCAAGTGAAGCAAGGGGAACAATTTACAAAAATAATAAAAATTGAACCTCACCTCTTATGTGTTATGGCCAATTTTGCAAATCTTTGATCAAGACCTTTTGAAATGGATTCAATGGTTTGAAAATGTTTCTAAACTAATAAGAATCACATTAGAGTCAACAAAAGTCAAAGAAAATGGAGAGAAATCAAATGGTGAGAAAATCCCATTTTCACTCACATACCCTTAGCCAAAATTGCAAATCTTCAACCAAGGCCACCATTGCTTGATCTATTGTGTGTAGAATACTTATATATGATAAACAAACACAATTGCATCAAAGAAACCAAAATCAAATCAAAGCAAATCTCAAATTCAACATTACATGTGATAATGGTTATTTGGCCATTTTATAAAATGTTCCTCACTTTACCCCTCTGGCTTTGACTTTTCTTCAACCAAAACTGGTAAACTATGACCATGTCATCCAAGACCATATGCAGGTGAACAACTTTCATGTTGACCACCACACCTCATGTTGACCAGGTTGACCAGTATAGTGTTGACAAGAGGGGACTTTGAAACAAAGAGAAGATGACCAACTTTTTGAAAACTTGCAAAACAACACCAAATTGACCACCACCACCACCATTCCATCTCTATGAATATATGATTGAGATCCACCAAAGGAATTTTCAAAATTTGAAAACTTTTCTCTTTCGGCCATTTTCACAAACACCTTGTGGGCAGCACCTATATGTGTGCCCATGCTGCATTTTTGCTTGGACCAAGTCCACCTCTGCCCTTCCCTGCTGCTCTGGAGCATCCCTGCACCTCCCCTCTACCTCACCATCCACTTGCCTGCCCTTGCTTTGGACCATCTTGACCAGAACCAGACCATGCCGGCCCTCTTGTCACCTCACCATGCTCACCCCCTCTCCTCTCCCATCCAGGCCACCTCAGCATGTCACATAGCTTTCCCTCACTATATTGATCATGACCATACACTTGCTGACCCAAGTTGACGACCACACCGCCCAGAACCTGCGCGCCCAGACGCGCCCAGCACATGCCAGGATCGGCATGGACGCGCGCCAGGACGTCTCTGGACGCGCCAGAGCGCCGCCATGCCCCGTCGCCTCCCGCCTCCCCTTGCTCTCCCCAGGCACCCATCGACTCGCCACGGTCCCCTCAACCTCGCAGACAAGCCCATTCGACCGCGGACCTGCTGTAGACGAGGACATCATCCACGACTTTCCGCCACCGTACTGCCCTGCCGCGAGGAAGATGACGACGCAACCATTCACCCCTCTGCCTCGCCATGATGCCCGTCAGCCTCGCCTGAACGTCGCCAATGCTCAGAGCCCATCACTTGCCCCTTCACTACCCTGGAACGACGAGCTCGTCGTCGACCCTTCACGGCACCCCGCAGCACCCCCTCGCCCTATAAATAGAGGCACCCTCCGATCAACTTGAGCACACCAACCTTCCTCCCTCACCTCTCTGATCCTCCTCGACCACCTCTCTCACCCAATTACTCACCGGAGCCGCCCAATTGATCGCCGGAGTCCGCGGAGGAGCTGAGATCACCGCCGCCGATTTCCGCCACCATCCGAGCCGCCGTCTGCGCCATCTTCTTCCCCTTCCACGACAACGTCGCCGTAGCCCATCGCCGTCGATCGCCGGAGCCCCAGCACGCCGCCGACCCCCTACCTCCGCCGCTCCAGCAAGCTTTCTCCCCGACGGTGACGACGAAGCACAACCGTCAGATCTTCCTCTGATCGCGCGGACGAGGTTAGCCCATACCGTTTCGGTGTCCTCACTCGCTGACCACCGGGCCCCGCGCTGTCAGTCGGCCCGCTGCGTGTGAAGCGTTAGCTGGGCCGGCCCAAACCTTTTTCCCTCTCCCTGGCCCAATACCGTTTCCCGCCAGCCCACAGTTTAAATTCAAAATTTCCAGATTAGATAAATTTTGCAATACTGGTGTCAACTTCAAAATTCAATAGATCCAAATCTACTGAGCCAAATTCGACAAACTTTATATTTTTGAAAAGCTTAGAGTTTTCTCTATCAAATGCCACTGGATTCAAACCTAGATCTGTTATAGAATTAAAGTGATAAAATAAACAAGACAGAGACTTTTCTGCCTAGGAATAATTATTAAAAATCAACCATAAATGATTTTTAGGTGTTTCCAACTCTCATAATTCACTTCTCAAATACTCTAAATGATTATGTAAAAATATGATATGGGTACTGTATATGATCATGGGTTAGAATCAAATAATGGCTATGTAGCCATTACAAGCCCATTTAAATTATTTCCAAATTTAAGATTTTAAATCTATGAGGTGTAGCACCTCATTTAAATCATCTTCTCAAGTTGTATGAAGTAGTGTGATGACCCTGGTTGCTTGGTCTCATTTTCTTTGCTCACTTAAGAATATTAAATGTTTGCCATAGTAGCATTTAAATTGTTCCAACAAATTATTAAATCTTATGGGAGTGTTTCTCTCATTTAAATATTGTCATGAACAATTCAAAATGAGGTAGAGACTCTGGTCATTTAGGTCTCACATGAATTGTTGATGATATTAAATCTTTACCATGTTAGGATTAAAAGGTATGAGGTGTTCACCTCATTTAAATCATTTTCTTAAATGATAAGTGTGAAGAGGTTGACTTTGGTCAACCTAGGTCATATATTATTCATAAGAGAAATTAAATCTTAATAAGATAATGAGAGGAAATTATTTCTCTAAGTAATTAAAAGTAATACCTTATTTAGTATGAGAGGAAATTATTTTTCCTAAATAAGAAAACAACACATTTACCCACTTAATAGTAATGAGTGATGCTAGTTACTGGTGTAAATTATATGAGGTGTACCACTTCATTTAAATCTTGTCCCAAGTATTTTCATATGAAGTTTGAACCCCTGGTCAAATACTCTCACATGAAATACTTGGAGATTTTAAATCATAATAGGCATTATTAAATGGTATGAGGTATCTCTACCTCATTTAAATCATTTTCTCAAATGATGATGATGAATGGTTGACTTAGGTCAACATAAATTCATGTGTGATGGTTTGAGAAATTAAATCTTAAGAAGATTCAATGAGAGGAAATTATTCCTCAAGAACTATATGGAAACTATCATTTACATATAAAATGAGAGGAAATTATTTTTCCTCAAAGCAAGACCACCAATGCACCAAATGGTATTAATTGTGTGAATAGAATAGTTTGTGTGAATATATGTGATGTTTGGAATAGCCAATGAATTGTTTGGTGATTGTATCCTCGTATTCGTATTTTAGACGCTAGTACCGAGGACTATCAAGAGGAGGAGGTATTCTACCAAGAAGAAGGGGAAGAAGGTCACTTTGATCATTTCCCCAACCAAGGCAAGCTAATATTCTTGCAAGACTACCCAAGTGCAAAGCTCCTCAAGAGCAAGGCACCATTACTTTTTACTTTATGCTTAATGATCCTATCCCAAGTTTTTACCGTACAAGCTTTTGGTTTTATTTACCAAAGTTTATTTTTGATTCATGAGTCACTTGGTTTAGTTATGGAGTAGTACAAGAGCATCAAACTTAGCCTAGAAAGCTATAAGCTAGTTAGCACCCATCATGACTAGTGCTAGTGCTAACAAATAAAATTGACTACTCTAGATGGGAACTTGTGAAATGAAATGATTTTGAAAACCTTGGAATGATGATTCATTCTATTGAAAGATTTTGAAGGTGAATATGACTTGTGAATGACTTGGTGAATTTTTACCAAAGCTGATGGTTGGGTTCGGATGCGATACCATTCCAATTTACAAGTACCCCCACAATACCTGATTATGGGTAGGGCTTAACCGGAAGTTTATGTGTCTTAGTATGGGTTCCCTCTAAACAAGCGTCATCGGGGTTATGCCGAAAGCTGCCTCCACAACAAAAGAAACGACGTTAAAGATGAGGTGAATGTCCGGCCCAAGCCTCGTGCAGTTCCCAGGTTGACAGTTGGTCTTCACTGGGAGGCCAAGCTCATGGGGAGAGGTACCTATACTAGGAAATGTAAGTGAAAGGTTTTGGTTGATGATCCGCGTACTGAGTTACGACTATTCAGGGTTACCCCTGACGGATGTAATCAAAAGTTGTGGCACAAGCGTACAACCTCTGCAGAGTGTAAACCTATTCGAATAGCCGCGTCCACGGTTAAGGACGGTTGGAAAGGCCATACTGTTCCGTCATCAGACCATTTTCACAAAATGTGACATATGACTTGTGATTTTGCATTTGAAAGGTGAATGTTGAATTTGACTTGAATTACAACAAATGTTGTGGGAATGACACTAATGTTCCCACTTGAGTTAGTTAGCACATGAAAGGTTTTGATTTCAAATACTTGTGAACTAAAATTGGCTTCATGCAAAAGAAACTAGAGCTTAGCACCCCCTTACTAGAAATGTTCGTACTTACATTAGTATTAGTTTGCGAGTACTTTAAAGTACTCACGGCTGTGTCCCTGGCTATTCAAATGGCCAGACTATGAAGAGGAGCAGCAGTATGAAGAGGATGGACAGCAGGACGTCTACGACAACTAGGACTACTCCTGACGTCAAGCGTTGGCCTGTGGACTATAGAGTCCCCTTCTATCTACGCTTCCGCTATGTATTTGTGATGTGTGTTGAAACAATAGTTCAACTATTATTGTAATATTGGATCATGTGATCTATTTGTAAGACGACTATGATATGTAATGAATGATGACTTATGATATTCAACTGTTATGTCTCGCAACAACAATATTCCTGGGATTGCGATGTATGGCATAACAGGCATCTGGACTTAAAAATCCGGGTGTTGACAATAGGCTTCTGAAATAGAAGTGTACACAATGAAATCATGACCAAAGGACTTTGCAGTCCTCTGTCTCTTGCTCCTTTTGGGAGCTTCATTGTCGTCCTCCACAGGATTATCATAGTGTTCTATCGCAATGGTAGGTTCAGGAATTGTAACTAACTTCTGACTTGATGAATTAGGCATCTCCTGATTTGATGAGCTAGACTTGTCTTTCATGGGAAAGATGTCCTCAAATAAAGTCGCATCATTCGACTCCATAATTGTACCAACATGCATGTCGGGTACCTTAGATTTCACTACCAAAAATCTATAGCCAATGCTATGAAATGCATATCCCAGAAAAACGCAATCCACGATTTTTGGTCCAAGCTTGCGCTTCTTGGGTATTGGCACATTCACTTTCGCCAAGCAACCCCAAGTACGTAACTAGGAGAGTTTCAGCATTTTCCTTTCCAATTCCTCAAATGGAGTAACGGTTTTGTTCTTTGTGGGAACACGGTTTAGGACATGACACACGGTCATTATCGCCTCCCCCCACCATACCTTGGATACACCCGATGTATCTAACATGGCGTTAACCAAACAGTTAGAGTACGGTTCTTTCTTTCGGCCTCCCCATTTAACTGAGGTGAGTAGGGAGGCGTCCTCTCATGGATAATACCATGCTCCGCACAAAAAGAATCAAACTCATTGGAAAAATACTCTCCACCACGATCAGACCTAAGACGTTTAATCTTTCGATCAAGTTGGTTTTCTGCTTCGGCTTTGTAGATTTTGAAGTGATTAAAAGCTTCATCATTAGATTTCAGTAGGTACACATAACAATATTGAGTGGAGTCATCAATTAACGTATCTTTTTCCACCTTTTGTCAACTCGCCATTTACCTCACAAAGATCTGAATGTATGAGTTCCAACGGTGACAAATCTCTTACCTCAGCAGTCTTGTGAGACTTGCGAGGTTGCTTAGCTTGCACACACACTTGGCACTTGGAACTCTTGACAATAGTAAATTTTGGAATTAAATTCATATTGGCTAACCGCGTCATGCACCCAAAATTAATATGACAAAGTCGTGAATGCCAAATATTGGACTCACTATCATTGCTAACGGATGAAACCCGGTGATCACATGGGTACGTGAGCACGCGTTCCCCATCCGACATGTGTCTAACGCCGTTAGTTCCGCCGTTTGTGATGTGAATATGTGATGAGGTCCGTTTGTGATGTGAATATGTGATGAGGTCAAACTGAATTAACAGACCCGCTAATACATCAAAATTAATCAGCCTAAATCATACGATCTCCTACACGCCCGCGCTTGAGGACCACCGCTCCTCCGTTGGTGCCGGCTTCAGCCTCCTCCTGAACGACCTCCTGCGCAGCTGCACTGGGTCTGGGTCGTCGCCTTTCGTACGCGCGGCTGCGCACATATCGAGATGACGGCGGCGCCGGCGAAGGCGCCCGTGGGGCGTTCACGGTCGGAAGGACGGTCCACGGCGTCTTGCAGAGCGGGTAGTCACGGTTGCCGTGCGCGACGCTGGCGGAGATGCAGTTCGCGGGCGGAGGAGGCGCGGCGGTGGACACTTGGGCGTGCGGCAGTGGACACCGGAGCGAGGCGGTCGAGGGGAGCATCGGAGGGAGCTCGGCTCTGCAAGCTCCTAGGCACTCCAACGATGGCCGCTAAGTCTCCACAGCGGCATCCAATCCGCTGAAGCATAACAGATCCCAAATCGAAAAATACCAAATCCAATTGACCACAAATCGGCCACGAGAAGATCCCAAATCGAAGCCATCGCCGCGCCTCGTCCACCTCCTGGCCGGTAGCGCTGAAGCCATCGCCCTGGTAATCCCCAGGGCAGCGAGGGAGCTCCAACCTCTATCCCGCCCCCAGGGAACTCCGGCATCCCTCCCCCTCCGAGACGCCACCTGGACATCTCCAACATCGAGCGCGCCCTGGAGGAAGCCTTCAAGCCGCTCGACATCGACGACTGGAGCGGATGCGTGCCACCAGGCCGCCAGCTACACGGAAGGCACTCGATTTGGGGATATCCCCAAGATGCAGAACACGAATCAGGCTGGAGCCTGGAGCTGAACGACGACCGGACCTCCTCTGATAAGCGGACGCCGGACACGGAGACGTTGACCGCAAGAACGAGCGGCTCCTCCACCACGACCTCCGGCGGGCCACCTCTTCTTCATCACTTTGGACGGACTCGCGTGGAGGCCGGCGTCAAGGGACGGCGCGGTGGTCCGGCGTCGGTGCGGCGCGCGCCGCCTCGAGGAGCTCGTCGCGCGGCTCCACTCTCCAGGCTCAGGGAACTGGCCCTCCGTCGACAATCAGGCCCGTGCGCATGGCGGCCGCCGGCTGCTAGCCCCGGTTCAGGGAACTGGCGCAAGGGCCGGGAAGCTGGGCCATCGTATTCGGCATCGGTGGAGGAATTTCAGGGGCGAGGGATGGGTGGAGCGGACGATGTTGGGAAAGAAGATGAGGATGGAAAATTGGGATGGCAGCGTTTAGCAGCGTTTTTCGTCACAGAAAGTTACTAACGCCGTATGGTCGCTGTTAGCTAGTAAATGAATCTCAACGAAGATCCAACGGCAGCTAGGGGGTGCTCATGTACCCTCCCTGATTACCAAGTCCACTCTCTCATTGCTAACATGATTAATAATTTGAGTACATAAGTCTGATAAATATAAGCGGAACAAGCCTCCGCACTCATAGCCTTTTCCAACAAATTGTCCATACTTAGAAATCACAACTTTATTGGACTCAAAACCAACTTAAAACCATCTTGACATAAGAGCGATCCGCTGACGAGATTCTTATTGATGGAGGGAACGTGCTGCACATTCTTCAGTTGGATGGTCTTCCCCGAAGTAAACTTCAGATTTACCGTACCAACACCATGAACAGAAGCACGTGAGTCATTTCCCATCAGCACGGAGCAAGTCTTGCGACCCAACGTCCTTCATCTCAGTATCGCCAGCAATAACAACATTAGCGGTCTTGCCACCGTTCCCACGCTTATCATAGCAATTAGGGCAATTAGGAGCCCAATGGTCAGGCTCGCCACAGACGTGGCAAGCCCCTTTATTCTTATCCGTCTTCTTCTTGAAGTTGGTTGAGTGTGAGGCCTTGTTTTTACCATCAAACTTGCCTTTGCCTTCAGATTTGTTCTTGTTCTTGAATTTGTGGGATTGGAAGTTTTTCTTCTGTACCACATTGGTACTAGAACCGCCCTCAAAATCTCGAGCACGTGTATCCTTTGCTCTCGCCTTTTATTCCACATGAAGAGACCCAATGAGATCCGAAATGGAAAACTCTTGTATCTTATGTTTCAGAGAAGAAGCAAAGTTCCTCCATGAAGGAGGAAGCTTGGCAATAATGCCGCCGGCCACAAATTTGTCCTGTAAGGTACACTTAAACTGCTCAAATTCTTTGGAAAGTGACTGTATCTCATGAGCTTGCTCAACAACGGAGCGCTCACCAGTCATCTTGTAGTCATAGTATTGCTCCATGACATACAACTCAGTGCCAGCATCCGAGACCCCAAATTGGCCTCGAGTGCATCACACGCAATGTTGTCCGCAAGAATACTGAAGAGAGCCGCCTTAAACATGACATCGGCTTTCTTGTAACCTTCCTCCTGAGCAGGAGAAAGATCACCCTCAGGTTCTCCAAGAAGGGTGCTATCGCAGTCTAGGTTTTGAAACCAGAGAACTGCCCTCGTGCGCCACCTCTTATAGTGCGAACCATCAAAGAGAGCCGGCCTAGTAGCAGCGGCAATGCCACTTGAATTCATTTGCCTATAATCAGGTTTTTGGATTGTTGAATATATAAGTAAATTATCATATGAATTAATCCGAACTAATACTTGATAAATCATGACTACATAGACAGCAGATGAACTAATCATACAGATCAACAGTGTAGATGAACATATAGCATCTAGACAAGATAAACCTATCGCATCTACTCCAAACAGTACTGCTAGGAACTCTAGTAAGATCTGAAACAAGGAGGACAAAACGTGCACCGTCCAGCGTTTGGCGGCAGCAGCAGCAGCGGCGATGTTGGCGGCAGCAGCATCCTGGTTGTCGCCCATGTTGAGGTTGCCGAAGAGGTTGTCGATGTCCGGGAAGAAGTCGTCGTTCGGGAACTCGTCGTCGGACGACGTCGTGTTGCCAGTAGTCGCGCGTAAGCGTTCCCCAAAAAACCTGATTGCCCCTCACCTGTACAGATCTACGAGAGGCAGGGTTCCGGAGGCCTACTGCCCCGCTACTCGGTGTACGCCGAAGGATGGGATGAGTAAGACGAAGGCGGCGGCGCAATGAACTGGAAAATGGGGGTCGCATATGGTGTCTCGTACAGGCTAGGGTTTGCGTTCGCGCTTATATAGTGCGGTTCGGGAAGGTCGTGGGACGCAGCCCACGTACGAGTCCACGATCCAGAAAACCGGAACGAAAACAGCTGAGTTAACGTCCGTTAATGACTCATAATTGATTACACAATTAATTTTCTAAGCATAAAAAAGATAAGCTCGGCTCGGCGAGATTCCCGCAACCCGCGGCGCGGCGCGTCGCGTCGTGATGTGTGTATGTGATGAGGCGTGGCGTGGCGGGCGGCGGAGGAGGAGGAGTGCGCGAGGCGCCGTGACGAGGCGTGGCGGGCGGCGGAGGAGGAGGAGTGCGCGAGGGCTCTCTCTCTTCTCACTCACTTATTAGGACTAGAACAGCCCACCTTATATACCACTCCAACTCTCTCCCAACTAGCAATGTGAGACTAAACTTTAGTCCCACCCCTTGCCATTCCCACATGGGCCAAGAGAATTTCAGAATTTATATTGGGACATGGCTAAGGCTCAAGGCAAAATTCCAGCAGTATGCATGCATTAGCTTGATGCAAAACAACAAAAGGTGCCTGGCAGGGGTGTTTCGATGCAGTCCTGTCGTCTGAATGTGGACAAACTGTTCGAGACCTTTTATCTGCCTGTGTTTATTAATCATTGAAAAAAAAGGTAAATGATAATCTCATAATTGTTACCCCCCCCTTGCTTCACCCTAATAATTGAATGTGGTGGTGTATCACCTCTGAACTGAAACAATGTGAAAGGTTTATGGGACCTTCAACGCGAATGACAAAAACATCTTTAGCCTTTTATGTTTCATAGCTTTCGATTTTCTTTTCAGATAGACTCGTAGCCTCTTGCTACACCACATATGCAATGCAAATGGAATGCAGCTTACTTTGTGAACTTCCCAAGCTAACTGTGGCCCTCAGGGTCAAATCCATAACCACCTTTGTTTAATCTTTTCATTTGCCATCCTCTTCTCGGCCCTGTGAATGTCGGAGCAGAATCAAATCACTGTTCTCGTAATCTCGTGTCATATATTTTGGAAGCTTTGCAGTGTGTGAATGCTGCTGGCTTATTGCTTAGAGCCGTGGGGTTGTTGCAGTGGAGGTGGAGCTTGCTGCTTTCGCCAGATTGGATGTGCATGCTACCCTCTGATCTGACCTGGTCTTTTTTTTGACTGGGACCCAGTGAAAAGTGTCTCGTTCTGTCTTGGTAACTAAGGGAAACCATGGAGGTTAGGGAACCAACAACTAGTAGTACATGTCTGAAATAAGCACCATGTCTAATGCTTAAAGGTGAGATAACCTCCAGGTCCAGATGGATATGAATTAGTATTCCCTAATGCATGTCTAAATAACAAGGGAGTCTCTTTTTTAGAAAAGTAATCCATCGGCGCGTCAGTTTCTTTACTTGACATCTATACACCTATTCAGCAGTAACTAGTATCAGGTAACTAAGCATGGAAGTTTTCTGCTCGCCAGACCAGAATGTTTCGAATTCAGTAAGGTTGCGCCGTTAGTCATTACGCTATAGTACCATACGTAGTAACCTGAAGGATGACACTTGACACAGTAACAGGTAGCCTTTCGTTTCCAGTATCATCTGCAGGTAGATCGAGAGGAGCAAGATCTTAAAGTTGGTTGCGATGTGACAAAAAAGCACTGCAGCCAGTTAGCTGCGACGCAAACGGCCGGCCGGTTTTTCGTCTGGCGTCAAGTTGAAGTACCACCTTCATCAGTCCTCGCTCTTCAACTGCTAGAGCTGTCGTAGCCTGGGCGGCGTTTGGCGTCGTGGAGCGAGTGGTGTTGGTTAGGCGTGCACTGAGCTTCTCGTAGCCGTGTATGTAACGACCTCGTCGTCCTCGACCGAGGCGTCGGAGCCACGCTTACGGCGGGGGCGGTCGACCCTAGCCGGTGATATTAAACTGCGATACGGTCAGTCTCGAGTTGCCATCGGAGTATCGGCTAGCATTGTGGATTGATGATTGCCCATTCGGTCGAGTTGGGCTTCGATCGGATCATCATCGTCCAGGAGAAAAACAGGAAAAGAAACGCGGAGAAAACTACTCGCGACCCGCCGGCAAAGCATGGATGGATGGCTACGTCTCATTTGTTAGCATAATATCCATGTTCTAGAAAACAAAGGATATTTTAGTAGAGCTATAATATCCTCGATGCAGTTGCTAATTACTGGTAAGTCTTTCTTTTAAGTTAAGTTTTGTTTTTTCGATTATGGAAGATAGATGTACGTATCTCTCTAGCTTATGCATCATGAGCACGCAACCAAATTGTTGCAGAAGAGTTGGTCTCCCATTTTAGACCAATAAGACGCTGCAACGTTGTATATATAGGGTGTTTTTTCAAATGTGTTGTGACAGTTGGATCATGAGATGCGTTCTTTTTTTTACGATATCATGAGATGCGTTACCTCGGTGAGATATTCTGTCAAACTTTGTTTGCACCGTCACATGGGCTAAGGCAAGGTGGCCCCAGTCTCCCGATTTTTTTTTGTTTCTTTTCATGGCTGATGGTTTTTCAGCACTGCTGAAACATGTTGTGAATGATCTAGTGCAGCCACTTAAGGTGAGTCGGCATGCGCTAGGTATGTCCCATCTCCTCTTCGCCGATGACATACTTCTATTTTTCAAGCCTAATAGGTAGCAAGTTATGCATATCAGCTCATGTCTACTGGACCAGGCATCAACGACACCTCGTTGTCGTCTTGAAGAATCGTCTAGGCCATCTCGGGGTGGTCGATGCGACATTCGGAGAACGGGGCAATGTGATGCACTGCCGGTGTTGTCCACTGCCCTAGGCTTGGGCTTCCAGTGCGTTATGTACAGTAAGGCGGAAGCATAGGCGGATGTACCATGCCTTTTGCCCGGGCAGCCGTCCAGGCTTCCGGCCGAACGGCAAGCCTATTTTCGTTCCAATTTCATATGTATTTAATAAAAATTTAGCACACTAAGCTTGTTTGCCTAGACTTCAAAATTTTGTTGGGTCCGCCTATGGGCGGAAGCATCTTAGTCAGTGTCTTCCCCAAGTGATGATACTAAACTCCATATAAATTAATGATCAACTTGATATCACTTTTAAAGAGAGTTTTTCGATAGAATTAATATTTAATAGTAAACGGGATACATGCCAAAAACAATAAATCAAAGTGAGGTATTGCTTTACGTATGTCTTGCAATACTGACGCACTACGCGTGGGAGGTCAACAACTCCGCTGCCCATTGAACGATCTACCATGCGATAACTCTTAGATTCCTGCTATGAGTTGATTAAACATCTGTAACAACAATGTTATGATGGGTGGATCGATCTCAGACTTCCTAATGTGTCTGTGTTGCAAACGAAATTGGGTACTCCTCTGATCAGCGTGAGAATCACAAGACTGAAAAGGACATCGTCACTAGTATTCCTTCATAGTACATCCAGTCGGGTTATAAAACATATTACATCTTTTAGCATGGTCTCGTTACTAAGAGTTGAAGTTTTCGAAAACAATGGACAAAAAAGAAGTGCTAGAGAGCCATGAGTTAACTATGTACGTTTAATCAGATATTCTAATGTTATGCTTCTTTTACCATTCCCTCTCGCACTTAATTCTTAAAAGTTTGAAATTCTAAACAATCATTAGCAAGCGAGTGTTGTCTACAGAAAAGTAGAATAAGAAGTGCTTATCTCATCGTCCTTGCAAATAAAAACTTCGATGTAGTTGTCTTCGCATAACAAAGCTTGCACAATATTTTTCAATTACTCTATATACTAAGATTTCAGGTGAATAAGTGTGAGGTATGACTACCAATTGTATGTGAACTTGTCTTTTCATTATTTCGGTTTAAACTTCGAGTTTTGTTTCTTGCTCGCAGATGATCAATGTTAAGATCGGGGATGTTGATGCATGCTAAAAACACTCATTTTTATCGTCGTTTAAACCAGATATTATTCACCAGTATGATGGAAATATCTCTCTATATGTGGAATTAATCATTAATTATTGCATAATGTGCAAATATCTTTGATTATTTATTTCAATGCAGAAATGAGCCTTTTGTAGGAAATTAGAGCTAACTAGGAATGAAAGATCGAGATGTCGCCTAGAGGGGGGTGAATAGGCAATTAAAAACTCTTACGGATTTGTCTTGTAAGAATGCGGAATTAAACTAATGTTTAGTTTACAAGCACAAACCCTAAATATGCTAAGCTCAACTAAGTGTAACAATAGCAACTAGAGCTAAGCAAGATAGGCACAAGATATATGTAGCACAAGTGATAGCAAGATATATGTACTTCAAGCACGATGGCTATCACAAGAAAAGAGAGCTCGGGTATAGAAATAACCGAGGCACGCGGATACGAGGATGTATTCCCGTGTTCCCTTCCTTTGCAAGAAGGTACGTCACGTTTGGAGGAGTGGAGGTCCCACGAAGGATTCCCCGCGCCACGAAGGCTCACCCTATTCTCCGAACCACACCCACGAAGGATAATGGCCCTTTCCTTATGGTTAGCTTTTCCTCCGCTCCGGAGATGGCAAGCTCCACAACCACTTCACAAGCTCCACAAAGGAGAAGCCCGGGCCTCTTCACAATCTTCTTGAAGAGATCACCGGAGCACCAACCGCCAAGCCAACTAGGAGGTCTCCCTCCAAGAGTAACAAGCTCACGGTCTCTCACTCGAACTAATCGTGGTGGAGAGCTCAACACTATGCAATGATGCAAAGCAAGAACACTAGAGGTATTCAAATCGTTCACTCTCAAATTCCACCCAAACAACAAATGCTAGGATGAGATTGGAGAGGAAGAACAATGGGGACAGTCAACAAAAGACTCCAAGATCTAGATCCCAAGAGTTCCCCTCACTTAGAGGAGAAATGGATTGGTGGAAGTATAGATCTAGATCTCCTCTCTTAGATCCCTCAAGAATGAGCAAGAATCATGGGGGGAGACAAGAGAGAGAGAGCAAGTTCTTCAAAGGCAACAATGGAGGTGAGAGAATAGAAGAACTAGTTAGCTCAAGGTGGAAGAAAGGTCTATTTATAGCTAGGAAGCAAATATACTCGTTGGGGGAAAAAACAGGAAAAAACAAAGGAAAACGGGCTGAAAACACTCCCAGGCCGGCGGGGCGACCGGCTGACCGGAGCCTAGGCTGGGGAGGCCGGTCAGCCGTCCGGTCGGGCCGGCCCACCGACCGGACGGGGAGACGCACGCACAGGCGGCAGACAGCCACAGGTGCGCGGGGCGAGCTGGCTGCGCAGGCCGCGTGGGTCGCGCGGGGCGGAGGCGGCCCAGGGAGGCGTCCGGCCAGGCCGGGGGCAGCGCCGAGCAGGCCGGTCGTGGACCGGGCCCGAGGCCGGTCACGGGCCAAAAGCCGGTCCGGTTGGCGGCCGGTTGCGGACCGGGTGGGCCGGTGGCTGGCCCGGTCGGCCGGCTGGCCCCTCTCCTCCCCTTTTCTTTTCTTTTTCTTTTTCTTCTTTTACTTTTTCTTTAATAACAAATGCTCCCGAACTCCGATTCGAATGAAACCAATGCTGTTTGAGAGATAAGAACCAATGCTATCCTGTGGAAAGTGAAAACAAAAGAATCTGTAGGAGGGGATTTTATCATAAATACAAAAGGTAGAACCTTATATCATGAATAACCGATAAAATCACCCAACCTCGAAAACGCAATAGAAGATGCATGCGAACTCCGTTTTCGATGAACTTGGGCTTGTTGTAAAGCTAGCAACAAGCTCAAGAACCTTACACATAGAAACACCAAGAAGCAATAAGGATATGCAAAGTATGCAAAGGATTGAGCTCCCTAAGACGATGTGATCAAGTTACCCAACCGAAAGCCCCTCTTGATAGTGCGGCTATCTATCCTATAATCCGGTCTCCCATCAACCACCTTGAGACCGGTAAAAGGAAAAACTATCAAGGTCATACCTTTGCCTTGCGCATCCCGCTTGATCTTGATGATAACTCTTCAAGCTCTACACAAGCCGGAATGCCTCACTTGATCATTGTTGCTTTGTGAAGACTCACAAATGCTCCCCCATACATTATGATGGGAAAGCTCCATTGATGCACGTCTTCACATGTCCATTATCACCAAATGGACGGCAAGCTTCAAGCATGTGATTCACTCAAGATGCTCATCTTGAACTTGCCCAACTCAACCTTGTATCTTCTCATACTCACATAATATAGAGCATGGCTAATATTGAGTTCCACATAAGAACTCCATCTTCATTTCTTCTTCTTGATCATATCACATATATATCTTCATACCGATGATCTTGATGCCAATACACAAGATATACCTTTATCTTCATGGCATCCATACTTGAATCCAACATATGGAGTACAAGTAGTACCTATCGAGTATTTCTTCATATAAACTCAATGAAAACATTAGTCCATAGAGGTTTTCATTAATTATCAAAACCACACATAGGGGCAATGTACCCTTACAATCTCCCCCATTTTGGTAATTGATGACAATCACTATAAGAGGGTTTATATAATGAATATTAGAAACAAGTATGCAACTTATCCGAGAATAAGTTGTACACAAGAGGTTGTATTTGATATGGTCAAGTAACACAAAGCTACTAGCCCATATCAAAACCGGCTCTACTCACACAACTACAACAAATGCAAGGGATGTGAGTAGAACCAATATATATAGAGAAAACTCCCCCACAATGTATGCACGTGTGATGAACATGAATTCGTTGCATATATTGTCAAGATTAACCTTTGGGATAGTTTCCACTATATATATACAACCATGCAAGACATATAAATATGGAACGCATGAGAGGCAAAACACTTAAGCACAAACCAAACTTAAGTATAAAACCATTCCCTTAAACCCTCTAAGCTTCTCCCCCATTGGCATCGATTGTCAAAATGGGTGAAAAATTTATAAGGCCAATATAATGTGAGTTCCTCCCCAAAGTGTGCACTTCTCATAATTTGAGTGGAATCAAGTGCACATATCCAATGATGAATACTTGACGGAAGTCAAACTATATTGAGGATCAAAGATTGCATAAAGATAACATGGTGAAGTGAGCTTCAACAAATAAAGCAAGCAATCAAAGATCCAATTGGACAAACCAAGATACCATGATAAGAGAGATATAGTGCTCTAAATAAAAATAAGGAAGCTCCCCAAGGTTCGTGCATAATTCATAATGTTTGCATTTGAATACAATATGCATAAACATGGAATCCTCACTCCCTCTATATCATTTAGAACACAACCAAGATAAAGATAATATGCTTATCAAGAATAACTTGGGTCCAACAATTACGAGATATGAGTGCATGAAGAAAAACAAGTAAACCAAGCACTCATAAATCTTCTTTACCAACACCACTAAAGACAAAAGGGTAAAAGATGATTGGCAAAGAACAAGGATATCAAGATGATGGATTAACGCTCTCATGTATATAAGTTTCTAAAGTGGACATAGTGATCCATAAAGAAACATGCACACACAAGAGGTTAACAAAATAAATAAGACAAGATATCCAAGATGAAGTCATAAAATATACCAAAGGATATTTGCTAAAAAAGCATATATAGCCTATGGCTCCAATTTTCACTAGTGGTATATGAAAGAGCTTCAACAAAGAAAATATCAAAAATATCACAACCAACAATAAGGGAAGTAAAGCTAGTTGGAATGTTTTGAGAAAAGCAACAAGTATCATAAATATGGATTTATTTCGCAAGTTCATCAATATTGCACATAAGAGCTCTTTGAGGAATTGATATGCAATAAATTGCTAGAGGGCATATTTGAGATAGGTGAATCATAAACATGATATATATATATATATATATATATATATTCCTATCATATGCATCTTCTCAAATTACTCAAATGTACAATAAGAAGTTTTCTTTAAAAGGATTTTTCAAGAATCGCAATATTTTCGAAATAAAGAATTTCATGCCAAGATGCAACCCACAAGAGGTTGGATGCTATATGAGTATGCATGAATAAGATACTTGTTACCGAGATAGCAATGGCATGATGTAGTAGATAAGAGTTCATCGATCATCCTAGCTTGACTCCAATTTTCATATGGTGACAACACCTTCCTTATAGATGAGACAAGCCTCCATTGCATCTCCAATGTACCTAAAGCAACATTCAAGTACATCTTGGTCCCCAAACTTATTGGGTCCAAAATGGTTAGACTAACCACAATACATAGGACACACTCCATAAAAATATGTGCATATTTATAGATGAAATTTGAAGTTCATGCACATCTTAGCCGTTCAGGATTTGATGGAGTATACCCTATATAATGGATCGAAGAAAGAAAGCATGCTATACATATAAATAAATTACATATAAGCATGCACAAAGACTTTTAAAGATCCAAGAGAGATATACTTTGGAGAAAACACCAAATGAATTGAACAAGGCATAAAAGGTGTGACCAAACAAATTTGTTGTCCAAATTATATCAAAGACGCAAATCACAAAAGATTTGTTCAACAAAGTTCAACAAATGAACTAAGAAGAAACCATTGAGCATAAAGGATGAAATAAAGCAAACATGCTCAAAGATTTATCTCATTCAAGCTAATAAAGTATGTAAGAAGGAATGAGATAGCAAACTCCCCAAAAGAGCAAGGTTCGAACAAATAAACCAAACCCTCACTTTTCACAATGGCACAATGTACCGTAAAGAAAAGATATGTATTCCAAAACAAACACTTGATATGAATCAAGGGGATTTATCAAAAAGATTTTTCAAAGGGACAAGGAAGACATATGGGAGCAACAAAGATTTCTTGGAAATAAAATAAGAAAGTAAGAAGCAATCCAAGGTGAAGGTGATCCATAAATTCAACCACGTACAAGGTTATCAATTGTCAAAGACAATGAGAATATTGGAATTAGCTTCCGGTGGTATATTAACAAGGATAGTACGGATCAATTTCACAATAAAAAGGCATAGGATAAGTACATAGAATTAAGCACTATGCATGGATGAAGATTCTTGATGGCTTCAATCAGTCAAACAATGTAACATCCCAAAATTTTACAGATTTTGGAATGTTAAAATAAATAAATTAAAATGTTTGAATTGTTTGTCTTGATTGAAATTCCGAAAGGAATTAAAAATTTTGTGTCGCATTTAAAAGGTTTTTATCAAAATAGTGATTTCACAAAAAAAACTTTTACGCACAAAAATGTTTTCAACAAAACTTTTTGTTTCTTTTAAGGTTTTGAAATTATAAAAAGTTTTTCTTGATAAAATAATCCATGTAGGCATATATGCCATATTTTGATAATTGTAAATTATTTCAAAAATATAATTGTGCCAAAATTTTCTATTTAACTTTGCAAAAATAAATTTTCTAAAAATATTTTGACCATGTTTGAATTAAATCAGAGTTTGAAATAAATTCAACAAAAGGGATCCGAAAATACAAAGAAGGAAATAAGAAAAAAAGGGCCAAACCAACCAAACCTGCCAAGCAAGCCCAATTCCTAGCCATCAGGCCAGCCCACCAGAGCCGAGCAGAGCATCACTCATCTTCTTCCTGGTATTCACGTAACTCGAACGTTACACGTCCATGGCTGTATACTTTTGATCTCCAACTCCTACCCATTATAGCCACCGTTTCATCTCAACATTAATATGAAAGTTACTACAAATTCAGTGGAGAATCCGTTCAGGGAATCAATTTCCAATTTAATCGACTTAATTGGCCAAACCATCTCAGTGACCCGAATGCCACCCGTAGGCATTCATCTCCCTATCTCCCTCCTCAACCCATATCAAATCAAACCGGCAGAAGCACCGTGTGTCCCTTCTTCTCCTCCAGCAGTTCGGTTCACAAAGCATGTCCAGAGGATCTCTCTACTGCCCGCACCATCGACGCCATGATCACGATCTTGACAAGTTTATCGGACGAGTACGTCACACACGGTATTCATTATCTTGATTCCTTTTATCAGTGTGCGGTTCTAATCGTAGCCTTCCTCCCAGACATAGTTTTGCATCATGTTGTTCACGCTGGACACGCCGCCTGTCGCCCGGCCGCCGAGCCGTTCGCCGCCACCTCGTTCAGAACTACCGCCGGCTGTACACGGGAAGGACAGGCAAAGATCTGCGACCACGTATGTGTATACGCCAAGCACCGTCATCATGGACATCGTCCACGACCGCATATCGTCGGAACCGCGCCGCCTCCATCTGCCTACCAGGGCCACCCGAGGAGGAACAGCTCGACCCCGAGACCACCACCTGCCGTAGCCCGCCGCACGCCGTCCGCGTTGTTCCCCCAGCTTGAAGATCAAGCTTGAAGATCAAGGCAACGCAGCCTGCGTGAAGTTTCCAGCGCAGCCATCGACCACGGGCGATCACGACAACCTTCTTCTAGCCGCTGGTACGATTGTCCCACGTCGCTCGATCAGTACGATACTGCCACCAGTTTTCTTATATCAATAACTTAACCAGCAGAACCATGCGTATCATATCCTGCCATGTATCCCATTCTTTCTCCTTCATTTTCTTTTCCACGCGCATGGACTGTGGCCGATCGATCGATTCGTGTACGTAGTCTGTGCTAGCTCATAGCTTATCTCAAACTTTGAAATTTCATATCTTTAAATTTTTAACTCCGTTTTAGACGATTCTTCTGGCGTTGAGTTCGTAATTCAATTCTCTATCTAATGATAATAGTTTATTCCAATGATTGAATTTTCGAAATCAAATTTGGATTTTCAATCATATAATATCCATATCTAGAGATCTATAAACCCTATCTAATTCATTCCTTTTGCTTTATACTCATATCAGAATTATCCATCCAGTAGAACCACTTCTCAAAATAGTTAAACTCATTTGCAAGTATTCAAATTCAAGTCTGATAAATTGAGCATTTTCCTTGTAGATTTAATTCCATATTTCTTTTGAGCATGATTCCTTTTGTAAAAGTGAATCATATGTCCATACATATCAACCAGTACATCTTATACAATCCAACATGTTCCATGATCATATCAATCCAAATCATATTTGCTCTTTCTAGATTATTCAAATACAAATTGAGTCATTTGAGTAATTCTGCATATCACTACATCTTAAATAAGCCTATGTGTTACATGTACTATTAGATGAGTGTTGTCACATTCTACATAATGGCATTTCAGTTTCACCCTTTGAGAACTATGTGATTTTAATCACATGGACCATTCCAATTATCCATGCTATGTGCACCACATCAATTCCTATCCAATGTATCATGGATGATATAATTCTTTCTAAGTGTTTGGATCCTCCCATTCACTCTCTGGACACCATATCTTGCAAGTCAAACCTCATGCCACACCTTAGTACCATAGAGCATTTTTCCAAATTATTTTCTTGATTGTATTATGTTGTTATGAATTGTGTGTTTATGTTGTGCTTTTTTTTATCTTATAGTTTGTGCGGAGAGCCACGTGTTTTGATTAAGAGAAGTGAATGTTCTTCAACTACCAAAAAGGCAAGTGACACACACCAAAAGTCCCAGTTTTAATTCTCGCACCGTAGTGTTTTTATGGTAGACATGTCTAGGGTTTATGCTTTATGCTTGCTAGTATATCCTAGTAGTTTTAGCTACACCACTCCTAGAGTCCCTTAGCCGCCATTAAATTTAGTTGTTACCTGCTATGCCATGGAAAAGGTTTTGATAGTGGTTAAGAAAAAACAACTAAGTTTAATGAATTACCTGGGTGAATGGTGGAGTTATGGAGAGGGTGGCTGTATCAGGGGGAAAGACCCTGGTGCTAGTGCACACTTGCGGAAAGTCACCCAGGCTTAAAGAGATTGTAGACAAATCTTGCTCATTAGCTTCACGTACAACCACATGCTACTATGGCTCTGGCTTGACAAAGTATGTTGTATGAACCCGGATCCTAGGGGCCAGGTGGTGGTAGAGGGATACTGTAGGTGGGGGCGTGGCCCTTAGGGAATGGTTCGGGCGATTACACACAGAAGGTCTCGGCCACGGTCTACACCTGTCCTTAAGCAAAATGTGCAACGAGGTAGAAGGATTGACCTGGCCATGTGGGTAAAGGTGTACAACCTCTCGAGAGTGTAAAATCTAAGTACTTAGCCGTGTCCTCGGTTATGGACAACTTGAGCGAGCCGACAAGTCCTTGTTCGAAGATCTCCTCATCCCAATTTCTTAAATAAAATTTGATGGGTGAACAAGGGTAGGAAGGTACATTGGGGCTTTACCAATGTTACTGTTAATTTGGTACATTGGGGTTTTACCAATGTTACTGCTAATTAGATTGAAAGAAAATGTTTGATAAATGATAGGGAAAAATTGGCTTTATGCAAATTATGCCTGAGCTCTACCAGCCAAATGTACACTTAAGTGTTAGGTTGCCATTTGAGTCCACTATAGTGTCATCTTGCCAATACATTCAAAGTATTGACCATTCGTGGCTGTAACGTTTCATGTTGCAGATGTTTTAAAAGACGAGTGAGTTACGATGGTTAGGGTTACGAGTCTATCCTCAACATGATCGCCTGTGGCACATGAAGACGAAGGACTCCATGCTGTCTATGTTTGTTCGTTGTGAAACTCTGATGATATGCTAGCCTTGTGCTATGCAATTTGTAATACATTATGTAATTTCTGGATTATACGATGTAATAAAGACCTTTGTTCCTTGGTATTACATCTTGTACTGTGTGTGCTAGCGATTGATACAGGGACTAGCACAGATACACATAGAGATCGGCACCCTTAAAAGGTGAGGTCGCTACAGATGGTATCAGAGCATTGTGTTGACCGTAGGTTCGTGACCCTAGGTTTGGATTAGAAATAGGAAGACCTTAGGATGAAATTCCATCTTATCTATCTAATCCATTTTCTATTGAAAAGAAATGTTTGCAAATTGGTTTTCTTGTATTCTCACCTATTCCATCTTCAAAACAAATCTTCATCTTTTAGACGTCCAATCTTTGAAGACCTCAAGGAAGTTGAAGAGAAGCTTGAAGCATCCAAGATGGAAATATAGTAGACCACCATTAGTTCTCGTTTAACGAACCAACGATAGCGTAACAAAGTATTGATCTTACCAAATTGAGGTATGACCATACTAGTTTGGTTGTGTTTGTGTTATGTTGCTTGATGCTTGTTAGATGATTGTTGTTTGCTAAATTGTCTTGATTTGTTGTGTTTGGGTAGGAATCTTCTTTAGAATCTTTCTATCTATTCTCATCTATACCCAACCTAGAGAATGTTTTCTCAGCAACTCTCCATGAAGACAACAGTAGTGAAACTAACCTCGATGTTTCCCATCAAGATGAAGAAGCATAGGATGTGAGATACGCAAAACTCTAGTTAAGGATCGATAGAATTTTTTTCAAAACAGTTTAATAATGGGGATTGAAACATTGATTCAATTCTCCATGAAAATTTTATCAAACTCGTGAGGTTGACCAAGAGTTAGAATATGAGATTCAATAAATCAAATACGGAGTAATGATTTGGGTGCAGGATGGATTGATCACCATTCCTGCTACCCTTATTATTCGCTTTCGTAATATTGACTTTGCGAATCTAGAGACATACCTATAAAAGAGATAACGGCGATTAAGCCTAAACCTTAGGGTGGAGAAATATGATTCCCTTATAGTAGGCAAGTGCTGCCAAGCGTAGGACTACAATGAGATTGAAGATCTAGCCACTAGGTGAAGAGTGGTGGAAGGTTGCTGTCGAAGATACCAATAAACAAAGATGAGAAAAGTCGTGAAGTCCTCTCATCTTGATGTCCTGGTTGACCCAAAGACTGACCCATCAGTATCAGAAGTAGTTCAACAACCAACCATTTGGATTAGAAGTCCTACTACGAAGGAAACCTATTCGACGTTCGAGAGATATGTTTTTCACTATATGTGAATAAACATTCGCCTATTGGATATTAACTCAGAAGCCATAGATATTTCAAAATATTACCATAGATCAAGTAATATCCTCAGATGTGCCAAGCCATACCAAATATGAGCTTAGCCTAAACCCAAGACCAAAGACTACCAACAAAATTTTTTTAAGGGTGGTAGCCCACCCCAACATATTCCAAACCCATCTTTCTTTCTAGCCTCTTCAAATCTCGGGGACGAGATTTCTTTTAAGGGTGGTAGTCTGTAACATCCCAAAATTTTACAGATTTTGGAATGTTAAAATAAATAAATTAAAATGTTTGAATTGTTTGTCTTGATTGAAATTCCGAAAGGAATTAAAAATTTTGTGTCGCATTTAAAAGGTTTTTCTCAAAATAGTGATTTCACAAAAAAAACTTTTACGCACAAAAATGTTTTCAACAAAACTTTTTGTTTCTTTTAAGGTTTTGAAATTATAAAAAGTTTTTCTTGATAAAATAATCCATGTAGGCATATATGCCATATTTTGATAATTGTAAATTATTTCAAAAATATAATTGTGCCAAAATTTTCTATTTAACTTTGCAAAAATAAATTTTCTAAAAATATTTTGACCATGTTTGAATTAAATCAGAGTTTGAAATAAATTCAACAAAAGGGATCCGAAAATACAAAGAAGGAAATAAGAAAAAAAGGGCCAAACCAACCAAACCTGCCAAGCAAGCCCAATTCCTAGCCATCAGGCCAGCCCACCAGAGCCGAGCAGAGCATCACTCATCTTCTTCCTGGTATTCACGTAACTCGAACATTACACGTCCATGGCTGTATACTTTTGATCTCCAACTCCTACCCATTATAGCCACCGTTTCATCTCAACATTAATATGAAAGTTACTACAAATTCAGTGGAGAATCCGTTCAGGGAATCAATTTCCAATTTAATCGACTTAATTGGCCAAACCATCTCAGTGACCCGAATGCCACCCGTAGGCATTCATCTCCCTATCTCCCTCCTCAACCCATATCAAATCAAACCGGCAGAAGCACCGTGTGTCCCTTCTTCTCCTCCAGCAGTTCGGTTCACAAAGCATGTCCAGAGGATCTCTCTACTGCCCGCACCATCGACGCCATGATCACGATCTTGACAAGTTTATCGGACGAGTACGTCACACACGGTATTCATTATCTTGATTCCTTTTATCAGTGTGCGGTTCTAATCGTAGCCTTCCTCCCAGACATAGTTTTGCATCATGTTGTTCACGCTGGACACGCCGCCTGTCGCCCGGCCGCCGAGCCGTTCGCCGCCACCTCGTTCAGAACTACCGCCGGCTGTACACGGGAAGGACAGGCAAAGATCTGCGACCACGTATGTGTATACGCCAAGCACCGTCATCATGGACATCGTCCACGACCGCATATCGTCGGAACCGCGCCGCCTCCATCTGCCTACCAGGGCCACCCGAGGAGGAACAGCTCGACCCCGAGACCACCACCTGCCGTAGCCCGCCGCAGCCCGCCGCACGCCGTCCGCGTTGTTCCCCCAGCTTGAAGATCAAGCTTGAAGATCAAGGCAACGCAGCCTGCGTGAAGTTTCCAGCGCAGCCATCGACCACGGGCGATCACGACAACCTTCTTCTAGCCGCTGGTACGATTGTCCCACGTCGCTCGATCAGTACGATACTGCCACCAGTTTTCTTATATCAATAACTTAACCAGCAGAACCATGCGTATCATATCCTGCCATGTATCCCATTCTTTCTCCTTCATTTTCTTTTCCACGCGCATGGACTGTGGCCGATCGATCGATTCGTGTACGTAGTCTGTGCTAGCTCATAGCTTATCTCAAACTTTGAAATTTCATATCTTTAAATTTTTAACTCCGTTTTAGACGATTCTTCTGGCGTTGAGTTCGTAATTCAATTCTCTATCTAATGATAATAGTTTATTCCAATGATTGAATTTTCGAAATCAAATTTGGATTTTCAATCATATAATATCCATATCTAGAGATCTATAAACCCTATCTAATTCATTCCTTTTGCTTTATACTCATATCAGAATTATCCATCCAGTAGAACCACTTCTCAAAATAGTTAAACTCATTTGCAAGTATTCAAATTCAAGTCTGATAAATTGAGCATTTTCCTTGTAGATTTAATTCCATATTTCTTTTGAGCATGATTCCTTTTGTAAAAGTGAATCATATGTCCATACATATCAACCAGTACATCTTATACAATCCAACATGTTCCATGATCATATCAATCCAAATCATATTTGCTCTTTCTAGATTATTCAAATACAAATTGAGTCATTTGAGTAATTCTGCATATCACTACATCTTAAATAAGCCTATGTGTTACATGTACTATTAGATGAGTGTTGTCACATTCTACATAATGGCATTTCAGTTTCACCCTTTGAGAACTATGTGATTTTAATCACATGGACCATTCCAATTATCCATGCTATGTGCACCACATCAATTCCTATCCAATGTATCATGGATGATATAATTCTTTCTAAGTGTTTGGATCCTCCCATTCACTCTCTGGACACCATATCTTGCAAGTCAAACCTCATGCCACACCTTAGTACCATAGAGCATTTTTCCAAATTATTTTCTTGATTGTATTATGTTGTTATGAATTGTGTGTTTATGTTGTGCTTTTTTTTATCTTATAGTTTGTGCGGAGAGCCACGTGTTTTGATTAAGAGAAGTGAATGTTCTTCAACTACCAAAAAGGCAAGTGACACACACCAAAAGTCCCAGTTTTAATTCTCGCACCGTAGTGTTTTTATGGTAGACATGTCTAGGGTTTATGCTTTATGCTTGCTAGTATATCCTAGTAGTTTTAGCTACACCACTCCTAGAGTCCCTTAGCCGCCATTAAATTTAGTTGTTACCTGCTATGCCATGGAAAAGGTTTTGATAGTGGTTAAGAAAAAACAACTAAGTTTAATGAATTACCAGGTGAATGGTGGAGTTATGGAGAGGGTAGGTCTGTATCGGGGGCAAGACCACTGGTGCTAGTGCACACTTGCGGAAAGTCACCCGAGGCTTAAAGAGATTGTAGACAAATCTTGCTCATTAGCTTCACGTACAACCACATGCTACTATGGCTGCGGCTTGACAAAGTATGTTGTATGAACCCGGATCCTAGGGGCCAGGTGGTGGTAGAGGGATACTGTAGGTGGGGGCGTGGCCCTTAGGGAATGGTTCGGGCGATTACACACGAAGGTCTCGGCCACGGTCTACACCTGTCCTTAAGCAAAATGTGCAACGAGGTAGAAGGATTGACCTGGCCATGTGGGTAAAGGTGTACAACCTCTCGAGAGTGTAAAATCTAAGTACTTAGCCGTGTCCTCGGTTATGGACAACTTGAGCGAGCCGACAAGTCCTTGTTCGAAGATCTCCTCATCCCAATTTCTTAAATAAAATTTGATGGGTGAACAAGGGTAGGAAGGTACATTGGGGCTTTACCAATGTTACTGTTAATTTGGTACATTGGGGTTTTACCAATGTTACTGCTAATTAGATTGAAAGAAAATGTTTGATAAATGATAGGGAAAAATTGGCTTTATGCAAATTATGCACGAGCTCTACCAGACCAAATGTACACTTAAGTGTTAGGTTGCCATTTGAGTCCACTATAGTGTCATCTTGCCAATACATTCAAAGTATTGACCATTCGTGGCTGTAACGTTTCATGTTGCGGATGTTTTAAAAGAACGAGTGAGTTACGATGGTTAGGGTTACGAGTCTATCCTCAACATGATCGCCTGTGGCACATGAAGACGAAGGACTCCATGCTGTCTATGTTTGTTCGTTGTGAAACTCTGATGATATGCTAGCCTTGTGCTATGCAATTTGTAATACATTATGTAATTTCTGGATTATACGATGTAATAAAGACCTTTGTTCCTTGGTATTACATCTTGTACTGTGTGTGCTAGCGATTGATACAGGGACTAGCACAGATACACATAGAGATCGGCACCCTTAAAAGGTGAGGTCGCTACAAACAATCACGCACGACAATGATTAGAATAACTTGAAGCAAATGGTGTCCCGAATAAGATATAGTGATATGTATTTGAGGAAGAACCTCACCAAGAATCTCTTACTCAAACAAGAACCAAAAGATGAGCAATAAAAGCTTTTTACTACAAGTGGAGCTTGTTTGAGAAAACATGCCACCTAGAATCAAGATAATTACGTGTATCAACACTAAGTGGCAAAACCTCATATGTTCACATTTTCTAGGCTTGTGATATGTACAAAACATATTACTCCCCCATAATGTGATAAGTCATTTCTTCTAAAACAAGAGGCAACTAAAATTCGACTAGAGATGATTAATGGGCATTAGAATTTGAATTTCTCATGAGTATGACACACCTCATAGTGACTAGATAATCTTGCAATATCAATACTAAGTGGTGGTACCCATGTACACATATTGTAAAAAAAAGAGATGCACAAAGCACATCACTCCCCCAAAATGGGATGTTCCATTAATCACTTCAAAGAGAGCCAAATAAGATATCATCAAGATGCATTAGGCTCACAACAATACACAAGTATATGATGAGTCAAACAAACATACTTGAATACACAAGATAGGTAAGTAAGACACAACACATACACACACATATTTGGTACAAAACCAAACATGCAAAGGGGCAAGTAACTTACAATAAATATGATGGGTTGAAGTATAAGTTACCGCAAAGAGGAACATTGGATATAATATATAAATGATAATCCATACGACTTGGCTTGGTCAAAATATAATATGAAGATCCCTTAATTCTTCATGAAGTAGCCAAGTCTCCAATGACCTCCACTTGTACCTATTGATCACGTTTGAGCTTGTTGGTCCCCAACCAAGTTGGGTCCTAAGAGGTTAGTCACAATAGGCTTGGCAACCCAAATGGTCCTTTTCTTGAAACCACTTTGAGTTCCAACAAACTTGGCAAACACATTGCCATCCTTATCCTTACTAAGAGAATAATTATCATCAACAATGATAGGGTTGGATAAGGTACCACCTAAGCAAGAATAAGCAAAGTGCCCCTTCTCACGGCATAAGTAGCAAGTGTTCCCCTTTCTCTTCTTCATTGATTTCTTCTCTTGGGGAACAATATCTTGATTCTTCTTGGGAAGTGGCCTATCTTCAACTTGAGGTTGAGCATGAGCTTGACCTTGACCTTGTGACCGTTTCCCTTGTTGTTTCTCACTCAAGTGCTTCTTCTTCTTCAATGGGCACGATCTAACATGATGCCCTTCAACCTTGCACTTGAAGCAAACCAACTTGGCTGGATCCTTGACTTTGTCTTGGCCTTTCTTCTTGTTGTTCTTGCTCTTGGACTTGTTCTTGTTATTGGAGTTGAATCCAAGTCCACTCTTGTCATTGGGGGATTGTTGCACACTTAGCATCTTGTCAAGTGTGGATTTCCCTTCATGACGCTTTTCCAAGTCTTTCTTCAAAGAAAGGACTTGGGCCTCGAGCTCTTTTATTTCCTCTACATGGTTAGTAGAAATACAAGTACTAGAGGAAGTAGAAGCTTCATTGTTAGAGCAACAAGGCAAGGCAAGTAATCCAACACAAGGTGTATCACTAGTTTGACTAGATGGATTACAAGGACTAGCACATGGCATTATAGCATTTGTAGTAGAGATTGTACTAATGTCCACATGAGGCTCACAATATGTTACCTTAGTGATACTAGCCTCATGAGCTAACTTTAGCCCATCATAGGAAATTAGAAGGTCATCATGAGAGCCCGAGAGCTTTTTATGACTTTCTTCCAATTCCCTATAATTGCTAGTTAGCAACTCAAGTTGAGCCCTTAACTCAACATTCTCCTTTAAGATAGATGCTTCACAAGAAGTAGAGTTAGTAGCACAAGCATCAACAATATTTTTCTCATTTTCATGCATACAGGATTCAATTTTTTGTGTAAGCATAAAATTAGTATGCTTCTCATCTTTTATCTCATGCTTGAGGAGAGTGAATCTCATTTCCCCATTTTCAACATGGGACTCCAACTCCACTATGGTTTCCCTATATTTACTCAAGGTATCCATAGAGTGTTCGAGATTAGCACGAGCTTCTTTATTACCATGAAGAGAAGCATATACCATTGCCATATTATGCACCAAGATATTATATTCTTCATCATTATCATCATCATCACTCTCATCATTAGAGGAAGTGTTAGGAGTCAAAGTAGGAGATACCTTTGATCCATTTGCCATAAGGCACATGTGCATACTGGAGGATGAAGATGAAGAAATTCTTGAATCCTCATTTGAAAACATGTCTTGATCCATAGAGTGTTCGGTTTCCTCTACATTGTTAGTCAACAAACAACTAGAGGAAATAGAAGCATTTTGATTATGGGAGCAAGACAAGGCAAGCATATCATCATGGGATTTATGTAAGCAATTTACACATGATATGCAAGGACTATCAACACAAGCATGTAGATTATTTTCAATGCTAGATGTGTTTAAGTCCAAAGAGGAAGCATTGCAATGGGATAGAGATGAAGAATCATCACTATTGAGCACAATATCAACATTGCAATTTTCCTCACCACTCACCATATCATTACCTCGTGTCTTGCTACACGTTGGTGAAGTGGAAGAAGATGAGAACTCATCACGGCCGGAGGTGGAAGCAACTTGGAGCTCTTCATGATATAAAGGGGAAGAGAGCTCCTCGAAGACACCACCGACCAAATGAGAAATGGATCCACCAAACATTTCTTTAAGCTTGATCCACATCTCATGAGACGACTTTCGCTTTATATATATCAAGAACCTACGAAAATCGGGTCTCAAAGAGAATAAAAGCTCATTAGATACTTGAGCTTCAAGATGTAAGTTTTTCTCATCCTCTAAAGATAGATTTTGAGGATCCATCGGAGGAGAAAAACTTACATCTAGAAATTTCTCAATGTTTGGACACAAGGTCCGAAGATTGCAAAGCAAGCAATTTCGCCACAAAAGATAATTTGTGCCAACAAAGATAATTGTGTCATTGTGCACTAAATTACTAGCCGACATCTTTACTCTCAAGGCGGTGAAGCCTTAAACAAGGAGAGAACTTGCTCTGATACCAATTGAAAGATCGAGATGTCGCCTAGAGGGGGGTGAATAGGCAATTAAAAACTCTTACGGATTTGTCTTGTAAGAATGCGGAATTAAACTAATGTTTAGTTTACAAGCACAAACCCTAAATATGCTAAGCTCAACTAAGTGTAACAATAGCAAGTAGAGCTAAGAAAGATAGGCACAAGATATATGTAGCACAAGTGATAGCAAGATATATGTACTTCAAGCACGATGACTATCACAAGGAAAGAGAGCTCGGGTATAGAAATAACCGAGGCACGCGAAGACGAGGATGTATTCCCTTGTTCCCTTCCTTTGCAAGAAGGTACATCCCGTTTGGAGGAGTGGAGGTCCCATGAAGGATTCCCCGCGCCACGAAGGCTCACCCTATTCTCCGAATCACACCCACGAAGGATAATGGCCCTTTCCTTATGGTTAGCTTTTCCTCCGCTCCGGAGATGGCAAGCTCCACAACCACTTCACAATCTCCACGAAGGAGAAGCCCGGGCCTCTTCACAATCTTCTTGAAGAGATCACCGGAGCACCAACCGCCAAGCCAACTAGGAGGTCTCCCTCCAAGAGTAACAAGCTCACGGTCTCTCACTCGAACTAATCGTGGTGAAGAGCTCAACACTATGCAATGATGCAAAGCAAGAACACTAGAGGTGTTCAAATCCTTCACTCTCAAATTCCACCCAAACAACAAATGCTAGGATGAGATTGGAGAGGAAGAACAATGGGGAAAATCAACAAAAGACTCCAAGATCTGGATCCCCAGAGTTCCCCTCACTTAGAGGAGAAATGGATTGGTGGAAGTGTAGATCTAGATCTCCTCTCTTAGATCCCTCAAGAATGAGCAAGAATCATGGGGGGAGACAAGAGAGAGAGCAAGTTCTTCAAAGGCAACAATGGAGGTGAGAGAATAGAAGAACTAGTTAGCTCAAGGTGGAAGAAAGGTCTATTTATAGCTAGGAAGCAAATATACCCGTTGGGGGGAAAAACAGGAAAAAACAAAGGAAAAACGGGCTGAAAACACTCCCAGGCCGGCGGGGCGACCGGCTGACCGGAGTCTGGGCTGGGGAGGCCGGTCAGCCATCCGGTCGGGCCGGCCCACCAACCGGACGGGGCGACGCACGCGCACAGGCGGCAGACAGCCACAGGCGCGCGGGGCGAGCTGGCTGCGCAGGCCGCGTGGGCCGCGCGGGGCGGAGGCGGCCCAGGGAGGCGTCCGGCCAGGCCGGGGGCAGCGCCGGGCAGGCCGGTCATGGACCGGGCCCGAGGCCGGTCACGGGCCAAAGCCGGTCCGGTTGGCGGCCGGTTGCGGACCGGGTGGGCCGGTGGCTGGCCCGGTCGGCCGGCTGGCCCCTCCCCTCCCCTTTTCTTTTCTTTTTCTTTTTCTTCTTTTACTTTTTCTTTAATAACAAATGCTCCCGAACTCCGATTCGAATGAAACCAATTTTGTTTGAGAGATAAGAACCAATGCTATCCTGTGGAAAGTGAAAACACAAGAATCTGTAGGAGGGGATTTTATCATAAATATAAAAGGTAGAACCTGATATCATGAATAACCGATCACCCAACCTCGAAAACGCAATAGAAGATGCATGCGAACTCCGTTTTCGATGAACTTGGGCTTGTTGTAAAGCTAGCAACAAGCTCAAGAACCTTACACATAGAAACACCAAGAAGAAATAAGGATATGCAAAGTATGCAAAGGATTGAGCTCCCTAAGATGATGTGATCAAGTTACCCAACCGAAAGCCCCTCTTGATAGTGCGGCTATCTATCCTATAATCCGGTCTCCCATCAACCACCTTGAGACCGGTAAAAGGAAAACCTATCAAGGTCATACCTTTGCCTTGCGCATCCCGCTTGATCTTGATGATAACTCTTCAAGCTCTACACAAGCCGGAATGCCTCACTTGATCATTGTTGCTTTGTGAAGACTCACAAATGCTCCCCCATACATTATGATGGGAAAGCTCCATTGATGCACGTCTTCACATGTCCATTATCACCAAATGGACGGCAAGCTTCAAGCATGTGATTCACTCAAGATGCTCATCTTGAACTTGCCCAACTCAACCTTGTATCTTCTCATACTCACATAATATAGAGCATGGCTAATATTGAGTTCCACATAAGAACTCCATCTTCATTTATTCTTCTTGATCATATCACATATATATCTTCATACCGATGATCTTGATGCCAATACACAAGATATACCTTTATCTTCATGGCATCCATACTTGAATCCAACATATGGAGTACAAGTAGTACCTATGGAGTATTCCTTCATATAAACTCAATGAAAACATTAGTCCATAGAGGTTATCATTAATTATCAAAACCACACATAGGGGCAATGTACCCTTACAAGGAAGCGGTGGCACGACGACACGCTGTCGCCGTAGGGTAATCATGAGGCGATTAATAAAAATTTATATCAATAGCATTTTTTCACGAATAGAAGGGGCAATGAATAATGTAGTAATATTTTGTCAAAGTTGTTGTGGTAGAAGGTAGTAGTATTTCCGTCAGTCGATCGTGAGACAATAAACATAATGTATTAATATTTTTTTGATTAAAGAGATGATGAATAGTGGAATATTTTGTTTCTCACAGTTATCATAGAAGAACCATGAAGCTACTATAGAATAAGTCAGCTAATATAGATAGAGAGGAACCATCATGAAATTATTATTTACGTCGCACTCCAGTGCAAAGATGAAAGATTAATGTTGAATAATCACCATTGAGGCCAAAAATCATTGTCGAGAAATAGATATCAAAAAACTCATCAAATCACCGTTGAAATTACTTGGTGAAATCACGGCAGGGAAAATGTGTCAAAAAATTACTGCTAGATATTGTGTAGTATGTTAATCAAGATCCATCTGTTGTATGTAATATTTTGCCTCAATCCCAGGACTTGACAGGTACCCAAGCTTCAAAAGATTGGTAAAGGTATTGTAGTGAAAATGATAGTAATTGCATCATCCGGCTCTTATACCTAGATGTCAGTGTGGATATCGGTCAGTGGTGTGGAAGCTTGTCAAGGATTACATGTGGCGTCGTAGATCTTTATATTTTATCTATTTATGTTAATTACTGTGATTCCTTGGACTATGTGGAGTTCATGGTTGGATAATTGATCCATAGAGTATGCTGCATGCAGCCTATGGTGTCATTAGAATGCATTGCCCAGTATATTTGGGCATACAATTATATATATAACACATGTGTTCTTCATTTTGCCTCTGTTATCTCATTTGCTTATTGCATAACTACAACTGAAACCTTAGCCCTGGTTTCTATCTCCATGTATTGATACAAAACAAACAAAAGAAAACAATAGGTCCGGTGAGCAACAACTAAACAGAGTCTCAAAGACTTGCTTCAGTGATCTTACACCAAAAGCATTCTTTCCGAGAATTCGATAAACCTATATCTCTAGACTAAAAGCAATAATACTATAATCTAATAATCCAGATCGAAGATTTCACCGAGTCTGTCGGGATCCTGCCTTCTACTGGCTGTCTCCTCTAGGCACAATAGGGGGGTACGTTTGTCGGGGGGATGGCCCCCCGGTAGGCCAAGACTATGGCAAAGATGCCGTGATAAAGAGTTTGTATACCGGTTTAAATATTAAACCGGATGCTCAAAATTGAGTGAGATTTGTGCTAAGTTGAAGCAAACCGGTATACCAGGAGGGGTATACCGGACTACGAGAAACATAAGAGATTGAGGTACAGAGGCAAAAGATACCGGAGCTCAAAGATAAAGATACCGGAGCGAAGATAAAGATACCGGATAAAGATACCGGAAAGGTGATACCGGCATAAACTAAACCGGGTTAAAGAATAAACCGGATTATGAAGGCTTAGTTTAACAGTGTTGGATGAAACAATCAGGTATACCAGGAGGGGTATACTGGAGTAAAGGCAACCGGTGATGTCTAAGCCGGAGATATGCCCAAGAGGAGAAATTGAGATACCAAGGGTAAGAAGCCGGATAAAGGTACCGGAAAACCGGTATGAGATACCGGAAAACCGGGATAAGATACCGGAAAACCAGCACAAGCTACACTGTAGCACGTCGGTAAGCTGGTCAAAGATTCTCTCTAGAGCTAGAGGACAAGGATGAGCGAAGCACTTCAGCTTTAATCGAAGCCCTGAGGCCAAAGCAGAAGATGACGTAAAAGGTACCGGAGGATGTCACCGTGCCCGATTAAAGGTTTACCGGTGTCATTAGCTGCCAAAGAGGCTTTGTAAAGTAGTTTGTCTAGTCAAAGATACCATTAGGGTTTCCTAGGGTTTCTTCCCCTGTAAGCCACCCTCTCCCCTATATAAGGAGAGGGAGCACACCCTATCGCGGGTATGTATGAAACGAGCCAGACGTCCTACATGGTATCCGAAAACCTGTAACCTTGTTCGATCATGGAATAGAGAGATTCAGAGTTGCGCAAGTCCTTGTGTTCTTCTTCTTCTACCTCTGGCCAAGGCCAAGTTCATCAAGAGAGCATCCGGTATTCCATCCGGAATTCATCCCCATATAACCAAAACCCTCCCCCGAACCCTCTAGCGCACATTCGGCCCCAACTTAAGCCATCCCATGGCATCTGTCTGTTCACCACGATGACAACGTTTGTCCAGGTCGCTTTAGATTCGAGGTTGAGCTACAATGTGTCTTCCTTTGTTCATGACGCGGTCCTGAAACCTTGTGCTCCTTCTTCTAGCCATTTGTCTTAGGATGTTAGGCATGGCGAGTCATTTATCATCGGATTTGTAGACGGTGTGTTGTTTGCCACTTGGCATTGTATGGTGTTGGGTGCGAGAAGTTGTAGCCTTCTTGGCGAGGTATTGGTCTTCTTGTCCTTTCTTCTATATGATTAACCTTCTAGGGTGTGTCTTCTAGAGACACACCCTAGAAGACACACCCTGATAGCGGAGCTCGAGCTCCCTGATCTGGCCTGCTTTCTTTCTGGCTCTCGTCAAGTCTAATCAGACCCCACGAGCCTCTTCTTACGGCCGGCGCAGCTAACTAGCTTCCGTGCTCTTTCTTTGCATGCACCTCTTGTTCATTCACTTGGCTCACATGTTTAGGGCATCTTCAGCGGCGCGACGCAAACGGACACCGCGCGAACCGAAAATACGTCTGCACCCAGCTCCAGCGGAGCGACGCATCGTATCCGGGGCGTCCGCAGCGACGCAAATACGACGCAAATATGCGGCACATTTGCGTCTTAGTGGACGCTGCGCGGTCGACCGAACGTCCCCTCGCATCCCCCACGGGCCCGCCTGGCAGCGACCCTGTATCAAGGGCATCGCTTCCGCGGCCACTGCTTCCGCGTCTGCGCCGCAGCCTTCGCCTTCAATGTCGCGACTGTCTGTTTTGCGCGCGCACTGGCGGGCGGCGGCTAGGCTTCTGCACCGCCTTCAATGGCAAGGTCAATGCTGTAAAACAAGTTCAAAGTGTCACGGATTTTTTGATGTCGCGTACGTCTTTTAAAATTGAAACGAAATCGTATGTATTTTGCTGTGAAAGCACGGGCGAGATGTTGTAAGTTCTTTTGGGCGTTTGATGCAGGTTTATTTTTCTTGGCCTTTTCAATGTTGTATAAGTTTTTTATAATTGTATGAGACTCGTATGAAACTTGTTGTGAAAGCAAAGATGATATGTTGTGAGTTTTTTGGGGCGCTTGATATAAGTTTATTTTCTACGGATTTTTTGATGTTGCATATGTTCTTTAAAATTGTAACAAACTCATATGAATATTGTTGTCAAAGCAGAGAATAGATGTTGTAAAGTTTTTGAGCGCTTGATATAATATTTATTTTCTCTTTGATGCTGCATATGTTCTTTAAAATTGTAGCAAACTCGTATTAATATTGTTGTCAAAGCAGAGACGAGATGTTGTAAGGTTTTTTGGGAGCTTGATACAAATTTATTTTCTCGGTTTTTTTGTTGCACATGTTATTTAAAATTGTAACAAACCCGTATGAATATTGTTGTGAAAGTAATGACGAGATATTATAAGGTTTTTTAGGCATTCAATATGAGTTTGTAATTTTCTCGGATTTGTAATATTGCACATGTGCTTTAAAATTGTAACAAACTCGTATGAATATTATTGTCAAAGTAAAGACGAGATGTTGTAAGGATTTTAGGCATTCCACAGAAGTTTCTATTTTCCTCGGATTTTTGGGTCCCTTAAGTGCGTGCAAGGCGCGTATAATATTGTTGTATTCATGTTGTATTTTTTTTTGGTTATTGTTCAATCTTACCTGTTTTGTTATGTTGGTGATTTCAAAGTTTACATAATTACATTTGCACGAAAAATATATTGTGCATTGTGGAATAATATCTATAAAGTATTTTTAGTCCATGCACAGGTCAACTAGCTAGCAGAAACTAGAAACTACCACTGTAGCAGTAGTTGCACCTAGGAAGTAGGCTTCACCGTGTACATGCATGGAAGCAGGATACGCTAGCAATGTCTCAGCGTGGGCTCACATGGTGGGCTCCACACTCGCGCAGCAACACCACACAACGCTCCACTGTTCAGCACCTGGCGCAAGAGCAGCATGAAAGCGACGTTTCTAATCGCCGAAAGCGACGTTTTCCGCGTGAGGGATCGGACGGATGAACCTGTCACATCCAACGGGTATAAATACAACCGATTTTTGGCACCGTGTCGGCCGACTGACGGCTAGCACGCCCCTAAAAAAAGGGTATAGCAAAGACTTCGTGAAAACCACTTACTGAAAATACAAAGCATGCACGATGCATTGTTATTAGTCAGGATGAAACACATACTAATCTTTCCTGGCACGCATACTAAGTAATAAGCACACTCCTTATATAAGTTGTTCAAATAACTGTAAAAGCTTACAGAGAACAATTCACTCCGCCCATTGGTCAATTTCCTTTCCTTTCTGATGCCACCAATTCAAAAACTCTTATTCACTTTCTTGTAATCAAAATTAAATAAATGAATTTTCCTTTACTGAACATTGAAGACATGTAAATTTATTTGCTTCTTTGCACGACAAACATCTTCACCAAGAAAACCAAAAAATGAATTCAGCCCTTATATGAGAACTCACTGCATACATTCGACTCAGAGTGATATATTGATTTCCAAGAAGAAGAAATTGGTAAGTGTCTTAGCAATCAAATCTCAATGGTAATCCTAGTATAATAGAGATAACTTCTCAAGAGCAGAAAATTGTGTTATTGTTTACCATCTTCATATAAAATAGCAAGAAAATGGATATACATTGGTATTCTAATTTGTGCAAGGACACCTGCTGCCAGCCTGCCACAACTGTTCCTTATCTGAAATGAGGGCCAACAGAAAATGTGATAGTATTACCAAGTGGCATGATTATACTTCTCAACACGTTGATTAAGAAATGCATATAAATCATATATAATGTGAACTGAGGCTTCTCTCATTTCCATTAGTTAGAGGTCGACAGAACTGCCTAAATTAAAATATAGCCAGTCCACTCAATCTTAAGATAAACAAAGTCAGATACATTTAAACCTTACTAATTGTTTGCAGCTGTGTGCATGAAATAGGATAGTGGCTCTAACTATACTGAACCTTGACACATAAAACTGGTAATGCTTATAATTAGGACACAAAAGAACATACCTCAGCTTCCCTTGATTTTTCTTTTTTTTCCAGCATAACGTACTTCTTTATAGAGGAAAGGGAAAATCCACATCCCTAGGATAATTTTATAAAATCAACATGAGTTAAAATAATTACTTGGGCAGGAAAATATAGCCAAAAAAACTCACTTGGCACCGAAAGAATGTTAAATAGATAGTCTACCCGAGAAATTATATGATTGTTCTTGTGAGTTGCTGAAGTGTAAGTCCCCTATTGTCAGCTCCATTTCTTTTTCTTCCAAAAAAGCTCCATTTCTTTGTTTTCGTAGGCATACGTTATGCATTTACTTGCATGATCATATCCTTCTAGTCTTAGGTTCACATTTATATCCGAAGAGTACGAAATATAAAATATTAATGTGGCGATGAAATAGATCAGAGAATTACAAAATTTCATACAAAAGGAGAAAGATATCATCCCTATGTTTGTGTGTAACAGCGCTTTTTTTTTTCACAGATTCAACATTGTAAAACTGGGAGTAAATAATCAAGAGATGTGTTTGGATATATAATCCAGTCAATGGTTATTTGTTCCTATAGTTTACCGTTAAAAATCATCGGACTACAAATAACCATGGTACAAATGCAAAACCTGAGCGAGCCTAGAGGAAACCTTGTGTTGATGCTGCTATTGGTGCCGCATATTCACGATGCTGGAGGAGATCCACTGACGGCGGTCTCTTCTAGGGCAAACACAAAAAAATCCAGTAAAAAGCATATATGTTCCATCTTAGAGACTATAGGCAACATGTAGTCAATCTGAAAAGTGCAATAATAAATTAGAATATGAGCCATCATAGTAGAAGGTACAGTATGGTCATCCATTTACCTCTTTGCTATGAAGATAGGTACATGTATCAGATATATATAATCCACAGTTCTACAACAAGGACAACGCATGAATTCAGTTGATGAAGCAAGTGTTCGTCTAACAAACAGTCTTGGAAAGAAATTTTAACATGGAAATATAGCTAACAAATTTCACTCAAACTTCAGTTTAACCAGAAAGGCAATATGAAGTAGAGCATCTACCACAATATCAACATGCAGTCATGCTTATTACACAGCAGACTGCCAAAACTGTAATGTCAGCAGCGTGTCCTTCCAGTCATATGTGGGCTCTTGCCATTTCAATTTATCAATTTAAGAACTAAAGAGGATTACTATCCTTTAAATTATGCTTGGGAGGGTTGTCAGTTTGTAGATTGCTAGACATACAATTTCTTTCTAATGATTTTCTATATACTATGGCACGTCTTAAGTAGAAATAGTACTTTATTTGAATCGAAGTTGCAAAGCGTATGATACATTTGATGTTGCAATAATCAGAAATCACATAAATCTGCAAAGAAAAAATACACAAAACAGAAACTTGACTCACCTGATGGACGTGCTACAATTCTGATATTTCTCTCAAAAAACTTAAAACACATGATCATCTCATCTCCTCCTTATAGATCTGAACCTGTCAACAAAGAATACAGATAAAGCTTTGCCTTCAGGACGTCCAAATATATGGCTCAAAGTTCAGATAATTGATGTTCTAAGGTGGTGATAAATCGTATATTACATTGTGATTTATGGAGAGAGATATATAGAGAGAGATATGAGCCTGCAAGTTCTTCTTAAGCACATAATCACACATATACATCAAGAAAACTGCACAAAGCTTCTAGCGTAAGATCCGGCCACGGACGTGCCAAAGTAACCTTGGCAAGAAGCTTTTGTTCCCAGTCCAGCGAGACCAAACATGACATTCTGCCATTAGAGGCAGCTGTCAGGGTGGGAAAGAAGACAACACTGTCTGGAGGGGTTCACGGTAGCAGTGCAGAGGAGAAAAAAGCTTTAGGAGCATTCTGCCATGAACCGAATTGCAATGCTCCAATGGTCGACCAAGTGGCCGCGCTCCTCACCGTTGTCCGGTAGCCCTCCTGAAAGTGAAGGCCTTGATGGGAACCTAGTGTCCGAAAAATACAATCCATCATGCTGCTTAACTGAGTCTGAACCCTAAGAATATAACCACACAAAAACTGTACATGAATCATCAATCACTAATCTGCATCTCAAGGAGGGATTATGCATCATGCATGGAAACAAATAAAGCATATCCTCACTAATGTATAGAGTGGACCATGAATTAGACGCTACAAAAAATTGTTGTCAATACTGAACAGTCCTCATTTATCTACATAGTGAATCAATAAGCTATTGCTTGGTCTAAAATTTCCATCATTATGATGGTGGCATTAGGAATCAATAAAATTTAAGGTTGAAACAACCATCAATGTAAGAAAAGACATCACCATTTGAGATGATAAATGGTATCATCGGTTGAATACACATATGCGTATTTCCTCGTGAGGAGCTACCAACAGGAGAAAACACAATTTTGCATTAGAAAGAACATATCATTAGACCATCTTACCTTTGGTTCTCCATTGCTCGGTAATGGTGCACGTGAGTGTAGCTGCGAAGCACAGAGCATAGCCCGCTTCTGCTTCCACACGTCCGCGTCTTCCTTGCACTGCTTCTGCTCACCGTGGCGTCTTCCTTGCACTACTTCTGCTCCTACACGTTTTCGTCTTCCAAGCCACCGGCGCGAAACACACAGGCCGACCTGATGGGGCTGCTGCACCTGATGGTCGCAAGGAGGAGGCCTGCGAGGGCAGGAAAGGAGTGGAGGTGTGTGGGTCAGCTGAATATTTTTTGGGTAGCAAAGGTAAGAAAAGGAAATGATATACCACAATTATTGGACAATTTTGAGAAGCGTCTCCAGAGATGAGATCCCATGCCTCCTGCAAAAACAAATTTTCCCATAAGGAAATGTTATCTAGGAAATTCATGCAAAGTAGTTGCATATGATAGAATTCACAAACATAATATAGGCATATATGCCCAACCGACCAGGAAAAAATAATATTATGGGAATGAACAAACAACATTACTTCCAAAGTTTGTGCAGCAAAACCTGCAGTACATTCTTGTTTTCTGCAAATGATCCTTCCTCATGTCACAATCATTTTGTACAAACAGAAAAATTAAAAGCACGCATCTCACCTAGTCTCTAGTTCCAATCCAGCCCAGTGAACACCTCGCATCTCAAATCGTTGCACATACAGCAAGCTCGGCTTGAGGAGCTGATTCATGCTGGAATTTGAGGTGGGAAGGGGATGCACGGATAGGTCGAAACAAATGGTGGGACAAGAACGCAACCCAGGATCTCATAAATCAGCCGGGGAACAACGAATTAACTCATACCGAAATCGTTGAAGGAGGCCGCCCCGAGACACACTGTTGACCATATCGTCCTTGCCGTGTCGTCCGCGTCCTCTTCGCCAAGTAGACTATCTGCCGACGCCCACATCTTCCCAAGCATCAGCCGCCGTCACCGCCGCGGACCGATTCGTTTCCGTCCGGCCATCCCCGCCCTTTCCGAGCACCCCAGCCGCATCAAGGTAAGTCGTAGATTCATTTCCTTGCCCTGTTCGTCCGGTGATGCCGTGGTGCAACCCCCGCCGGCGAGCCGTGCGTGGCTGCAATGGCTGTCTCTAGAGATCCAGTCCAAATCAACTGGTCAAAGCCGTGGATAAACGAACAAAAAGTCACCGACCGTCCACGACTGCCTCCGACGCGCATAGCTAGCACCAGGCCCACATGCAGCGAAACAGACGACGCACTGGCCCACCAGCAGAGACTCACAACATCGCCAGGAGCGGTAGAGGGCTGAGGGTCTGTTTGTTTGGGCTGCAGCTTTTGAGAAGCAGCTGTAGCTGTTGAGCTGTGGAAAAGCAGCTGTGAGAAGCAGCTGTGAGAAGCAGCTGTGAGAAGCAGAGATTTGATGTTTGGCAGAAGTCTTTGTTAATAGCTGCTGGAGCTGTGATGAATGATGAAATCTCTGAAATGCCCCTGAATTCTGAAGAAGTTGTATAAATGCCGATTTGACACGGATCAACTATTTCCGACTGTTTTACGATACTTGTTCATATTAAATATAAAACATTACATATATTCAAGATAATACGAGAGTATTGTGACATATATATTACAAGACACGACTCATCAACCCAAAAGAGCAACACGTTTTTCACTTCTTCACATGTACCCAAAAGAGATAGAAGTGTTCTAATGTCTAGACACCTCCACTTGCTGCGAACAAAGCATTAGCTATGTTGTCACGAGTGTTGTTCATGGTAACGTGATCCCCTCCTAAATTGTCGCCTACATTGCCTCCGGATGTGGAACTAACATGCCCCGGAGGCATGTAGTTCTCATCAATATCGCATCTATAGAAGTGTAGATCAAACAATTGACTATCACGAATGAAGTTATGGAGTGCTAGACATGCAATGATAATCTCTGTCTGCTTCTCTATTGGATAACTTGATATACCATGTAAAATACGCCATTTCTGCTTCATTCGTGATAGTCAATTGTTTGATCTACACTTCTATAGATGCGATATTGATGAGAACTACATGCAGATTTCACAAAATATTGTGGTAGACATTGCATCCCAAATTGCCTTAGGTGCCTTATCTTGATCCATCTAAATACATAAACATTGCATCAACTCACAGCACTAGAATTAATCTTATCTATGTGCAAAAATCACAGAATACAACAATTAGGCAGTACACAATATATAGCAATTAGGCAGTCCACAAGGTCACAGAATATGCCCACAGATTACAAATGTTCCAACTCATATCACTTCAATTAGGCAGTACACAATATCACAACAAATTATCACACCATTTGCATCAATTGAAAGCAATCCATACAGAGGGAAAAATGCCTCACCTTGCCGCTTGGAGAGGAAGCTGGCCGGCCGAGCTCAGGGAGGAAGGGGGCGGGCCGAGCTCAGGGAGGAAGGGGGCGGGCCGAGCTGGAGGAGGACGCCGGCCACGCAGACGAGGAAGGGGACGGGCCGAGCTGGAGGAGGACGGCGGCGCCTCGACGGACGGGGACGGCCCGAGCTGGAGGAGGACGACGGCGGGCGGCGCGGAACGGCGACGGAGGGCGGCGGCGCGGAACGGCGACGGCGGGCGGCGCCAACCCTAACCCTATCCGGGAACGGGGGAGAAGGAAAATGGAGAAGGGGGCTGTCGGTCTGGAGGAGGACGGGGCGGGGCACTTTGGGTCTGTCTCGCTCGGGAAGCGCAGAAAGCTCGGGAAGCAGCCCACGCGGTGCTTCCGCGTTTCAAGTCTATTTTCTCACAGCGCTTCCTAAAATCACTTCTCAATTTCTAGCTGTTTGTTTGGGCTGCGGACTTTTGAGTTCCAAAGCCAAAAGTCGAAGTGGGCCAACAAACGCAGCCTGAGAAGCCAGCGATTGCAACAAGATTACTTGTTCTAAGGAATGTCTTCTTAGGGCATGTACAATGGTGGAGAAGACGAGTCTTCTCTTAGCCATCCATATCAACTAGAGAAAGACAATAACAATAAGTTATACAATGTGTTATCTTGTATTGTCATCCCTATTAGAAAAATATGTTAATAATAAAAAACATATGGTACAATGGAGAAAATAAATTGTTCTTATTTTCAAAGGGATCCTCCCTTAGCTAAGAAAATGCAACCTTTTTTCGTTCTATCTCATCCACATAAGCAAAAAATCCAACGTGGCAGCCCTAGGCTGACATCATCCTATTGTGCCTGCCATTAGTGACGTGCTTTCTAATTTCAATAAAATCATTTTGTTTCAAGATAAGCATTATTTTCAATAAAAGCATTATTTCCAAGATAAGAACAACAGATGATCTATCAAACTAGATGATGCATAGCCTTGAAGTTACACGATGTAAAAATAATTGCCTGATGTTCCGTAGACTGTAGACTATGCATGCATAAGCTGAAAGTTGCAACGTGGGTACGTGTCTGGTAGGAGGTGTGGCGCCAAAGCACTCCCTCTATTACATAAAACTTGTTCGAATTTTGTCTAAATTCGAATATATGATGTACCAGGTCTGGTGTATCAGGATTTACATAAATTTAGTATTGAGATAAATCTCAGATAACTTTTATGAAACAGAGAAAGTATGTTAGATAAACATAGGAACCAAGAATACCAACGGTGTACCACTGTACCAGGACCACAGCTCGGACCACGACGGCTACAAACTCTGCAAACATTACCGCCATTTGTCTATGACCCGAGGATTACGATGATCTGAATAATATAAGCTGTCGTGTGATCGTAACTAGCAACAACCATGCATGAGGCCATCCATAGGAAACGGATGCCCGGCCAATCCATGATCACCACACCGGCTACGTACGGAGTAGGTGCAATGCGATTCTTTTCTCTCCCTCTCCCGCAACGGGAACAGGATCACGTTTTAGAACAGCAGCGACGCAACGTTGGAGGTCGACCTGACGGGGAGAAGCAGCTAGGTAGGTGTCCGGTCTCCGTTGGTTGGTTTGGTTCATTGGTTGGGTAGTATATGGACCCTAGGATATATATCGTGAGACTGGAGTAGTCTACCACGTGTTTTCGACCTACCTCGTCCCCCTCAACAGGACCATGAAATGTTTCGAAGACCCCTGACAACAGTGCCGCAACAGCAGAAGTGTCGCAGATTCGTGCCACCTCCCCCTTCAGTCCTAAGCCCTACTAGCTACCTCCCAGGAGGCAGGCAAGCGCCTTTAGGTACTGCGGAGAATTTAGTGCGCCGGTGCAGCAAAACGCTGGAGCACATGACGAAGGCAAACGACCGATGTTCTCTCTTGTAAACAGCTGCAGTTAGCAATGGATATGCTGAGCTTCAGTACCTTTAATTCGCTCCGAAAGCCGTCAGGTAGAAAACCCCAGAACGCGCTGAAAAGCGCAGAACTCCCAGTCATTTCTGTGTGAGACGTTGAAACCTGCCAGGACTTTCCAGGACGTTTGGAATGGAATACAAATATCGTCTGCAAGTTCATAATAAAGTGTACTACGTAGTATATCAGAAACAACAATGTTAACACACAAACAAGCGTGTATGCTTAAATCAATAGAATCTCGTTGCTCATGTTTACCTTCAAAGGAAGGATTACATTAGGCAAACTATTAGTCATCAGATTCAAAACATTTGAATTGAATTGATAGGGGCCGCGCGAACGCGTACCCCCTCTATCAGAAATTATGACGTCCATTCTCCTCAAGAGGAGATGGTGAAGTAGTGCTTCTCCCAAGTGCAATGGAGGCCACTAATCCAGGCCATGGATCTTCTTGATCAACCATTGACCCCGTCCAGGTAAGTAAGTTTTAAGCTAGCACCAGGTGGCCTATATAAAGGATCTTCCGAGGTGTATCCCCTCTGTTAGTAAGCAGTATGGGACTAAACACCCAGCTTAGCTCGCTCGGGCACGTTGCCTCCCAGAGTCCCAGGTGCTCGCCGACGGGCTCAAACAACGTCCGGGAGTTGGGCTTCGTGGGCCAAACGGGATGACACAGATCAACCCGATTTTCATTTTGTTACGAAGTGCAAACTTGTCCCGGTTTTGTATGCTCAAAAAGAAAAGAAAAAATTAACTACGCCCGAGCCCAGCCTAACTGCAATTAGATGGGGCAGCCACGACAGTGCCAATACGATGACACTATCCAACTGAGCAGATGCAGCTATCCAATCAAAACATAAAGCGGACTGCTGGCTGAAACAAATAGCAGCAGATGATCTGCAGCTAACCTTGAAGATGTAACCAAAGTACTATAAATCAAAATCAGCTGACATGTTTGTCTTAGTAGAGTAGGATTGCATTGTAAATCCTCGTTTTTCAGTAACTGGAGGATGGAGAAAGGGTTTTCATCATGGTTCCTAAAAACATTCCTACATTTATGAAACAGGGCCTAAATACCTTATCATCGGTACTTGATGAAGCCCAATTTGCTGAGTACAAACAAATCTGAGTATTACTGCTATGCATAACCAGTGAAAGTAGTCAGCCTTATTGGTAGCAGTTGGATGCTCTTACAGTGATTCTTGTTTCCGTTCTTGGGTTAAACTAATACTAAATTTGTTACTGCCTGTCCAATTTGCAGGTGAATATGCAGAACTGTTGCCTCTTCAGTCAAGTAGAAAGGTAGAAGGCAAGCGAATGAAGGAGTTGGCAGAAGATACTTGAAATATTCAGAAGTTTCAAAATCCACAGTGGTTGATACCCGTTCCCTGCGATAACATAATATCAAGAACTAATCGAGATTTTTTCCAAAGCAAAGAAATATTAGTCAAGACAATAAAGATTCACACAGACAAAAGAACATATAATAAAGAGGAAAAATAGAATAACAAGGTCCCAACAAAGTGATCAGCGATCCCCAGTGGTAGTAAACAACTACAACCGTAGATAACATCGAGATTGCAAAAGTAATTCTCCTACAACAACATATCCAAGAAGAGAACAATGCATAAGTCCGTTGTCACCTGATCTAACAACCAAAACCGGGTTAGGGGGTTTCACCCTAGGAAAATTCGAACAATATCCAAACAATACAATCAACCGATGAAAGCTAGGATTTTCACCATGTTAATCGAGATTTGGTGCTAGAGGAGCACCATCAGAAATGAAGTCAACTTATGCTACCGCCCTCACTTGGCAAGTTCATTGTGAAACACCGATCACCAGCCTCCTCACAATCATCAAGCACACTATTTTAACATAAACTTTGCCACACAGACGAAAAACGTATTCGCGCTAGGAGCCCTGAAGCACAATCCTCTCGCCCTCCACCGCTAATAAGCATGGAGACAGCCGCTCGTGTACCGTCGCATCCAATCTGCAATATGCCAAATCTAATAAGAGCATCTCCAGCAGATATCCCATCCGACCGAACGTAATAACGCGGATGCGGTTAACTGCATCAGTTTTTTTTTTCTGCCCAAAGTGTCGCCGTAAAACAGATCTCGCATACCAGTACCGTGAATTGGAATAATTTTTTACGGTTTCGAGTATGCCCGGTCCGTTCCGCCGAATCGTCGGACATCGCAAAACAGGGTTTTGCTTTTTTTTTGTATATTTAACCATAGTATATAGTAATACAAATAAAAAATATTGTTGTTCAAACATCACATAATACAACATCATCATCCAAATTACAATAATTGTTCAAATTAAATAATTAAACAAACAAATGAATGGTCCAAATAGGAGAAAACAACAGGTTCACAGAAATTAAGAACGGAATAAGGAAAAAACTAAATTTGCGGCCAAACACTTGCCAGTGATGCTTCACAAAATTATCTGGCAGCTGCATATGCTTCTTGTTGTCCTCAATTTTCTTGTATGTCTCACGGAATGCTTTGATCCGATTAGGATTTCTGGTAGGTTTGACACGGCTATCTGTTATATTGTGATCCAAATTCATATACTAAAGGGAGGCTAACTTCTCACGAGCGGAGCGAGGTCCGTTACCGGTAGGCTTGGGCCCGTCTGAAGTTAGCCCATATGTCGTCCCGTGCAGGGACACCTGCGAAGGGGGGTGCGGAGGCGGCAGCCCCCGCGGTACATATTGTTGCCACCGCCTATATATACATCTTGTAAGCCACTGATGACCCACACGTATAGGGGGTGTATCGTAGTATCTTCGATAAGTAAGAATGTCGATCCCAACGAGGAGCAGAAGGTGTTGACAGGCAGTTTTGATGAAGGATTCACTGTAAATGCTCACAAACAAGTATTCAGGGGATTTTGATGTAACAGATGAATAAAGTACGAGTAAGTAAAATGCGAGAGAAATAATTGCAGCGAGTGGCACAATCCTTTTTAGCACAAAGGACAAGCCGGTTTGTTTACTTATAATGACCAAACGTTCTCGAGGACACACGGGATTTTAGTCTAGTGCTTTCGCTACATACGGTTGATTAATCTTCATTGTTTTGATAAGTGTTGTGTGGGTGAACCTGTGCTAATGTACCGCCCTTCCTAGGACTAATACATACTTGTGATTATACCCCTTGCAAGCATCCGCAACTACAAGAAAGTAATTAAGATAAATCTAACCACGGCCTTAAACTGCGAGATCCTGCGATCCCTCCCGCATCGATATACCAACGGGGGTTTAGGTTTCTGTCACTCCGGCAACCCCGCAATGGGCAAACGAGTACAAGATGCATTCCCCTAGGCCCATAAATGGTGAAGTGTCGTGTAGTCGACGTTCACACGACACCACTAGAAGAATAACACCACAACTTAAATATCATAACATTGAATATTACTCAACCATAGTTCACTACTAACAATTAGACTTCACCCATGTCCTCAAGAACTAAACGAACTACTCACGAGACATCATATGGAACATGATCGGAGGTGATATGATGATGAATAACAATCTGAACATAGACCTTGGTTCAATGGTTTCACTCAATAGCATAAACAACAAGTATAAATCGATGCCGGGAGAGTTTCCCCTATCAAACAATCAAGATCAAACCCAAATTGCTACGGCGGTGACGATGTCCGGCGGTGGAGATGGCGGTGATGATGGTGGAGATGATGATGATGGTGGTGGAGATGATGTCCAGCTCGATGGCGGTGACGATGGCGTCGATTTCCCCCTCCGGGAGGGAATTTCCCCGGCGGATTCCTGCCCGCCGGAGAGCTCTTTTCTCTCTGGTGTTCTCCGCCCCGCGAGGCGGCTGTAACCCTTCGTGAGGATTCCTCCGTGGCTTAGGTCTTCGGGACGAAGGGTTTCGCGAAGAAAAGGAGGCGAAAGGGGTCGTGGGCCCCCGGACCACATGGCGGCGCGGCCGGGGCATGGGCCGCGCCGCCCTAGGTGTGGGCCCACCCCGGGTCCTCCTGGCCCCTCCTTCGGCTTCCTTCGTCATCCGGAAAAATAGGATTTTTGGTAAAACTCCCTTCCACGGTTGATCTTCCGAAATATTGCATTCGACGGTGCTTTTTCCGGCGGAATCCTGGCTCCGGTGCTTGATCCCCAAATAATCATGAAACATGCAAAATAGATGAAATAACATAAGTATTGTGTCCCAATATGAAATATATCAATGAATAATAGCAAATTATGATATAAAATAGTGATGCAGATTGGACGTATCAACTCCCCCCAAGCTTAGACTTCGCTTGTCCCCAAGCGAAACTGAGCTCGATAAACAGGACCACATGTTTATGGAGTGAAGAGTCGATAAATAAAATACGGACAAGAAGCATCATATTCATCCACACAGGATATTATAGTAAACAACTTCCTCATATAACTCAACTTGAAACAAGTATAAGGTAATCACAAATAAAGGTGCATAGGAAATCATAATTGGTGATGGCAAACTTTGTTCTTGGTCAGAGAACATTTAAGAGATTATATTCATCTATTGAGCAGCGCTCTCATATTAAGGCTTATGGTAAATTTGCATACTCAATCATATTAATCATTGATGACTTTCAAAGCTATATTCATTCAGGTAAAACTTGTACTAAACAAGAAAGAGTAAAGATATGATGAAGCAAATCACAATATAATAATTTGATCACAACAACTCAAATGCTTGCTTGAGATGGAGGGAAATAGGTTTACTGACTCAACATAAAGTAAAAGACAGGCCCTTCGCGAGAGGAAGCGGGGATTAAATCACGTGCTAGAGCTTTTCAGTTTTGAAATCATATAAAGAGAACAAAAGTAAAGTTTTGAGAGGTGTTTGTTGTTGTCAACGACTGGTAGCGGGTACTCTAACCCCCTTGCCAAACAAACCTCCAAAGAGCGGCTCCCATGAAGGACGTTATCTCTACCAGCAAGGTAGATCATCCCTCTTCTCTTTTGTTTACACATGTACTTTAGTTTATTTTAAGGATGACACTCCCCCAACATTTGCTTACACAAGCCATGGCTAACCGAATCCTCGGGTGCCTTCCAACAATCTCATACCATGGAGGAGTGTCTATTGCAAAATTAAGTTGCTTACTGATGAATCAGGGCAAAACATGTGAAGATAATTATCAATGAAAGTTGATTAATTGGGGCTGGGAACCCCGTTGCCAGCTCTTATTGCAAAATTATAGGATAAGCAGATGAAGCCACTAGTCCATTAGTGGAGGCTGCTGATGGCGTGTATTTCACACGTTCGTTGGGCAACCCCAAGAGGAAGGTATGATGAGCACAACAGCAAGTTTTCCCTCAGAAAGAAACCAAGGTTTATCGAACCAGGAGGAGCCAAGAAGCACGTTGAAGGTTGATGGCGGCGAGATGTAGTGCGGCGCAACACCAGAGATTCCGGCGCCAACGTGGAACCTGCACAACACAACCAAGCTACTTTGCCCCAACGAAACGGTGAGGTTGTCAATCTCACCGACTTCGTCTGTAACAAAGGATTAACCGTATTGTGTGGAATATGATTGTTTGCGAGAGAAAACGAGTAGAACAAGTATTGCGATAGATTGTATTTCGAGTAAAGAGAATTGGACCGGGGTCCACGGTTCACTAGAGGTGTCTCTCCCATAAGACGAACGAGCATGTTGGGTGAACAAATTACGAGTTGGGCAATTGACAAATAAAGAGAGCATGACAATGCACATACATATCATGATGAGTATAGTGAGATTTAATTGGGCATTACGACAAAGTACATAGACCGCCATCCAACTGCATCTATGCCTAAAAAGTCCACCTTCGAGGTTATCATCCGAACCCCCTCCGGTATTAAGTTGCAAAGCAACGAGACAATTGCATTAAGTATGGTGCGTAATGTAATCAACAACTACATCCTTAGACATAGCATCAATGTTTTATCCCTAGTGGCAACGAGCACAACACAACCTTAGAACTTTCGTCCATTGTCCCGGTGTCAATGCGGGCATGAACCCACTATCGAGCATAAGTACTCCCTCTTGGAGTTAAAAGCATCTACTTGGCCAGAGCATCTACTAATAACGGAGAGCATGCAAGATCATAAACAACACATAAGCATAACTTTGATAATCAACATAACAAGTATTCTCTATTCATCGGATCCCAACAAACGCAACATATAGAATTACATATAGATGATCTTGATCATGATAGGCAGCTCACAAGATCCGACAATGATAGCACAATGGGGAGAAGACAACCATCTAGCTACTTGCTATGGACCCATAGTCCGGGGGTAGACTACTCACTCATCACTCCGGAGGCGACCATGGCGGTGTAGAGTCCTCCGGGAGATGATTCCCCTCTCCGGCGGAGGTGCGGAGGCGATCTCCGGGATCCCCGAGATGGGATCGGCGGCGACGGCGTCTCGGTAATGTTTTCCGTATCGTGGCTCTCGGTGCGGGGGTTTCGTCACGGAGGCTATTTGTAGGCGGAAGGGCAGGTCAAGAGGCGGCACAGGGGGCCCACACCACGGGCCGGCGCGGCCAAGGGGGGGGCCGCGCCGCCCTAGGGTTTGGCGCCCCTGTGGCCCCTCTTCGTCTCTCCTTCGGACTTCGGGAAGCTTCGTGAGAAAATAGGCCTCTGGGCTTTTATTTCGTCCAATTCCGAGAATATTTCTTTACTAGGATTTCTGAAACCAAAAACAGCAGAAAACGACAAGCGGCACTTCGGCATCTTGTTAATAGGTTAGTTCCGGAAAATGCACGAATATGACATAAAGTGTGCATAAAACATGTAGATAACATCAATAATGTGGCATGGAACACAAGAAATTATCGATACGTTGGAGACGTATCAGCATCCCCAAGCTTAGTTACGCTCGTCCCGAGCGGGTAAAACGATAACAAAGATAATTTACGGAGTGACATGCCATCATAAACTTGATCATACTATTTGTAAAGCATATGTAGTGAATGCGGCGATCAAAACAATGTGTATGACATGAGTAAACAAGTGAATCATAAAGCAAAGACTTTTCATGAATAGCATTTCAAGACAAGCATCAATAAGTCTTGCATAAGAGTTAACTCATAAAGCAATAATTCAAAGTAAAGGTATTGAAGCAACACAAAAGAAGATTAAGTTTCAGCGGTTGCTTTCAACTTGTAACATGTATATCTTATGGATATTGTCAACATAGAGTAACATAATAAGTGCAATA
>NC_061511.1:259145464-259381860 GCF_022539505.1 Lolium rigidum
GATTATCATCCCCAAGGTTGGAAAAAATTTCAGCGGCTTTATCACGAGCGGTTTCAGCGGTTTTAGCGTTTCGGGTAATTTTGCGCGCTTTGCACTAGGAGTAGAAGCATTGCCAACACCAATTATTTTACCATTGATAGTAGGAGGTGCAGCAACATGTGAATCATTAGCATTGCTAGTGGTGGTAATAGTCCAAACTTTAGCTACATTTTTCTCTTTAGCTAGTTTTTCATTTTCTTCTCTATCCCACCTAGCACGCGATTCAGCCATTAATCTTATATTCTCATTAATTCTAACTTGGATGGCATTTTCTGTAGTAACAATTTTATTTTCAATATCCCTATTAGGCATAACTTTCGATTTCAAAAGATCAACATCAGAGGCAAGACTATCAACCTTAGAAGCAAGAATATCAATTTTATTGATCTTTTCCTCAACAGATTTGTTAAAGGCAGTTTGTGTACTAATAAATTCTTTAAGCATAGCTTCAAGTCCAGGGGGTGTATTCCTATTATTGTTGTAAGAATTCCCATAAGAATTAGCATAACCGTTACCATTATTATAAGGATATGGCCTATAGTTATTACTAGAATTGTTCCGATAAGCATTGTTGTTGAAATTATTATTTTTAATGAAGTTCACATCAACATGTTCTTCTTGGGCGACCAATGAAGCTAATGGAACATTATTAGGATCAACATTAGTCCTATCATTCACAAGCATAGACATAATAGCATCAACCTTATCATTCAAGGAAGAGGATTCTTCAACGGAATTTACCTTCTTACCTTGTGGAGCTCTTTCCGTGTGCCATTCAGAGTAATTAACCATCATATTATCAAGGAGATTTGTTGCTTCACCAAGAGTGATGGACATAAAGGTACCTCCAGCAGCTGAATCCAATAAATTCCGGGAAGAAAAATTTAGTCTCGCATAGAAGGTTTGGATGATCATCCAAGTAGTCAGTCCATGGGTTGGGCAATTTTTAACCAAAGATTTCATTCTTTCCCAAGCTTGAGCAACATGTTCATTATCCAGTTGTTTAAAATTCATTATGCTACTCCTCAAAGATATAATTTTTAGCAGGGGGATAATATCTACCAATAAAAGCATCCTTGCATTTAGTCCATGAATCAATACTATTCTTAGGCAGAGATAGCAACCAATCTTTAGCTCTTCCTCTTAATGAGAAAGGAAACAATTTTAATTTTATAATGTCACCATCTACATCTTTATACTATTGCATTTCACACAATTCAACAAAACTATTGAGATGGGCAGCAGCATCATCAGAACTAACACCAGAAAATTGCTCTCGCATAACAAGATTCAGTAAAGCGGGTTTAATTTCAAAGAATTCTGCTGTAGTAGCGAGGTGGAGCAATAGGTGTGCATAGGAAATCATTATTATTTTTGATAGTGAAGTCACACAACTTAGTATTTTCAGGGGTAGCCATTTTAGCAGTAGTAAATAAAGCAAACTAGATAAAGTAAATGCAAGTAAACTAATTTTTTTGTGTTTTCGATATAGCAAACAAGACAGTAAATAAAGTAAAACTAGCAACTAATTTTTTTGTGTTTTGATATAATGCAGCAAACAAAGTAGTAAATAAAATAAAGCAAGACAAAAACAAAGTAAAGAGATTGAGAAGTGGAGACTCCCCTTGCAGCGTGTCTTGATCTCCCCGGCAACGGCGCCAGAAAAAGAGCTTGATGGCGTGTAACTCACACGTTCGTTGGGAACCCCAAGAGGAAGGTATGATGCGCACAGCAGCAAGTTTTCCCTCAGAAAGAAACCAAGGTTTATCGAACCGGGAGGAGCCAAGAAGCACGTTGAAGGTTGATGGCGGCGGGATGTAGTGCGGCGCAACACCGGGGATTCCGGCGCCAACGTGGAACTGCACAACACAATCCAAATACTTTGCCCCAACGAAACGAGTGAGGTTGTCAATCTCACCGGCTTGCTGTAACAAAGGATTAACCGTATTGTGTGGAAGATGATTGTTTGCAGAGAAAACAGTAAAACAAGTATTGCGAGCAGATTTGTATTTCAGTATTAAAGAATGGACCGGGGTCCACAGTTCACTAGAGGTGTCTCTCCCATAAGATAAAAGCATGTTGGGTGAACAAATTACGGTCGGGCAATTGACAAATAGAGAGAGCATAACAATGCACATACATGTCATGATAAGTATAGTGAGATTTAATTGGGCATTACGACAAAGTACATAGACCGCCATCCAACCGCATCTATGCCTAAAAAGTCCACCTTCGAGGTTATCGTCCGAACCCCTCCGAGTATTAAGTTGCAAAGCAACGAGACAATTGCATTAAGTATGGTGCGTAATGTAATCAACAACTACATCCTCGGACATAGCGCCAATGTTTTATCTCTAGTGGCAACAAGCACAACACAACCTTAGAACTTTTCGTCACTCGTCCCGAGTGTCAATGCGAGCATGAACCCACTATCGAGCATAAATACTCCATCTTGGAGTTAAGAGCAAAAACTTGGCCGAGCCTCTACTAATAACGGAGAGCATGCAAGATCATAAACAACACATATGCAATAACTTGATAATTAACATAACATGGTATTCTCTATCCATCGGATCCCGACAAACACAACATAGAGTATTACGGATAGATGATCTTGATCATGTTAGGCAGCTCACAAGATCCAACAATGAAGCACAATGAGGAGAAGACAACCATCTAGCTACTGCTATGGACCCATAGTCCAGGGGTGAACTACTCACTCATCACTCCGGAGGCGACCATGGCGGTGTAGAGTCCTCCGGGAGATGAATCCCCTCTCCGGTAGTGTGCCGGAGGAGATCTCCAGAATCCCTCGAGATGGGATTGGCGGCGGCGGCGTCTCTGGAAGGTTTTCCGTATCGTGGTTTTTCGCTTCAGGGGTTTCGCGACGGAGGCTTTAAGTAGGCGGAAGGGCAACGTGGGGGGCCACACGGGGGCCCCACACCACAGGTCGGCGCGGCCAAGGGCTGGGCCGCGCCGCCCTATGGTGGCAGCCCCTCGTGGCCCCACTTCGTATCCCTTTCGGTATTCTGGAAGGTTCATGGCAAAATAGGACCCTGGGTCTTGATTTCGTCCAATTCCGAGAATATTTCGTTACTAGGATTTCTGAAACCAAAAACAACGAGAAAACAGCAAGCGGCACTTCGGCATCTTGTTAATAGGTTAGTTCCAGAAAATGCACGAATATGACATAAAGTGTGCATAAAACATGTAGGTATCATCAATAATATGGCATGGAACATAAGAAATTATCGATACGTCGGAGACGTATCATGGGGCAAGATGCATTGCATTCAATATCCAAGACAACAAAATCAACGGGGACAAGGTTATTGTTAACCATAATATGAACATTATCAACTCTCCCCAAAGGTTTCTTTTTAGCATTATCAACGAGATTAACATCCAAATAACAGTTTTTCAATGGTGGCAAGTCAAGCATATCATAGACTTTCTTAGGCATAACAGAAATACTTGCACCAAGATCACATAAAGCATTACAATCAAAATCATTGACCCTCATTTTAATGATGGGCTCCCAACCATCTTCTAGCTTTCTAGGAATAGAAGTTTCAAGTTTTAGTTTCTCTTCTCTAGCTTTTATGAGAGCATTTGTAATATGTTTTGTGAAAGCCAAGTTTACAAGCGCTAGTATTGGGACTCTTAGCAAGTTTTTGTAAGAACTTTATAACTTCAGAGATGTGGCAATCATCAAAATATAAATCATTATGAGCTACGACAATGGGATCATCATCCCCAAGGTTGGAAAAAATTTCAGAGCTTTATCACGAAGCGGTTTCAGCAGTTTTAGCAATTTCAGGTAATTTTGCGCGCTTTGCACTAGGAGTAGAAACACTGCAAACACCAATTATTTTACCATTAATAGTAGGAGGTGCAGCAACATGTGAAGAATCAACATTACTTGTGGTGGTAATAGTCCAAACTTTAGCTACATTATTCTCTTTAGCTAGTTTTTCATTTTCTTCTCTATCCCACCTAGCACGCAATTCAGCCATTAATCTTATATTCTCATTAATTCTAACTTGGATGGCATTTGCTGTAGTAACAATTTTATTTTCAATATCCCTATTAGGCATAACTTTCGATTTCAAAAGATCAACATCGAGGCAAGACTATCAACCTTAGAAGCGAGAATATCAATTTTATTGAGCTTTTCCTCAACAGATTTGTTAAAGGCAGTTTGTGTACTAATAAATTCTTTAAGCATAGCTTCAAGTCCAGGGGGTGTGTTCCTATTATTATTGTAAGAATTCCCATAAAAATTAACATAACCGTTACCATTATTATAAGGATATGGCCTATAGTTATTGCTAGAATTGTTCCGATAAGCATTATTGTTGAAATTATTATTTTTAACGAAGTTTACATCAACATGTTCTTCTTGGGCAACCAATGAAGCTAACGGAACATTATTAGGATCAACATTAGTCCTATCATTAACAAGCATAGACATAATAGCATCAATCTTATCATTCAAGGAAGAGGATTCTTCAACAGAATTTACCTTCTTACCTTGTGGAGCTCTCTCCGTGTGCCATTCAGAGTAATTAATCATCATATCACACTACAAGAAAAGTTCTGATACACAACGTCTCAAAATCGTCCGCTAAGGGGTATTTTTCGTCGCCTATGGGCCTAACCCGACGATATGGGTTCCGTTGTGGAAACTGCGTCGAGCAAAGTCCTACGACGATTTTTTCGGTCCGTCGCGCTTGGGCGCCCTTCCGCCACGGAAAATCGGACCGTTGCCCAAGTGTTTCGGGAGCCCGTTGACTGGCGACGTCATGCAAGCCGACACGTGGCGAGACGCCGTTAGCCGGCGGTTAACGGCGTTAGCCGACTGAAACCCCGTGGTAGATGGTAGGCCCACACGAGGCCTGCCATGTCTTAAGCGGGCCGGCCCATTAAGTTTGCGGGCCGGGCCGGCTGACTTAGTTTGACCGGTCAACTATATAGGCTGGGCTGGTCCATTAGTTACGTGGGCGGGCCTAACCTCTAAGGTTGACTGGTCAAAACTTTAATGGGCCGGCCCACTAAGCATGTGGGCGGGCCGAATGCACTCGTTTGACCGGTCAACGAGGCAAAAGGGCCGGCCCACAAGACATGTGGGACCCACTTTCCTGTTATCTGGCCGGCCCATTTACAAAGTGGGGTCCACATTAAAGCAACTGGTCCGGCCCAAGAAGTTAGTGGGCCGGCCCAATTAGCATGTGGGTCCCACTTTCCTGCTATCGGGCCGGCCCATTTAGTACGTGGGGTCTACATTAGATCAAATGGGCTGGCCCAACAAGCCAGTGGGCCGGGCCAAAAGCACCGGTGGGTCCCACTTTCCTGTTAAAGGGCCGGCCCATTTAGTATGTGGGGTCCACCATATAGCAAGTGGGCCGGCCCAACAAGATGGTGGGCCGGGCCATAAACACAGGTGGGTCCCACTTTCCTGCTAAAGGGCCGGCCCATTTAGTATGTGGGGTCCACCATATAGCAAGTGGGCCGGCCCAACACGCTAGTGGGCCGGGCCAAAACACTGGTAGGTCCCACTTTCGTCTTAAAGGGCCGGCCCATTTAGTATGTGGGGTCCACTATATAGCAAGTGGGCCGGCCCAACAAGATAGTGGGCCGGGCCAAAAATACTGGTGGGTCCCACTTTCGTCTTAAAGGGCCGGCCCATTTAGTATGTGGGGTCCACCACAAAAGCAATTGGGCTGGCCCAACTAGGTAGTGGGCCGGCCCAGTAGTGGGTGGGGTCCACCTTATAGCAAGTGGGCCGGCCCAATTAGAGTGTGGGGTCCACAGTAAATCAAATGGGCTGGCCCAATAAGTAAGTGGGCCAGCCTGTTTAGTTGTTGTTTATATGCGGCGTAAAAGGCGCTTTAGGATTTTGCGGGCCGGCAAGTATGTGATTTCGCTTAATTGGACCGTTTAAGGGATGGGAATTCGTGATTTAGATGTCGAGAATATTTACGCAGCATTGATTTACGTCGGATAGCCTCACTTACCACAAGCACCAAAGAAAAAATGCGCGAAAGAACTATAAAAACTAACTAAATATTACATCGAACTGCAAGGCTTTGAAAAAATATTACGGAACCCGGAGAAATTGAATGGTAATTAAACCTAGCAATACAATGAAGCGATTCGGCAATCTTTTAAGTTGTCCATGCAGCACCTATATCCGAAACAAAGACATTACAAGTTAAGACAGACAACAATGGAAACGCAAAGACACTGCAATATTGTTTGCCAAAGAATTTGGAACTCATCATTTCGTCGTTATAACAAGATCATTGTAATGCGCACAATAAGCAAACAAAGAGTGCATGCCGCATACCAACGGCCAATATAACAGAGCATGTTAGAATGAAACAGACGAGACTTACTACTCGTCGAGTCCCATGCAAACCAACATGTTCGGGAGTACAAAATTGGCATGAACAACATAGTAGCGAGGCTATAAATTTTGTAACAACGACCGAGCAAGATGAAGTTATGATGGCTACATCTACAGAAGCGAGGGAATGTAAACCAAAAATAGAAGTTACGATGGCAAAAGCTAAAGAGGAGGGAATGTGAACCAACATGTGCCAAGTGCAATTACTTAATTTTGGCCGTGAACTAAATAATACTCCGGAACTTATAGTGAAGGGGATGCAAATCAAGATGTTTCGGGATATAAACTTGTAATGAGCAACACATAGAGGATAGTTAATGCTGGAGCTTAGGATGGACCGGATACGAATATAGTGGGATCACCTGTGAACTTGTATAAGAGGGAATGCAAACCAATAGAATTCCCGTCTTCGGACTTCCAAGATAGAGGCTCCCCATCAACAAATGACATCTTGGTCTCGGGAATCCTGAAACTAGCGGCACGACTTATATGTTTGAACCTGTTTTCATACTCACGGTTCGATTATGAATGTCATAGAGTTGAGCTTGCGGTTTGTTGGTGGTGTCGTGAAGTGAGAGGATGTCGCCCCATAGCTTCGCAGTTTCCTTCTCGTGTTCAGCAATGAGTTCAGACACAATCTTGTGAAAAATATCCACTTCACGCTCGGCCATCTTCTTGTAATTGAAGACCTCTTGTTCTAGCTTCTCCATCCTGTCTTCCAGGCTTCCTTCTCCTTTGGGTCCCTGAACATCTTTGATCTGTAGTTTTCCCTCGACGAGCATCAACTCCTTTGGATGCATCCTCAGCTCCTCCATGTATAAGTTGCCAACATCCTTGCAAGAGCTGTCCTTCGGAGTTCCCGATGAAGACATGATGGATTCTAGATCTAAAGCAAATCCTGACAGAAACAGCTCGAAACAAAACACGTCGAGGAAACGATATGCGGACCTCCAGGGGTCCGGGGGATTTTATAATAAAAAATTTCAGAACAAACGGAAAGTACCAGGTCGAACCAGAGTCGGAAAGGGGAAACGAGGCGGCCAGACCATAGGTCGGCGCGGGCCCAGGCCAGGCCGCGCCGGCCTATGGTGGCACGCCCTCGTGTGTCCTTTCCACTCCGTTTCGAACTCGTAATTTTTCATATTCTCCAAAAACAACAAAAATAATGTTCGGAAAGTAAATCGCGAACTTTTCATTACCAGTACTGTTACCTATTCAAAGTCGAGTTCTGGCGGACTGTCAATTTGTCCCTTTATGAAAGCCTCCGGTGTTTCCACTCGAATAATATCAACATCAACATTATAAGAATCACCTGAGATATAATGCTTGAGTCTTTGTCCATTCACCACTTGCGTAGCATTGCCTTGGAGAGAGCTAATTTTAATTGCTCCTGAACGATACACCTCCTCAACAACATATGGTCCTTCCCATTTCGAAAGTAATTTCCCTGCAAAGAATCTGAGACGAGACCGATACAATAGGACTTTATCCCCAATATTAAACTTTCTTTTGATGATCCTTTTATCATGCCATTTTTTAACTTTTTCTTTAAAGAGTTTAGCATTTTCATAAGCTTCACTTCTCCATTCATCTAGAGAACTTAATTGTAGCAACCTCTTATCACCGGCAAGTTTAGGATCTTTATTTAATTCTCTAACAGCCCGATAAGATTTGTGTTCTAGTTCTAAAGGTAAATGACAAGCTTTTCCGTAAACCATTTTATAAGGTGACATTCCCATGGGGTTTTTATAAGCAGTTCTATAAGCCCATAGGTCGTCTTTCAATTTACTAGCCCAATTCTTTCTAGATTTATTAACGGTCTTTCCCAAAATAGATTTAATTTCTCTATTTGATAATTCTACTTGACCACTAGTTTGAGGGTGATAAGCGGAAGCAATTCTATGATTAATACCATACCTAGCAAGAGTTTTTCTAAAACCTCCATGAATAAAATGAGAACCTCCATCGGTCATAATATATCTAGGTACTCCAAATCTAGGAAAAATAATATCTAAAAGCATTTTTAAAGAGGTCTCACCATCAGCACTTTTTGTAGGTATGGCTTCCACCCATTTAGTAACATAATCAACAGCAACAAGTATATGCGTGTTACCTTCTGAAGAGGGAAATGGTCCCATGAAGTCAAATCCCCAACAATCAAATGGTTCAATAACAAGAGTATAATTCATAGGCATTTCATTGCGTCTGGAGATATTACCAACCCTTTGACATTCATCACAAGATAAAATAAACTTCCTTGCATCTTTGAAGAGAGTTGGCCAATAAAAACCTGATTGTAGAACTTTTTGTGCGGTTCTATCTCCGACGTGATGTCCTCCATAAGCACTGCCATGACATTTACTCAATATCTCTTGTTGTTCATATTCGGGAACACACCTTCGCATAATACCATCCACTCCTTCTTTATATAAGTGTGGGTCATCCCGGAAATAATGCCTCAAGTCATAAAAGAATTTCCTCCTCTCGCTGAGCTGAAAAGGTTGGAGGCAAGTACTTGGAAACAATAAAGTTAGCATAATCAGCATACCAAGGATCTGTCTCGCGAGCTCACCTTTATTACAGCCAATTGTTCATTTGGAAAACTATCATTAACAGGAACATGATCATAAGCAATATTTTCCAATCTAGACAAATTATCAGCAACAGGATTATCAGCACCTTTCCTATCTACAATATGTAAATCAAATTCTTGCAAGAGAAGTACCTATCTAATAAGCCTTGGCTTATCATCTTTCTTTGACGTAAGGTATCTAATTGCAGCATGATCAGTATGAATTGTAACTTTTGAATCAACAATATAAGATCTAAATTTATCACAAGCAAAGACTACAGCTAACAATTCTTTTTCGGTAGTAGCATAATTTCTTTGAGCAGCATCAAGAGTTTTACTAGCATAATGAATAACATTTAATTTTTTATCTACTCGCTGTCCAAGAACAGCGCCTACAGCAAAATCACTAGCATCACACATAATTTCAAATGGTAAGTTCCAATCAGGAGGTTCAACTATAGGAGCAGTTGTTAAGGCTTTCTTAAGAGTTTCAAAAGCTTCCTTACAATCATCATCAAAAACAAAAGGTACATCTTTTTGAAGAAGATTAGTAATAGGCTTTGAAATCTTGGAGAAATCTTTAATAAATCTCCTATAAAACCCAAGCATGACCAAGAACACTACGAATACCTTTAACATCCCTTGGATAGGGCATCTTCTCAATAGCTTCAACTTTAGCTCTATCAACTTCGATACCTCTCTCGGAAATTTTATGTCCCAATACAATTCCTTCATTAACCATAAAGTGGCATTTCTCTCAATTAAGAACAAGGTTAGTTTCTTCACATCTCTGCAAAACTTTATCAAGGTTTCGCAAGCAACTATCAAAAGAATTCCCGTAGACAGAAAAATCATCCATGAATACCTCCATAATACTCTCACAAAAGCCATGAAAAATAGCAGACATGCATCTTTGAAAAGTAGCAGGAGCATTACATAAACCAAAAGGCATACGCCTATAAGCATAAGTTCCATAGGGACAAGTAAAAGTGGTTTTCTCTTGATCTTTAGCTTTAACAGAGCAATTTGTGAAAACCCGAATAACCATCAAGAAAACAAAAATGAGTATTTTTAGACAATCTTTCTAACATTTGATCAATAAATGGTAAAGGATAATGATCTTTCTTAGTAACCTTATTAACTTTTCGAAAATCAATGCACATTCTATAACCTACAACTACTCTTTGAGGTATAAGCTCATCATTATCATTAGGCACAACGAGTAATTCCTCCTTTCTTAGGAACGCAATGCACAGGGACTAACCCATCTACTATCGACAATAGGATATATAATACCAGACTTCAAGAAGTCGTAATGCCTCATTTCTTACCACATCCTTCATCTTAGGAATTAGACGACGGCTGAGGTTCAACAACGAGGCTTCGCATCATCTTCCATATTAATGGCATGTTGGCAAATAGAGGGAGAAATCCCCTTCAAGTCATCAAGAGTATAGCCAATAGCACCTCGGTGTTTCTTTAATACTTGCAATAATCTTTCTTCTTCAAACTCTGTAAGCTTAGAACTAATAATAACAGGATATATTTTCTTATCATCAATATGAGCATATTTAAGATTATCAGGCAAAGGCTTTAAATCAAAAACAGGATCTTCCTTTGGTGCCGGTGTTGTACCCAAGTCTTCCACCGGTAAATCATGCTTGAGAATAGGTTGGCGAAGAAAAATCTCCTCAAGCTCATCTCTTTCTTTCCTAAAAACTTCACTCTCGCTATCCTCCAAATGTTGCTGCAAAGGATTATTAGGAACAAGAACAATAGATGCACACTGCTCCATTTTAAAATCATTCCTAGGCAAATCAGCTTTATAAGGAGTTTTAGTAAATTTAGAAAAGTTAAACTCATAAGATTCACCAGCAAATTTAGTCAAAATTTTCTCTTTCTTGCAATCTATAATAGCTCCACAAGTATTTAGAAAAGGTCTACCAAAAATGATAGGACAATAGTCACTAGCGGCAGAACCAAGTACCAAAAAGTCGACAGGATATTTAATCTTACCACATAGAACTTCCACATCTCGAACAATACCAATTGGAGAAATAGTTTCTCTATTGGCCAGCTGAATAACCACATCAATATCTTCAAGTTTACAAGAATCAATTTCGTGCATAATCTCCGTGTAAAGCTCATAAGGTATAGCACTAACACTTGCACCAATATCACATAAACCATAATAGCAATGATCACCAATTTTAACAGATGGCATAGGAACACTAGCTTGTTTGGGTTTATTAGGATGTGAAACAATATTAGAAGCATCTTCACGAGAAAATAATATGACCATCCTCCACATTTTCGAGTCACAAGATCTTTAACAATTGCAACGACGGAGTTCAACTTTTATTTGTTCTTCGAGGTTCTCTAGGTTTCTTTTCACTTTTATGAACCGCACTATTTATAACGAGTATTCTTTCATTTTAGCAGGAAAAGGAGTTTTTTCAATATAAGCTTCAGGAATAACACGATCAGCAGTTTCAACTACAACACACTTATTAATAGATGAATCAAATTTATCTTTATACGGTTCATGATACTTATCAAAATTCTTCTTAGGCAATTCATAATGAGAGGCAAAAGCTTTATAAAGGTTTGCAGCAACTTGAGAATCAAGACCATATATAGCACTCATATTACGAAATGTATCGAGTATCCATAAAAGCTTCAATGCATTTATAATCATAAATTATACTCGATTCTCTATCTTTGTCGTTCTCCCAACCTTCGGTATTTTCTTGGATCCGATCAAGAAGGTCCCTTTTAAACTCTTCTTTATTGCGTGTAAATGATCCAGAACAAGAAGTATCCGACAAAGTCTTGTCTTGAAAAGAAAGTCTTGCATAGAAATTATCGATAATAACATTACCGGGAAGCTCATGAATGGGGCATTTGAGCATTAAAGACTTCAATCTCCCCAAGCTTGGGCAATACTCTCTCCATCATGAGGCCAGAAATTATATATGCGGTTCCGATCTTTGTGAATTTCACTTGGAGGATAAAATTTGGAATAGAATAAAGGCACAATGTCCTCCCAATCAAGAAAATCACCATTCTTCAGCAATTTATACCAATGCGCCGCTTTACTAGACAACGATATAGAGAATAGTTTCTTCCTAACTTCACTCATAGCAATACCTGCACATTTGAATAACCCGCATAATTCATGCAAAAACGAGTAAATGATCACCGGGATGGACAGTTCCATCCCCTTCATAGCGGTTATCCATAACATGTTCAATAATTTTCGTAGGTATTTTATATGGTATTACTTCCTCACCTGGCGCCTCATCCACTACCGTTGCGGTAGTAGTAGATTTCCCAAATAGAAATTGAAGAGAAGATCTCTCCATAATGACTTATAGCAGCAGGCAGAAATAAAATCAGCACAAACAGTAAAGGTTTTCCTTACCAATTCCACTTACCAATAGCGCTTCACTCCCCGGCAACGGCGCCATAAAATGTGCTTGATGGCGTGTATTTCACACGTTCGTTGGGCAACCCCAAGAGGAAGGTATGATGCGCACAGCAGCAAGTTTTCCCTCAGAAAAAACCAAGGTTTATCGAACCAGGAGGAGCCAAGAAGCACGTTGAAGGTTGATGGCGGCGGGATGTAGTGCGGCGCAACACCAGAGATTCCGGCGCCAACGTGGAACCTGCACAACACAACCAAAGTACTTTGCCCCAACGAAACAGTGAGGTTGTCAATCTCACCGGCTTGCTGTAACAAAGGATTAACCGTATTGTGTGCAAGATGATTGTTTGCAAGAGAAAATAGTAAAAACAAGTATTGCAGCAGATTGTATTTCGAGTATTAAAGAATTGGACCGGGGTCCACAGTTCACTAGAGGTGTCTCTCCCATAAGATAAAAGCATGTTGGGTGAACAAATTACGATCGGGCAATTGACAAATAGAGAGGGCATAACAATGCACATACATGACATGATAAGTATAGTGAGATTTAATTGGGCATTACGACAAAGTACATAGACCGCCATCCAAGCTGCATCTATGCCTAAAAAGTCCACCTTCGGGTTATCATCCGAACCCCCTCCGGTATTAAGTTGCAAAGCAACGAGACAATTGCATTAAGTATGGTGCGTAATGTAATCAACAACTACATCCTCGGACATAGCGCCAATGTTTTATCCCTAGTGGCAACAGCACAACACAACCTTAGAACTTTCTCGTCACTTGTCCAGGTGTCAATGCGAGCATGAACCCACTATTGAGCATAAATACTCCCTCTTGGAGTTAAAAGTAAAAACTTGGCCGAGCCTCTACTAGAAACGGAGAGCATGCAAGATCATAAACAACACATATGTAATAACTTGATAATTAACATGACATGGTATTCTCTATCCATCGGATCCCGACAAACACAACATATAGAATTACAGATAGATGATCTTGATCATGTTAGGCAGCTCACAAGATCCAACAATGAAGCACAATGAGGAGAAGACAACCATCTAGCTACTGCTATGGACCCATAGTCCAGGGGTGAACTACTCACTCATCACTCCGGAGGCGACCATGGCGGTGTAGAGTCCTCCGGGAGATGAATCCCCTCTCCGGCGGGGTGCCGGAGGAGATCTCCGAATCCCCCGAGATGGGATCCCGGCAACGGCGCCGAGAAAATAGTCTTGATGACCCACAAGTATAGGGGGTGTATCGTAGTATCTTCGATAAGTAAGAATGTCGATCCCAACGAGGAGCGGAAGGTGTTGACGAGCAGTTTTGATGAAGGATTCACTGTAAATGCTCACAAACAAGTATTCGGGGGTTTTGATGTAACAGATGAATAAAGTACGAGTAAGTAAAATGCGAGAGAAATAATTGCAGCGAGTGGCACAATCCTTTTTAGCACAAAGGACAAGCCGGTTTGTTTACTTATAATGACCAAACGTTCTCGAGGACACACGGGATTTTAGTCTAGTGCTTTCGCTACATACGATTGATTAATCTTCATTGTTTTGATAAGTGTTGTGTAGGTGAACTCTGTGCTAATGTACCGCCCTTCCTAGGACTAATACATACTTGTGATTATACCCCTTGCAAGCATCCGCAACTACAAGAAAGTAATTAAGATAAATCTAACCACAGCCTTAAACTCTGAGATCCTGCGATCCCTCCTGCATCGATATACCAACAGGGGTTTAGGTTTCTGTCACTCCGGCAACCCCGCAATGGGCAAACGAGTACAAGATGCATTCCCCTAGGCCCATAAATGGTGAAGTGTCGTGTAGTCGACGTTCACACGACACCACTAGAAGAATAACACCACAACTTAAATATCATAACATTGAATATTACTCAACCATAGTTCACTACTAACAATTAGACTTCACCCATGTCCTCAAGAACTAAACGAACTACTCACGAGACATCATATGGAACATGATCAGAGGTGATATGATGATGAATAACAATCTGAACATAGACCTTGGTTCAATGGTTTCACTCAATAGCATAAACAACAAGTATAAATCGAGTACGGGAGAGTTTCCCCTATCAAACAATCAAGATCAAACCCAAATTGCTACAGCGGTGACGATGTCCAGCGGTGGAGATGGCGGTGATGATGGTGGAGATGATGATGATGGTGGTGGAGATGATGTCCGACTCGATGGCGGTGACGATGGCGTCGATTTCCCCCTCCGGGAGGGAATTTCCCGGCGGATTCCTGCCCGCCGGAGAGCTCTTTTCTCTCCGGTGTTCTCCGCCCCGCGGATGCGGCTGTAACCCTTCGTGAGGATTCCTCCGTGGCTTAGGTCTTCGGGACGAAGGGTTTCGCGAAGAAAAGGAGGCGAAAGGGGTCGTGGGCCCCCCAGACCACATGGCGGCGCGGCCAGGGCATGGGCCGCGCCGCCCTAGGGTGTGGGCCCACCCCGGGTCCTCCCGGCCCCTCCTTCCGGCTTCCTTCGTCATCCGGAAAAATAGGATTTTTGGTAAAACTCCCTTCCACAGCTTGATCTTCCGAAATATTGCATTCGACGGTGCTTTTTCCAGCGAGAATCCCGGCTCCGGTGCTTGATCCCCAAATAATCATGAAACATGCAAAATAGATGAAATAACATAAGTATTGTGTCCCAATATGAAATATATCAATGAATAATAGCAAATTATGATATAAAATAGTGATGCAGATTGGACGTATCAGCCACCGGTTAGGGTTTATCAGATTATAAGATAACCCACGGTGTTTATAAACACTCCCCGATATAGTGAAGTTTTGCTGGCTGACGCCCGTGATTTTTTCCCCTTCTGTGTTGGAAGGGGTTTTTCACGTTAAATGTCGTGTCTCCGCTGCGTTTTCTTTTATCGTTATTCGTTATTTGTTTGTCGCGTTTATAACACTATCAACATTGTCAAATTCAAAAGGGATATCCATATCCCTCTTATCCTCGATGTTATTATTGTGCATGATCACGCAGGCAGTGATGACATTATGAAGGATCTTCTTATCCCAAAATTTAGCAGGCCCTCGAACAATTGTAAACCTAGATTGCAAAACACTCAAGGCCCTCTCTATGTCCTTCGGAGATGCTTCTTGCATTTTTGCAAAGTGATCTTCCATTTCGGTTGCGGGCTTGGCGATGGTTTTCACAAATGTGAACCATTTTGGATAGATCCCATGTGTTAGATAATACCCATCGTATACTGATGTCCATTAATGGTGAAGTTACAAGCCGGCGCCTCGCCGTTGACAAGCTTATCAAAAAGAGGTGATATTTGCACATTATTGATATCGTTTAAAGATCCAGACAAGCCAAAGAAAGCATGCATGCAAAATCCACAGATCCCGAGGCCACGACTTCAAGCACAATGATTAGATCACTATGATGGCCAATGTACCAACCGTGCTATACTGTCGGGAAGTTCTTCTACGTCCAGTGCATACAGTTGATGCTTCCAAGCATCTTTGACCAGCCACTTGCCTTATTCATAGCCAGCATCATCTTGGTGTCCTCCTCATTCGGAGCTCGGAGATACTTTTCTCCGAAGAAATGGATCATTTTCTTTGCAAAGAGGACACACGGCTCCTCACCGAACTCCACGATTCGCTCCACGAACTCATCTATTTCCACGAATTGGCTCGATATATCAACAAATTGTAGCTAAATGAAATAAAATCGGAAGTACGGGCGGAATCATACCTTCGAGTGGCGGCAAGGAAGACGAACGCGAGCAGGGGGTCGATCATAGTGAACGCGGAAGGAGCGGCACATGCCGAGAGCGCGAACGAGGGCCATAGACGAAGGGGTCAGAGAGGCCTAGAAAAGAGACATTCCGACCCGAGCGCAGGCTCCTCTGCCGCTTCCACCGGAATCTGTGGCGGCGGCGGCCGGCTGCGCTAGAAGATGAAATAGCAAGTGCGCCTTGGCTCCAGCGACGGGGAACGAAGGTGCTGGTAGTGGGTGCGCTTCTCGGTGGAGCAGCGAGACATGAGAGTGCGATATCTAGGGCTGGAGGCGGAGGCGGCGGTGGCAGCGCGAGGGTTCCGCGAAGAGCCAAGCTAAAAGTTTAGGCGCGGGTGATTTCCGGCGGGTGATTTTCGACGTGATGGGAAAACACCAAACCGTATATGCGGGTCTAAGTATATCCAGCATATGGAGCAGCGACAGGGGTTGGTGCAAAAAAAATCAGGGCTAGGCTTTTTTGTCATATCTGCGTGGGACTCTTTTTCGACCTGGTACCGTAAATTGAAAGTTATTTTTCGGTTTTTGCGTGTACGGTAGAGATGCTTTTTTGCAAAACTGCAAACTCTGTTTATACAAAAAAAAACTTTGCGTTGTAGTGACGTGCCTTGATCTCTGCCGTGTACGAAAACATGATCAAAGAGGGCCAACCTTTCGTCCCGTGACCGAGATTCCGCTGAATCGTTTTTTTTCTTTGAGAAAAGATTCTGCTGAATCTATGGCACACTGAAAACAACAGGCGGGAGAGGAAGAAGGTTTACATGGTCCATCAGAACTCACGAGTGTTCGAAAACGCAAAGATGGTCCAAAGGTACGTACGGACAGAAAATCAGGCACGTCAACTTTGTTCGTCCCAATTAAGAGGCATGGATGGATGGTGCCCATGTATGGCTGCAGTTCCCTGATGATGCCACTGCTTCGCTATCTTGCTTCCTGACGTACCCGTTCCACACTTCCACTCCTGGCAACACCAACAAAGCTTTGTCTTTGTTTTGCGAGTAGAACCAAGTTGGAGATGAATAAGCAGCAGTCCTTTCTTGCGAAACAAGATCCTTTGGAGTCGCAAGAGCATGGAACACTCATTAATTAATCGATGTCTTCTTCACATGTTGGTATCTTGTTGTGTAGAAGAATTGCCAGGTTTCGTTTTTCTTTTAGCAGAAACAACAGTTGGACCTTGAGCTGACACGCAATTCGTTGCTAATGACAACATTTTTAGTGTCTTCCGACTTTTATTTCACGAGAATCTCATGAAGTTAAATTCGTGGATCATGTTGGACGTGTGAGAAGTTAGTGTGGACATGCTCTCAATACATTACTTTTGACCTTGAATGTATTGGGATGTAAAGCGCTTTGTCCATTTGTGCATTATATGCATATAAGCTAAGTCAAAATTTAATTTTGAAGGATTTTACAGTTTCTTTTATCAATTTCACGACCAGCTTAGTCAGACATTGGCACTGATTTTTTTTAGGTTTGCCTTGCACCAAACACATACACAGACTTAATATCTATTTTCACCAATAAATTCTCGATACTGTGACAGTTTATCTCTCGTTTTACATCCTGAAAATCTTTTTTAGACAAATCATTCATTTATACGATATACCAAGAACGGAACCGCATGAGCTACCTATGGAAGACACTCATGACCAATCTCAATGTCAAGCTCGTATTCTCCTCCGCCTCACATCCTCAAATAGACGGTCAGACCTAGAGCCGGTCCACACTACGGTAAAAGCCCGTTCCAAAATAAATTTTGACTCAAGGAAAATAAAAATAAATATATTTTGTATTAAACATTTATACTTTTCTTAAACATATATCATATCATATTCTTAATGAATACATCTTTATTAGACCGCATAGTTGACGACATAAGGATGTTTTTCACAATACTTAACTATAGTGTTGTATTTGTTATAACAATTGTCGTCATGTATATAGCTTCAAAGTTTGCTCGTGCTAGTTTTAAATTCTAGGTTGCAATGGAAGTTTCCTTTAAATTATTTTTCAAAGTTGCATAAACTATGCAGTGAATACATTTGTATTTTTGTGTATGTATGTTTGTTTAGTATATATTATAATAACCTACAATATTATAATAGAGATCCTAACCGTCAAACCAGTATCTTTTGCGGTGGTTCTAGTGTATAATTAGTTACATATCATGAAAACTTCTAGAGTATAAATTGAATCGTGGATAAATGTGTCTTGCAAGTTGAGTTCATAACAAGTTGACAACATGCACACACACTACAACACCATTGGCGGGCTCTGGCGGTTTTAAACGCTGAGGCACACGCATTTTCGTTGCTTGCGCTGATGCGATAAATAAAAGCCGCAAGAAATAACTGCGTTAGGGATTTGTGTTTGCTCGCATCAGATCGGTTCCACTGCGCGCTTCTCGTAAGCGGCACCATGCGAATACGCCTCGATAGATTAATTGAGGAAGTGAATCCTGTGATTTTCCTCTTCATTATATAAGACGAGGAAATGGCTAGAGAGTTTTAGCCCTAGTCATTTCACCCGCAGTCTCTTCTTGTTCCTCGCTTATGCCACAACCGCCATTGGTAAGCTTCACCAAAGTTCACTTCTTTTTTACCTCAAAAAAGAAGTTCACTTCTTTTCTTCCTTTATCCATCTCTGCTACAACCATCACCATTGGCTCCGAAAGCCGTGGCCGGCAAGTCCAAGAAGGAGAGGGCTACGAGCTCCAACTTCTCGTAATCCACTGTCGGCAGGCTCCTCCTCGAAGAGTTCGTTGTGTATGGTGTTTTGGCGGAGGAGTCCGTCGGCGGGTGGCACGTGCCTGCAATGCTCCCTAAATCCCGTCCGTGTGAACACATCTTCTTCATGGTTTGGATGGACCATGGATTCACGTCTCCTAGAAACCAAATTTCTTCGGGAATTGCTGAACTACTTCCATCCGCGGCCTCACGACATGAACTCAACTCAATCTTCCATGTTGCCATGTTCACCACTACCTACGAGAGTTGCCTTGCCATAGATCACCCCCCTATGTCTTTCGTTACTTCTTCTGCTGCAAGGAACAAGGGTAGAAGACAAATGGGAAATTCCTCCAGTGTGGCACCATCAACTTCCAACGGCGACCCAACGTCGAGTATCCCACGCCGCACCTCCCCAAGAAGGTGGAGGATTGAAGACCTTTTTCTACTGCAAGCCCCCCTCCCCCGACTTCCTGCCTTACTTGGAGGGTCAATTTAACGGGGGACATTATCAAGGCCACACTTAGTGGCAACAACATGGAGGCTAGCAAGCCACTGAAGATGAAGCTCCGTGTGTTGATGAAGCGATGACTCTGCTTGTAATCGCTGGAGATAGTTCACGTATCTGTATGTACTGTTTGGTACTACAAATATATGTGTTATTGATTGCAAAAAAAGACACATATGATTCTAATAAATAAATGACAAAAAATATGTTAGACTCGATGATCGATAGGTATGGTTTGAAGTGTCATAGTCCCTCACTGCTCTGTTCTCGGCCATCGGATGAGAGGGATGGAATGGTCTCTTGCATTGCACTCTTTTCACAGTATTTCCCATGACACAAGCATGATCAAGGAGGATAGAGCAATCACAGGTATGACATGTCCTAGGCACTTGCTTTTGAACTCCTCCTTAATTAACGAAAATGACAAATCTATGGCCTTATTTCAAAAAATCACATGCAAATCATGCTCAGTTTTTTATATGGAAATACTAACTTGAAATCATAGAGTTATATCATCCCAAAATGCGAATTTAAAAGGCCGGTGGCTCATGATTTTCAAAAGGAAAACATTCGCAAAAAAAGATTTTCAAAAGGAAAAGACTCACTCCTTCAAACTCGCAAATTTTCCGTAGGACTGAAGCCTCCTGGTTAGCAAATTATGCTCAGTCTGCAACAAAGTCTCACGCCAATTACGTTGTGCTTTTCACACATTTTGGCCATTTTTTTGCGCTGGAATTGAATGATCTCTTGCATTGAACTCTTGTGTAGTGCCTGCTGCTCCTGTTTGTTCGTGTACGAAACACCAGCTTGGCTGTTTCCGGAAACGTACCTTGGCGTTTGGCACCTACCTGTTCGTCGGTGACTCAGATTTTTGCCAAAATTCGCGCAAGATTGAAAGCAACGGGGGAGGAATCAATAAATCAGTTAGTGTCTGAGTGTCTGACGTCACTGCTTTGCTACCTTCGCCGCGTCGCTCTGGCAACCGAGATCGATCATTGTTTGACTTGTGTTGCTATACGAAGGAAAACAATGTGGAAGTTGATCAAGCATCATCCTTTCTTGGGAAACAAGACGGATATCTCGTGTCAGCATAGGAGAACACTGATTAATTAACATCTTTATTCGGATGCCGGCACTTCTTTTTCGCGAGTGAATTGGCCTTCTTGGACCATGACCTGACACGCTCTTGCTCACACGGCCTCTCGTACTCCGTAGCAGGAAACGGAAAAGTTTTAGAAGAAGCTGGTCACCGGCGCACCAAGCTGAGCTATATTCCGTTTCCACCTCTCAGTTCTCACCCGGTTCCCTTCTTGTAAGGGCGAACAGAAACTAATTATCACCGACTATCGAACGGAATCACAAAACAGAGCTATAAAACGAACCGCTTTCTCCGTTAAATCAACAACAACTAATATGAAACGAAGTAAGAATATTAGGACGAAACGTTTTGGCACCTAGGAGCTCCTAAATTTTGAAAATGGCCTTTAAAGGAATTCTAAAATCTTTATATCTCGACGTTCTATGTGTTCGCAAATGCGTTTCACGAAAATCGGTATTATTTATGCCGTGGGTAGAAAAGACAAAGTTCGATGATAAAAAAGCTTTTACGTGACATTTTTTTATCTTTTTTTATACATGACATAAACAATACTACCTCTGTCTATTTTTAGATGTCAAAAATTTGTCTAAATTCGAGTGTATCTAGACATGTTTTAGGCATAGATACATCCAAATTTAGACGAACCACTGGACATCTATTAACGGACGGAGGGAGTATTATTTTTTCGCAAAACTTGATGTGCCCACAAAGTATTTGTTTGATTTTTTTTGTTGAAATTTTACAATGTTTTTTCCGCTAGCAGAATCAGTACCCAGAGAAACCAATCTAGGATTTCGTCCCTCTCGTTGGCGCCGCCGCTAGTCCACCTCGTCTTTGATAGCCTTGGGGCCTCGGAGGTGCGGCGGACTACGACCTCTCACCGACGGGAGATTTCAGATATTCTTTTAAGGTATTTGAAGTGTCTCTTCACGATGGTGATGCGGTGGCTACGTCCTGAAGTTAGAATAAAGTCTTTCCTGCCCTATCCCCGTTACGGCGGTGCGTCTACCGCCGGTGGAGGGCGTGTGGAGTTGTCTTCCTGACGGATCTACTGAGACCCGGTCGGTGTTCGCGCTAGTTAGTGTGGTTGCAAGCATGTCTCTTTGGATATATGATTTTCATCCTTGTTGATGACTTACCGGATGTCTATTGCGTTCGTCTTCTGGAACGTTAGCACTATGACTTTTTTTTCGATAAAGGGCGCTTTCATTACTTATAAAAGTATTACACCCGGCCTCTGCATAACAAGATGCACACAGCCGCACACTCACAAATCGTCATAGTAGCACGCACACAAGGTATATAAAACCAACACTGAAAGACTGCAACATGGAATGACAACTAAGACTCCGAGGACTCTATCCTTAGATTACGCCGCCATCCATGTTGGGAAAAAATATCCTTCGCCACATCCTCCAACCGTGTAGAAACCTCCATAAAGAGGTCTCGACTCTCTGGCTTCTGAAGCAAGGACCACGAACGGAGCAAAGCGGTGGATCGGTAGATAACCTGTAAACAAGAAGAATTAGTATCATGGAAAATCTTGTCATTTCTACATAGCCAAAGCGACCAAATAATGGCAATCGCCCCCACCCTAATAAAAGTTTTAAACCTACTATCTACCCCATTGAGCCAGGCACCAAAAAAATTGGCGACACTCTGAGGAGGATACAAGGTCGAACCTATTTGGGTTATTGACCATATAGATCTCGCAAATTGACAGTTGAAAAAAGATGGTTAATTGTCTCATCATGATGACAAAAGACACACTTTTTACTACCTTGCCAATTACGCTTTACAAGATTATCCTTAGTAAGAATTATACCCTTACGAAGATACCACGCAAATATCTTTGTTTTTAGTGGTATCTTCATAGACCAATTTTTTTTATTGGTAGATACTGGCGTATCTGATTGGATTAACGCTTTATACATTGAATCTACCGAGAATTTTCCACTCTCACTTAGATTCCATCTAACCACATCGGATCCCTGCGTCAACTGAACCCTTTCGAGTCGTTGCAACAAGGCATTCCAAGATTCTAGCCTAGGGCCTAGAAGATCCCTTCTGAATGCCATATTAATCGGAGAATCTTGCATCACCGTTGCAATGGTATCAGATTTGTGGCGGACAATACTGTATAAAGCAGGATACTGTTCCCGAAGGGTGGTATTACCTAACCATTTATCCTCCCAAAACCGTATCTGAGATCCATCCTTGATCGAGAAAGATGTGTATGGGAAAAAGAATTTCTTTGTCGCCATAAGACCAGCCCAAAAGTGTGAGTCTCCAGGTCTCCAAACCACCTGGGACAAAGTCTTTGAGCCTACATACTTTCTCTTTAGAATCGTTTGCCATATACCTTCTTCTGAAAGAAGTTTAAATAACCATTTTCCAAGTAGGGCTCGATTTTTGATCTCAAGATCATGTATGCCGAGCCCCCCTGGTCTTTTGGTCGACAAAGTACATTCCATTTAGCCAGACGATATTTCTTTTTTTCACCATCTCCTTGCCAAAAGAATCTAGATCGAAAATAATCTAATCGATGCAAGACTCCTTTAGGCAATTGGAAGAAGGAAATCATATACAGTACCATATTGCTTAGCACTGAATTAATGAGAACCAGCCTTCCACCAAGAGACATCAGTTTTCCTTTCCAACTCATTAGGCGTTTCGAAGTCTTTCTTCAACTTGTTTCCACTCAGCTAAAGTAAGTCTCCGATAATGAATCGGAATACCCAAGTAGCTAATTGGAAATCGACCAATCCCACATCCGAAAAGTTCGGCATATGAGGAAGCGTCGTTCCGAGCATCACCGAATGGTAACAATTCACTTTTATGGAAATTGATTTTAAGACCGGAAAGCTTCTCAAAAGCCGATAGTATCAACTTAAGGTTCGTCGCTTTCTCAAGGTCATGTTCCATAAATAAAATTGTATCATCGGCATATTGAAGTATGGAGAGGCCACCATCAACAAGATGTGGAACTACTCCTTCAATAAGACCGTCTGCTTTAGCGCGTTCAATAATAATTGCTAGCATATCCACCACTATGTTAAACAACATCGGTGACAATGGATCGCCTTGCCGCAATCCCTTTTTTGTCTGAAAGTAATTGCCCACATCATCATTGACTTTAACGGCAACACTTCCTCCAAAAATGAAATTGTGAATTAAAGAACGCCACTCTTGTGAAAAACCTTTCATCCAAAAATGTTAGCACTATGACTTACCGTCTGTCTAGTAGAAGAAGCTCTACTAGGGTAAATTTTGCCAATTCCCTCCGTTGAGGACGGCAGCGCGCCTTTGGCTCGCTCCAATATTTGTAGTCTTCGCTAGGTGGTCCAAAAATCCATTGATAATTCTTTTAACTTTTAGAGATCTTTGTGTTGATGATTGTTAATAGATTGATGGTTTTTTTGACAAATACTCCCTCCGTCCGTTAATAGATGTCCAGTGATTCGTCTAAATTTGGATGTATCTATGTCTAAAAAATGTCTAGATACATTCGAATTTAGACAAAATTTTGACATCTAAAAATGGACAGAGGTAGTATTAACGATGAATTTTCGACTATATTCTATCTTGGTTCATCTGGAGCCGGACCCCTCGATTCCACGTCACCCACGATGGGAGGAGACAGTTCGGGCCGGGCTGGTAAACTCGATCTTATCCGAAGAAAGAGCCCTCACTAACCACCGGCGATCCCGTGAGCGCGTCGAAACCGCAGCCAGCCGCATCTCGTTTCTCCCCTCTCCTCTCGGTAAAAAAGGCGACGTCTTTCACCCTCCTCGCCGCCGCGGCGCCTCCTCCTCCTCACCGACCTCCTACGCACGCCAGCCACCGGAACCAGAACAAGAAAAGGAGGACACATCCCCCGCCCCGCCCAACGCATCTCGTGCCCCTCGTCCCGGCCGCACGCACAGTCTGCCGCCCGGATCCCGCCGGCCCCTCCGTCCCATGCGCACGGCGCCGCCGCCACAGCCATGAGCCTCTCCACCCTCGCCCGCGCCGTCGGCCGCTCCGCCCGCTCCTCCCGCCATCGCCAGGCAAGCCCCCTCTCGCTCTCTCTCTCTCCCCGTATCCCCGCGCGTCTGGGAGGTGGGCCGAGTCCCAAGGTCTGACTTTTTTTTTCCTCTGTGCCGTTCTTTAGGGTTTCTCCCTCGGTGGGCTCCGGGCGCCGCCCGCGCCGCCGCTCCCGCCGGCCCACGGCGGGGATGCCGGGACGCTGGGGTTCGTCCGCGGGTACCTGACGGCGTCGCTGGGGAGCCCCGCCGCCGCCGGCTCCGCCTCGAGGACCTCGGACTGGAGGTACCTCCTCGCCAGCCCGCAGTTCCGCAGGCTCTTCTCCAGCGGCTCCAAGAAGAGTAAGTGCGCCATCACCACGCCTTGATTTCTCTGTCACTCCAAGGTATGCTCCTCCTGACGCTGAAAGATTTGCGCTTTTTATTTTGTGATTTCAGATTACGAGAATTATTTCCCCAAGGGGAAGGAGGCGCCCAAAGGGGAAGGGAGTAACAAGGATTCCAAGCGTAAGTCGCCCATCTTTTCCATGCTTGTTCCGTGATTGTGCCGCGATCTCAGTTAGATTACCACTTTCACACACTAGCTAGTATATCCATCCATGGGGCTTAGTGACCATGTGTGAACAATAAGATGGACAACTATGCCATGATTCCGTTGCGCTATGATTGGTGTGACGATGGAATCAATAGTTTGTACATCTGGATGGACTGGGCAGTGGATTGGTCACAACCGTGTGAGATTGCAGTTTAACTTGTCGGTTCAAGTGCTACCCACCGAAAGAGTGATGAAATTGCAATTCTGTGTGTGCAGAGGAATCCAATACGGACGATCAATGGAGCTTCCAGGACGGTACTTGGAAGCAAATACAGAATATCCTGGGACCACTACTGCTTCTAGGCCTCATGCTCTCATCCTTGTCTTCTGGCTCATCAGACCAGAAGGAGGTAATTTTCATTCCCTTCCTGCCAAATTGGCCGTCATTGGGAGTGTTTTTAAATCTTCCTACTGGTATGTTTACTGTGGCGCCAAGGATTCTGCCAACTTTTTCTTCTGTTGTCAAATATCTTTGCTTGATTTGTTGAATCCTTAAACCATTGTTCTGCCTTGAGAACTCCAGAAAGATAAACAACTGTATTGCTTCCATAAGGGGAACTCTGCATGCTGTACTTGTGCTGTAACTTCCAATCTAAAATCGAGGATTAGTTAAGCCTGAAAAGCGACAGCAGACATTATGATTGTGTTTATCGCCATGTGGTCTTCTGATGGGTTTGACTAATGGCAGAGAAAATACCTGTGCTTTCTCTTTAGATGATTTAATTAATGTTATGCCTACACCAGATAACAGATATCAGACGCTGATAATAATGGAATACCGAAGGTCATAACGTGTGTAAACAGATGTAGAGATGATATGCCGCCGATGTTTGATCAATATAGTCCAGTGAGAAGTTACTACTATAATTATTTCTCCCTTGCATACATATTTACGCAATACCTGGTGTGTTGAATTTTCTACCCTGTGGCTTGTACCTGTAGTTTTTTATTCTTACCTTTGAACGTCGATGCAATCTTGAGAACTAGTGTTAGTTTTTTATTAATTGTAACTTGGCATTGTTGTCTGGTTTAAATATGTTTTTTTTTTTTGCTTTGAATGTATGGCTGGTCATTTTCTTTAGTTCAATTCTTATGAAAAAACCTCACGCTTGTCACTTCTGCAGATAAGCTTCCAAGAGTTCAAGAACAAATTACTAGAACCTGGCTTAGTTGAGCGCATTGTTGTTACAAATAAAACAGTGGCAAAGGTCTACGTCAGGAGCACACCACAGGCGAATGTTGAAGGCCAAAAAACTACCGATATTGCGACCAGTGATGCTCCAGGCAGACAGGTTCCTGGCAAATACAAGTATTTCTTCAATATTGGAAGTGTTGATTCGTTTGAAGAAAAGTTAGAGGAAGCCCAGGAAACTCTGGGTATAGATTCGCATGATTATGTTCCAGTAACTTATGTTGCTGAGGTAAACTGGTTCCAAGAAATCATGAGATTTGCCCCAACAGCATTCCTTGTTGGACTGCTATACTTGATGGGGAAAAGGATGCAGAGTGGATTTAATATTGGAGGTGGTCCTGGGGGGAAGGGTAGCCGTGGTATTTTCAACATTGGAAAAGCAACGGTGACAAAGATGGACAAAAATACAAAAAATAAGGTTAGTTCCTTCTTGTTCCGTGCATTTTCTTTACCATTCCTTTCTAAATTTCATAAGAGGCAGCCAAAATATTTACAACCACTTAACGTAATTCTGGAGCTCCAATAGTTGCCATTGTTTAGATATGCAGGAGCATTAGCTTGGCTTATATGTTATTGGCTGCATCACCCTGACAACTGCTTTTCTGTTGCTCCAGGTGTATTTTAAGGATGTAGCTGGCTGCGATGAAGCTAAACAAGAAATAATGGAGTTTGTGCATTTTCTGAAAAATCCGAAGAAGTATGAGGAGTTGGGAGCTAAGATACCCAAAGGTGCACTGCTTGTAGGTCCTCCTGGAACTGGAAAGACGCTACTTGCTAAAGCTACAGCAGGAGAGTCTGGTGTGCCCTTCATGTCAATTTCTGGTTCCGACTTCATGGAAATGTTTGTAGGTGTTGGACCATCCAGGGTAAGAAACTTATTCCAAGAAGCTCGTCAGTGTGCACCCAGTATCGTATTTATTGATGAGATCGATGCAATTGGTCGCGCAAGAGGCCGTGGAGGTTTTTCTGGTTCAAATGATGAGCGTGAAAGTACTTTGAACCAGCTGCTTGTAGAGATGGATGGATTTGGTACCACCGCTGGTGTTGTTGTTCTCGCTGGTACAAATAGGCCTGATATCCTTGACAAGGCACTGCTAAGGCCTGGAAGGTTTGATCGGCAAATAACAATTGACAAACCAGATATAAAGGGCCGTGATCAGATATTCCGCATATATCTTACAAAGCTTAAATTGGACCAGGAACCAACATTTTACTCGCAGAGGCTAGCTGCTTTGACACCTGGGTTTGCTGGAGCTGACATTGCTAATGTCTGTAATGAAGCTGCTTTGATTGCTGCAAGAACCGATGAAACTCAGATTACAATGCAGCATTTTGAATCTGCAATTGACAGGATTATTGGTGGTTTGGAGAAGAAAAACAAGGTAATGTGGCCGTACGACAATTTATTCTCTTCTGACCATAGGGGCAGCAGCCCATGTTCCATTGCAACCAATGAAAGCAAAGTCACAGGGTAGATATAAAACTATGCCAGTTTACCAGCAATAGTAGTAATCTTGCAAACTGACATGCAACCTGAGAAAGTTAAAAAAGATGACTGATTTAAACATTTTCTTGTTAGGCTTTGTGTAGGTAGTCATAAGTAACTGTTTTGGAGAAAGAACTAGATAAACAAGGTTAAGATAGAGACATATGCAGACCTGCAATTCTATATGCATGTAGTATGCCTTATACTCCATTTTGTGACAAAGTTGGGTCACCAATGTATTAATCGAGCACCTTAGCTATAATAATTTATCCACTTTCAAGCTTTTTCTAATAATAGTTCAATATGTGATCTCTATTTCAAATATCAAAAGTAAGTAACTTGGGAGTTTTCTTGTATATTATTGCATGATGCAGTTTGTTTTGTACGCATATTAGTTATGTTTTATGTTTCCTTAGATGTTGATTATGGCATCTGTATGCCACTCAATTGCAGGTAATTAGCAAACTGGAGCGCCGTACTGTTGCTTACCATGAAGCAGGGCATGCTGTTGCTGGATGGTTTTTGGAACATGCAGAGCCTCTTCTGAAAGTTACAATTGTTCCTCGTGGAACAGCTGCTTTAGGCTTTGCACAATATGTCCCAAATGAAAATCTTCTAATGACAAAGGAGCAGCTTTTCGATATGACATGCATGACATTAGGTGGCCGAGCTGCGGAGGAGGTACACCTTTACTATTTTTAGTGCTGAGCTTTTTATTAAATAGCTAAGATTCGTGGGCATCTCCAAAACTTATACAGTTTAGCTCCACTGATTAAGTTTAATGAATATGTGGCTTCTGACTAGAATCCTTGGTCTCATTTTGCCTTTGAAAAGACGAAAAATCAGTCTTAGTTGCTGCATCTGAAACGTTACAAGACAGTACTTTTGGTTTGTTAGGTTAGTGGATTGGTGAATATATGTACAACATTGCTACAATATGGCAGCAAGCTTTGTTAGCCTAGGTAAATCAGAATACTTAACAGAAAATGCAGCAAAAATGAATCCAATCAAGAGATGCAAATTGATATTTGTGTGTGTTCATTTAATTATCTGTTATCATGAGTTCCTTGACATACATCATTTTACGTAGTATATGGACATTTGTTCTACTAGCATAAGAGATATTGAGTCAAGTTAGTTGCCACCAGTGTCAGGGCTTCTTTTTAAAGATGGATGTGTAATCTAAGGTTATTACTTAGTTACTGCAAAAAACATCTCTGTATGGAAAAATAAATGTCCTCTGTATCAAGCTCATGCATCACGCTGTGTTATCTTTTTTATCCATTTATTCAAAGAATGGCTGTGTTTTATGCACAATATTACCTGTGAAAGTACACTAATGGAAATGCCCTTGTGCTTTTTTTTTCCTTCAGGTTTTGATTGGAAGAATCTCGACTGGTGCTCAGAACGACCTGGAGAAAGTTACAAAAATGACGTACGCGCAAGTTGCTGTATATGGTTTCAGCGAGAAGGTTGGTCTTCTATCCTTCCCCCAGAGGGAGGATGGCTTCGAAATGAACAAGCCTTACAGCAACCAGACAGCATCCATCATCGATACCGAGGTGAGGGAATGGGTCGCCAAGGCCTACAAAAGAACTGTCGAGCTGTTGACGGAGAAGAAGGCGGAAGTAGCCCAAATCGCAGAGTTGCTGCTGGAGAAGGAGGTCCTCCACCAGGACGACCTGACCAGGGTACTAGGAGACCGCCCCTTCAAAGCGGCAGAGCTAACGAACTACGATCTCTTCAAGCAGGGGTTCCTGGATGAAGAGGGCAAGAGCCCAGAAGAGCCCGCGAAGGACGCCGAGGTGCCTGATGATGATGGGTCGCCTGCGCTTCCCGACGTTGTTGTGCCGACGTGATTTCCGCTGAAAAAACTTACAGCTGTACATGGCATGCGCTCATCCGATAGATAATCTTGTTTTGTTATTGCAGCAGCATAATGAAAACTGTATAAATCAGCGCCCTTGTTTAATCGGCCATGCCGGCTTTAGTAGCTGTTAAGGAATGCAGTAGGCTTTCCGCGGCTGGCTTGGCCCTGTTGTTCATTACAGTGAGCCGCTGGTCGAGGTTCGTGCTCTGAAGCTTGTATCGTGGCACCCACCAAACGTTTTTGACGAATCCTGTATTTTCTCATGATTTTATCAAAGATTTCGTCTTCTGACGAGACTGGCGTACAAGACAGTTGGAACATGTGAAGTGCTACCTCCATTGAGTCGAGTGAAACGAAGCTGGATCCATCAATTTATTCTCGTTTATTTTGATTTGTATCTAGTCTATATTAAAACATCTAAAAACTTACAATAATGAAATCCAAACGGATAGAAACTGGCGCCGAGTCGTGGCCCCCAAACATGTTTGGCTTGCTTCTCCCCCATCCTCGCCTACCCAAACCGCCATGTCCTTAAGTCCATATGAGGTACTATCATCTCATAAATTCTAAGCCCGGGACAAGAAACAAAATCAACTCACTGAAGTGAAGTGCCTGGTTGTCTTAGTATGATAAGTAAAGCATTTCATTATCTGATTTTGATTTCTTCAAATTGGGCGAATTAAAGAATAGACAGGGGGCCTCCTCGGTGTGCCGAACACAAGAGCTGTCCTCTTGGACGCTTGGGAGGCCTCTTGGACGCTTGGGTTCGGGGTAGCCACAAGAGCTGTCCGGCGGCTTCAGATTACCCTGACCCACAGGGGGCCTCCTCGGTGTGCCGAACACAAGTTGTTGCCGACACCACATCACAAGCGGGGCAACCCTGTCATAGGCACACGGCTGCTCATCGTACCTATTAATGGTGGCGACGGTTCACTAGGAGGTAGGCAAGATGTCTCCTCGCTTTCATCTTTCTCATGCGTCACTCCTATATCTTCCCCACGCGGTGATGCAAATGCCCACTATCGCTCCTTCCCACCATTTCTTGCGTCTTCCCGCTAGGTTTCCCGCAGTGTGCTCCACCTATAACGCTGGACCACCGCGTGAGGAGCCAATCCACACTTCCTCCTCGTCGTTCTCTGCTTCTCGCATGCAACATGCCTCGCCGCCTTCCAACCACCTACGCGATATTGGGCCATCGTGTCCCACCTTTGCAGCATAACCCCCCCCCCCCCGGTTGTCAGAGGAGAGCCCACCGCCTTCGGACGATGATTCATTTGACTACGGCGAGTTCGACAAGGAGGAGAAGGAAGCTCAGTGATCTAACGGGCTGAAGCTGGCATCGACGCTCGCCTCCTAGCAGCGGCACGCCAGGAGAGAAACCGTGCCTGGAGGAGGCCGACAAGGCCCTGGTGGTTTCCGTCATGGACTTCTCCTGCCAGAGAGTGCTATGAGGAGGCCGCTCGGCCGACAGACGATCATTGACCTCAACATAGAGTGTGTCTCTTAGGCCACCGCCTATGATGCTCAACAGGTCGTCCAAAATGAGGAATCCAGTCGGGCACACCCGCCAATGTATACTCGATGGTGCAGGGAAGCACCGCCAAAACCAACGGCCTTGATGCACAGACAGAAGGTCGAAGGCAGGGCGGAACGGGGCGAGGCGAAGCAACGCAAAGAAACGCCCCCACACCAGCGATTATGCCTAGTGGTAGAGCCAGGAATTGAGACGAGGGGGGTCGAATATGTAAGCTCTAATTTTTTGAAGCAGAGAAAGAAGTCTATACAACAAAATAAATGGCTCTAAAGATTCAGTATCGACCGCAGGTTTTGGCGAGCCGGGTCGACGGACCAGGCTCGACCCCCTAGTGGCGCCACCGTTGATTACGCCGCCCACCTAGAGACGGAGAGGAGGCCGCATGCGTCTAGAGATTGAGCCGAGAGGAGGGGGCGCGCGGGCCATGAAGCACCATGAGGATGGCCAGACTGGCCTATGTCTCCCCCGACCGATGGTGGTTAGTTTAGTTTAAACTTTAGTCAAATTTCACTCAACTTTGTAATGTATAACAAAATTCAAATAAAATTTTAATTTCTATCTGATTTCAAATATTGTCGACTAGGTAGAGACGTTTCCCATACGCGGTTGTTGATGACCATGTCCCTCATAAGCTCAATCTGATGTTCCTGTTGGACGCCATACCGCGACAGGAGATGAGATTCTCTAATCATAGCCTTTTGATCAGCGATACCTAACCGTACAACCAAGGGTTTGGTAGTTCTAACTTGCTCGATAATTTTGGGTGTATTTCAGGTATTGTTTTGGTGGTGGATGTATTGCTGTTCTTAGGCCTGAGATGCTAGCGGGACTTTTATTTTTTAGTTTTATTTTCTCTTATTTTTTTGGCTGTGTGCCTACTGCCATTAGGATATTACGTTGTTGTAGATGTTAAGTGTAATTGGTATCTTTTGATATTAATATATTCTTTTTATCGAAAAAAAACTTGCTTGACATATACATATATAGGGTTCTACTAACTGTGTAAAAATAATTATCATAGTTTTGTGTAGATACAAGTACATTTTAGTTGTAGATATATCTGTATCTGAAAAAGGTTGAGAAAGTTATTTTTGGAGGAAGGTATTATGTGTTCTCTAGAAAGAGTTGGCGAATAAGATCTGCCACCAAACATGGAAATAAACAGAAGTTCGAGACACCTATGAAGCGAATGCAAAGACTAATGATTGATGATAATAGATGCTACCTGAACCTGATTAGAATGCATCTACTCTACATCCATTCCATGCACGTACACACGCTGAAAAGGAAAGGGAAGACAAGGCATAGCGAGAAAGCAAGCAAAGCAGCAGCTCAACCAGGCCAAGCAACATATGGTTGGTTCAGCCATCCCCTTCCATGTACGCCCGCCCGCGTGCGTTGGAGCCTTGAAGCAGGCCAAGCAACATACCTGCTAACCATCACAAGCACGAGCCCTAGCTAGCTCCCCCGTGTCTCGATTACAGCTTCAGAGTTCAGAATGTTTGTCTGCAACAGACGTACAAAAGCGCGAAGCTGCAGTCACGGGACCAGAGAAGGCAGCAACAGATGAACACACCCTCCTCTAGGTTGCCTCCTCACGTCCATGTCTCTCACCAATCTCCTTTTGATTTGCTCGCGTGCAGTCGCTTGCCATGTAAGTTGGGGCTTGGACAGAGCTCAGCTCAGCTAGCTTGCCAAAGCTTTAGGTTGCCTCCTCTCTCTCAAAAGTATGTGTTTTGTGTGGTGCAGTGTGTGCTCAGAACATCAAAAAAGGGATCGAGGATGCAACCACTGTTGATTTAACATGTTTTCTATGGGGTTAGGTCGACGCCCAGCTAAAACTGAAATTGAATATGTCAAAATGGCATGCTAACTCAAATAGGGGCAGTCTCTTTCAAACGCTATGGACGCTATATCGTGCTAATAGCGTGGTATATTTCAAATACCGTTTTTAAAATAATACTAAATATAGCCTAAAAATAAATAATTTTACTAGAACGAATGGATATATAGTCTAAAAGTGACTGAATCTACGTACATAACCACATATAAAAATTGATCTCAAATATTTTAGAAGGCTAACATCAGCATTTCACAAGACAACAACATAGTAGAAATTATTTATTAAAAATTATTACCATTAGCGATATTATGTTGTGATTTAGAAGTGGAACCAACATATTGCAGTTCATCACCACGAAAAAGTGAAAGCAACTTGCCTGAAAAATTTAGCGCGCTAACGCTATGAAGTTTTAGCGCGATATATCATGCTATTTCTCAAATAGCGGCAAAGCGAGCAAAATTATTAAAATTTAGCGTGGACTCTCTAGATATGCTATAGCACGCTATTAGCGGAGAAATAACGTGCTATTTTAAACCTTTGTTAATATACATCTCTATCAATTTGTCGGTAAACAAGCATGTTAATTTGCAATGTACTACTAGAGTACTAGTGCTCACTCTATCTATGCCAAGGTGTAGTAGGTATTAGTTTTGGTCAAAGTTATTCTTTTCTTGAAGTTTAACCAAGTATATAGAAAAGAATACCAAACTATTATTCAGCACGAGGGCAGCCAAACAGAGCAAGGGCTACATGTAGCCCGGATTTTCAATTTTTTAAAAGGGTATTTCAAAGTTTCTAAAGAATACCTCCGTTAATAAGGCTTATAAATTTCTCCTAAAGTGAAACAATGTTGAGTTTGGCCAAACTTATAGAAAACACAGCTGGAGTAGGTCTCTGTGGAGCTGGAGTACTACGCGCAGCTGGTCGCGCAGCGGCGGCTGGTGCAGCAGCCTCTGCGCCATCCTCGACGCTATCCTCTGCCGCCCCGTCGACGGTCTATACATCATCCTCGATTACCGCAGCCGATTCGAGCACGGAGATGGATACCGACTGGTGGAATGATCTCGTCCGCGAGGTCGGCGGGCAATCATCAGAAGTGTCAATCGAGTGTCTAGCGTCTACCGTGGAAGTGTCGATCGAGTGTTCAATGTCGAATTGTGTCTAGTATCGATCTATGGATGTATGAAGTCTATGTGTGACTGTCGAGCTATGGATATTTAATTAAGTTGTCAAAGTTTAAATTTCATTTAAATATGTCAAAGTTAAAACAATTATTTGAAGTGTTGTAGGTAAGGTATAATACATCATCTGGTGGAGCAACTTTAGAGAAGAGGTGATATATTTTACATCATTTGAGTTTTAAGGACAAAGTTTGATGATGTAAAAATCTGAAAAACAACAAAAACACAGGTGATGTATAATTTACTTCATATGTTGGAGATGCTCTAACCATCATAGCCAGATCACGTGTTTTCATTCCGGAGTAGATCCAATCCTCACACAATGTAGGGGTGTTATTTTCGAGCAACCACTTACCACAATGCTACCAGTTCATTTCGTCTTCGGGAAGAATAATGTATTGGGTGTTAAAATACGAAAATGAAGATAGAGTGGTCTTGATGTACATAATGGCACAATATATATGGAACAGTGTGCAGCCCCATCAGGCTGACTTTAATTTCGCCACACTCCAAAGCTACAAGTCTATCCATCTACTGCCAAAAAACAGTTTCATCTAATTCCAGCTAGCGAACCGCGACGTGGAGGCGACCCGCGTGCATGCATGCTCATCATCATATTCATCAGCCAAGTATATCCTAGCTACCCCGACACCAAACCGACTGAAAGTAACCAAACAGAACAGGGACCTTGGATTGTAAAGGTTGCGTCGGCCCCACTCATCTTGTGGACGGATGAATCTCTGATCTCCTGTATATATACAGAACTCGAGCGCCTCCATTTCGATCACCAAGCACACAGAGATCAGCAAGGAAATCAAGGTAGCAATGTCTCTTCTCCGGTGCTTTCTCCTCATCGTGGCGGCTCTGGTGCTGTGCGCGACGGCGGTGCCCGGAGCCGAGGCCGTCACGAGGAAGTACCACTTCGATGTAAGTGTGGCATGCATATACTTGTAGTACTCCCCCTTCCCATAATTCTTGCCGTGATTTAGTTTAAATTTAAACTACAATTCTGATAAGAATTATAAAAAAAGGAGGGGTAGTAGGTATGGTTCCTGGAGAATTGCATATGCCCCGTGCACACGGGACATCCCGTGCATGTTTATACCAGAGCTAATTACACTTGAGGTCCAGGAACTTGTCTAGCATGTGAAGTTTTGGTCCTACTACTTGCAAACCGTGAAGATCTGGTCCAGGAACTTGCAATTCGGGCTCATCACTGGCCCTCGCCAATCAAAAGCCGCCAAGTGTCATCCACGCTGGCAGTTTGGACGCGCTGGCATGTGTAGTTTTTTGCTGATAACCCCCTGCTGTTTTCAATTTCTCTGTTTGTAGTCTGTCTGAACCGCCCGTTGGATCGTTACAGGTGTCCTCGGGTGCGCGTCGGCTGCACGAATCTCCAACCCTAGTCGAGCTGAGCTGAGACAGGAGCAGCGGCGGGCGGCGAGACAGGAGCGGCGCAGCTGGTCGGCGACAGAGCAGCGGCGGAGAGGAGCGAGGGAGGTGCCCCGAGGAGAGGAGCGAGGGAGCAGCGGCGGAGAGGAGCGAGGGAGGTGCCCCGAGGAGAGGAGCTCAATGGCGGCGACGGTGGGCCGTGAGTTCAATGGCGGCGGTGGCGGAAGCAGGTGGGCAGAGGAGGAATGGAAGGAGACGTCGGTCGTCTACTACCCCACGGCGACGAGAGGTGCTGCCACGCCGTCAAAGGTATAACCTTCTTCGTCGTCTCCGGCTGTTTCCCCTTGTCTGCCTCCCCTGTTCCTAAATTCATCTTTTTGAACCAAAATTGTGCACACAATTCTGAACCAAATTTGTTTTTTCAAATTCGTAGGAAACATTGGATCAATTGGAGAATGATGGTGTGATTAGAAGCAGGAATTACAGAGACATTGAGGAAGAAAATAAGCAGCTAGTGCAAAAGCTTAATGAAATGGAAAATGAGATAAAGAGAAGGAAATCTAGGAAGAAAGAAATGCAGAGGGCACACCAGCAAGATCTTAGAAATAGAGATAGGAGAGAGTTTATAATGTTGACAGTTGTAGCTACTTGCTTGATCTTGTACTGTGTTGTTGCTTTGTTCATCAGGGGCTTTGTGTGAGCCATTTATGTACCAATGTACATGTTTTTGGTGAAATAAAAATTGTGTGATGTATCAACGGCAGCAATTGGATGCATATCAGATGATATTAAGCATTACTTGATTGCACAATCCCTCCATGGCAGTAGTTGATAGCACAATGGCTATAAATCCAAATTACATCAGTTCCACAGTCAACATGTTTAATTCATAGCACAATCTAAAATAAATAAGGACAAAAAATGATGCTTCTCTATGAATTGTCACACACCATATTATGATAATATGAATCACATCTAGATGTCTTCTAGTGATGGTGCATTCTGGCTTAGTTGCATCTCTTGTACATTCATCTCTGAAATGTTCATCTCTGGAATGGTCATCTCTGGAATGTATTCCTCATTTAAATCAGGGAAAGGATTGTCATCTCCAAACATCAGGTAGTAGAAACTGCCAGGCCCTGTTCTGTATCCTCTATTTGTCCTCTCTCTGCCAACATGTGTATCAACTAAAGCTTGTGCTTCTGCTAGCATCTCCAGGTCTGTATCATGTACTCCACTTGTGCTAGCATCTGCAGGTCTTCTTTTCCCAGCTGGTGCTTCATGAGGTTGGTCTGCAGTTGCACTTGTGCTGGCATCTCCACTTCTTTTCTTGGTAGCTCTTCCCCTAGCTCTTCCTCTTGCTGAATCTCCATCTGTGCTAGGTGTTGATCTGTTCCTTCCTCTTCCTCTTCCTCTCTGTGAATTTGCTCTTGCTCTTCCTCTTCCTCTAGTTGTTGCAGTAGTCATCCTGGCTGTTGGTAATGGCATGCTTTCCCTGGCATTAACAACAAACTCACTCTCTGGCAGTGGTTCATTTGCTCTAGCAATTGGTGCATGAGTAGCTTCCTGGACAGTTAATTTTAGTTAGTCTAATATACCATATGAGCATTGATTAATAGCAGTAATAGAAGCAGTGTAATACATTACCTCTTGTCCCATCATATAAACCATATGATCTTGTCTGTGGCTTGGGTCCAGGGTTGGATCAGGGTTTTGAGAGAATAGATTCTGCATGAAAAGCAGATAAAGCATGTCATGACAAACAAGTGAATGACTAATTCTTTGGAGAGTGTGTGTGATGGAGTGACAGTGCATATACAATGAAATTATTCTGATTCCACTATCTCTGTCTAGTAACTTGTGAAGTTTTCCTGTTAACTTGTTATTTTCAGTTGTTGTCTACCTGTCTTTTGCTATATTAATAACAGCTACTTACAATGTGCTCAGCAGGCACAGCATGGATTATACTCGCAGGTCCACTGGTTCAAGGTCACAAGAAAATCCACATGCCCATCCTCTAGTGTACCATAGAAGAAGTGCAAGGGAGAGGCAGCTGGCAGAGGAGAGAAATAGAGAGTTCATGGAGCAAGAAGTCATTATCTGGTTTGGAGCAGCTAAGTGAGTGTGTTGTTAGAAGGATGTTTATGGCATTGCCTGCTCCTAATGCTCCAAGCAAACACCGGAAGGGCTTGTCAACCTACTATGCCATCCATGGATGAGCTGCCAAGAAGAGTTGATGGGCTACATCCTAGGGAGGCAAGGAATCAAAGGCTTTGCTCGGGTGATTACCCTCCCTTGGATCAGTTGGAGAGAGCTCTTGAGGGACAATACCTGCATGCATTGGTTCCTCCACAAGTAGAAAAGGAAGTGACAACATCCATTGTGCTATGCAAGGTGAAGAGAGCAATGAAAAGATGGGTGGCTAGGATTAGGAACAAATTTAAGAACCAGTAGTGTGTGTGTGTTTCCCTAGCAAGCAATGCAGTACTGTGTGTGTGTGTGTGTGTGTGTGTGTGTGTGTGTGTGTGTGTGTGTGTGTGTGTGTGTGTGTGTGTGTGTGAGCCATGGGCAATGTAATGTTGCTTGTGAAATAAAATGTCTTGTGCCAATTACTTACCAGCATTATGTCAGGAATGTCATATTCTTCATCTTCTTCAATAATTCCAGCAAGCTGTTGAGTCATTTGCTTCTGCACAAATTTAATGTGACCTTTTTTGTTGTGCCCAGATTTACCACATGTAGAGCAGTGGATGTGCACTCCAGCCCTGGTAAACACCTTCACTCCCTTCTTCATCTTCTCTTCTGGTGCTTTTCTTCTATTTTTCTTAGGCCTCCCCATGACCTTTGTGAAGAGAGGTGGATGCACTTCTGCACAATCCACTTTGTCCCATAATATTCTGCCTCTTAATGGTGCCAAATTAAATCCATATGCTCTATTATATGTTTCAACTGTGTAGCAAGAATGGACTAGATTTTCTGGATTTAGTCTGTCTGTCCTGCAACAAGCAATTGCATGGTGGCAAGGTATGCCAGTTAGCTGACACCTCTTGCAGTCACAGGTTTTACCCTTCAAGTCAACACAGTAAGCTCTCTCTAGCTCATGTGATTGCACAGAGAATTGGTAATTTCCTCCTGCTTGCACAATGCAATTCATACTCCACTCAGTAAGCAACACTCCCTTGTACCTTGTTTTGATATGACATCCATCAACACATATTAATGGCCTGCATCCACTGAGAAATCCTCTTTTGCAGGCATCATATGACCAGTACATTGTTGCCAAGTGTTCCTTCACAATGTCACTCCCTGTTTCTTTCACAGAATTGGTGGAAAGGAAGAAATTTGATCCAGGGTTTGCCCTCTTTAGCTCTTCACCATAGTCCCTTAGTAGAGAAAACTGTGCTTCTTCATTACCATGGATTTCTAACAGTGCAGCCTTCCTTGCTCTCCCCAACTTCCACCTGTCAGGGCACATGTTGTATTTTCTCTGAACCTTTGCTGCAAATGACTGCAGGTCCATTTTTTGATTGTCTCTGAATTCATTAATGAATTGTGTGCATAGGAATTTAGCTGTAAGAGTTCTCATTTCATAAACTCTCTCACATCTGTGTTCTCCTTCATAAGATGTCACCACATATCCACCTGACCTCTGCAAATCAAAACCTATCTTCAGCCTCCATGGACAACCTTCCTCACACCTAACATGTAGCCTGGTTCTATCATTCTTTGTTTTCCTTGTCTTCACCCTCTCTCTGATGCTGTATGCATTAACTGCTTGCCTTGCCTCTTCAATGCTAGCAAATTTCATGCCAATTCTGAATACAGGAGATTCCATGTCCACAACTGGGTTAAATGCAGCAAACCTGTACTCTAGCTGCAGTCTTTCTCCTTCTTCCAAATTAAGATCTCTGTCTTCCAGTTGTGAATCATCTTCCAGGTCACAAGCAAGCACAATCTCATTGTTGTCATGCAAGTCAGTGTCAACATTGTCCAAGAACAAATCATCATCTCCAGATTCTGCATCATAGTCACTGTCAAAAAATTCAGAGTCTGCTGAGCTATCACTGTCTGAATCATCTGCACATGACTGCACACACTCCTGGCCAAGATCTTGTGCTACAACAATTGATGTTGATGGTGCTTCTTCAGAGATTTCAAGATCATTTCTAGCAATTGCTGCTCTAGCCCTTACAAGCTCAGCCCTGATCAACCTGATAAAATTTGTGTGATCAACAAATATTACCAGGGTTTTATGTACTTTTTCTTCCCTTCTCATGTCTACCAAATCATCATCAGTAACCAGAGGCAACAAACCATCAATCAGCTCTTTACCTGGGCAAAGCCAGTACACATGAACCTTCTCATTTCTCAGACAATTAAGCACACACAGAATGTGATCAAGGGTTGAGGTTTTCCAACTGTCAATTAACATATTGTCAAATACAGAGACAGTGTCATCCACATAGCTCAACTTTTCTGCAAGGCCACAGAAAAAGCCATTGTGGCACACCTCGAGAGAAAACAGCTTTGGAGCAAGCTTTGGATTAGTAACTGCAAAAAATAAGAAGAAGCCAAAGAATCATTCAACAGTGATATGTCAAGTTGATTTGAATTGTCAATGCTTGTCTCATTAAAAGTACTGTTGCCTTGTGTGTGAGAATTGTCATGTTCCTGCCACATCCACCTTAAATATGGGTGCCACGATGTGCTGCCTGGCCAAATTGAGCTCAACCATGGAACACATTGAGTGGGCTGACAAAAAAAGAAGAAGCACTGGTTCCAGAACAAGCTCTGCCATTGTTGAGCTCAAGTGCTAGTGCAAGGGAATATAGAACAAGAGAGAAAGAATTGCTAGTCTACCACAGAAGAAGTGTTGAGGAGATGGAGGCAGCAGCAGATTGGAATAGGCTACATAGGCTAGCTCTAGAACTAGATGCTGCAGCTGGCCTAGAAGAGCTAGGTCATGGCATGGTCTACTCTCCTGCAAATAGGCATGTTATGTCTGAGATAACAACCTCAGTTCAGCCTACCCAACCAAACCAACCTAGAGTGTATGGCTCCACTGCAGATGAAGCTGTTAAATACCCTGGAAGACTAGCATTTGATCCTTTATTTGTTCCTAAAAAAAAAGAGGAGTCCATGCTAGCTGCTGTCATGTTGTGCAAGATAAAGAAAGGCATCCAAGGGTTTGCAAAGAAAGTGTCCAACAACATGAGTTGCAAGAAACAGTAATGTGCTATCTATTCCTAGTTAGTTTCAAAGTTAATTTGCCACTTGATGTTGTCATGTTGTTACTATTGCACTTGTATCTCAATTTGCCAATGAGTTGTTGTCATGTTGTTAGTACTGCACTTGTATCTCAATTTGCCAATGTCATATGTCTGTTGCAATGTTCCTCTTCTAATATGAGTGTTAGCAATGTACTCCATGTCTATCTCCATTTGGTTGTCAGAGGTGAATTTAACTGAAAACATGACACTATGAACACCAAATTTTCAGAGTTAACACTTGCACAATTCTGCCTAAATTTGAATATTTTTACTCCTACTCCACGACAAGGAATCAAACTAACATATCTATCACAGAAAATTAACCAAAACAAGTCATGATTCTCGGATTGAACGAGATTAGTGTCCGCTTTTCCGCCTAACTGCAACAAGCAAGAACTGCCTCAATGCACCTCACCTGTGAGCGATAATTGCCTCAGACGACATTGTCGTTCATTACGGATCGATTCGTCGCAAAAAATCTGGTTCAGTACGTTCCTAACATACCCTCACCAAGAACAGCTCCGCGGGCCGGGAAGCAGAGGAGGAGAAGCAGAGGGAGAAGACGAGATCGAGGACGGCGAGGCGTACCATACGGTGGCGGATCATCCTTCCAGAGCCTCTCCCGAATCTCCGGCGCATCCATCGGCTCCAGCGGCGGAGCAGCGGCGGGAGCAGCGGCGGGAGGAGCAGCGCGTGCGCGACGAGGAAGAAGACACGCGCCGATAATTTTGCTCCAAAAAAAAAACAAATAAAATACTAAACCACCAGGCCACCGCGCGGGAGGACTTAACTGACTGATGAATTAGTTCCAGGGGGTATTTGCAAAGTTACCAACGCGACAAAAACCACCTGGCCACCCGATTCGGAGTCCAGCTTGGCACAGTCCGCATCTGAGGACCAAAACTTCACATAGGTTGCAAGTTCCTGGACCAGATCTTCACGGTTTGCAAGTAGTAGGACCAAAACTTCACATGCTAGACAAGTTCCTGGACCTCAAGTGTAATTAGCTCTTTATACCATCAAATTCACTTTGTTTTATACTTTGAGATCAGTGTGACAAGATTTTAGTAGATTTCATTAATATTTTGAAAATCTAAAATAAATTCGTATGCAACAAAACCTAATGATTTCGCATGCGGGAGATTCGTACAGAACAAACACCGCTCTCTTCATTCATGGCAAAAAATGAACAATATACTTCTACATACATACTACCTCGAGACGGATTTAATCGATGTGCACTGAGCTTCTCGCGTCGCATGTGCAACCTCCGCGTCGATTAAATCCGACCTGAGGGAGTAGTATATATGGGTAGCTTAGTAGCTAGCTCCATGCATGCGACTAATTGAGTTTAACACGTAGAATGAAAATTGAAATTAATGATGTCAGGTGCAAATGACGAGCGTGACGAAGCTATGCAGCACGAAGAGCATCGTAACTGTGAACGGGCAGTACCCAGGCCCCACACTGTTCGCCCGGGAGGGTGACCACGTGGAGGTCAACGTGGTCAACAACTCCCCCTACAACATGAGCATCCACTGGCACGGCGTGCGGCAGCTGCTCAGCGGCTGGTACGACGGGCCGGCGTACATCACGCAGTGCCCGATCCAGCCCGGCCAGAGCTACGTCTACCGGTTCCAGATCGCCGGGCAGCGCGGCACGCTGTGGTGGCACGCGCACGTCTCCTGGCTCCGCGCCACCGTGCACGGCCCCATCGTCATCCTGCCCCCGGCCGGCGTGCCCTACCCGTTCCCGGCGCCCGACCACGAGCTGCCCGTCATCTTCGGCGAGTGGTGGCGGAACGACACCGAGGCGGTCATCGCTCAGGCGCTCCTCTCCGGCGGCGGGCCCAACGTCTCCGACGCCTTCACCATCAACGGCCTCCCCGGCCCGCTCTACGGCGGCTGCGCCGGGAAGAAGGAGGACGCGTTCACGCTGAAGGTGAAGCCTGGTAGGACGTACATGCTCCGGCTCATCAACGCCGCACTCAACGACGAGCTCTTCTTCGCTGTCGCCAACCACACGCTTACCGTCGTCGACGTCGACGCGCTCTACGTCAAGCCCTTCGCCGTCGACAGCCTCCTCATCGCGCCGGGCCAGACCAGCAACGTGCTCCTCACCGCTAAATCATCATTTCCCGGTGCAAGGTACTACATGCTGGCACGGCCCTACGCCACCACGCGCCCAGGCACCTTCGACAACTCCACCGTCGCCGGCGTGCTCGAATACGAGCACGACCCCGCCAGCCCCACCTTAAACAAGAACCTGCCTATCTTCACGCCCACGCTGCCCCAGATCAACGACACGACCGCCGTGTCCAACTACACTGCGAAGCTGCGCAGCCTGGCGAGCGCCGCGTACCCGGCGGCGGTGCCGCAGACGGTGGACAAGCAGTTCTTCTTCACCGTCGGCCTCGGCACCCACCCGTGCGCCGCCGGTGTCCCCGTGAACGGGAGCACGTGCCAGGGCCCCAACGGGACGGCCCGGTTCGCGGCGTCCATCAACAACGTCTCCTTCGTGCTCCCCACCACGGCGCTGCTCCAGTCGCACTACACGGGGATGTCCGCTGGCGTGTACGCCTCGAACTTCCCCTTCGCCCCGGCGCACCCGTTCAACTACACTGGCACGCCGCCCAACAACACGAACGTGATGAACGGGACCAGGGCGCTGGTGCTGCCGTTCGGGGCTGCCGTGGAGCTGGTGATGCAGGACACGAGCATCATCGGCGCCGAGAGCCACCCGCTGCACCTGCACGGCTTCAACTTCTTCGTCGTCGGCCAGGGGTTCGGGAACTACGACCCGGCTAGCGACCCGGCCAGGTTCAACCTCGTCGACCCCGTCGAGCGCAACACCGTCGGCGTCCCCGCCGGCGGCTGGGTCGCCATCCGCTTCCGCGCCGACAACCCAGGTTTGCTGCTTCAGTGCTTCCCCTGCCATGATTTCACACATCGATATGCATGCGCGCCATTGACGGAATTCTCATATATGACCTGGTTTCGCATTCTTGCAGGTGTGTGGTTCATGCATTGCCACTTGGAGGTGCACATGAGCTGGGGACTGAAGATGGCGTGGCTGGTGCTGGACGGTAGCCGTCCGGAACAGAAGCTCCCGCCGCCGCCGGCGGATCTCCCGAAATGCTAGACGAGGAAGTCAAGATCCACTGGTGGCGATCGAAGAAGAGATTGAATTGGTTGCTTCATTGCCTCCGCTCGACATTGTTATCCACAACAACCTTTATCTGCGCTTCGATCGTTTGCTCTCGCGCCCGTGTCCAGCGAGTTGGTCGGGATGATTTCTTTCCTATAGTGATGTGTTTTTCCCTTCTAATTGATTCCGCAGGCGATTGGCCGTGTTTGTTAGTTAGATATGCGTGTATGCACTTTATTAATTACGTCGGTGTTGTGAGGAATTTTCTTAATTTCCTGGGCTTCTTGTAACTGAAAGCTCGAGTGTGCGTTTTGCTATCTCGTATGTATCCAGAATATATGCTTAATAAATAAAGTCTAGATTTCTTTCTCTAGGAAATATTGTCCGCATAAAAGTCCCATTACATACTTCATTAGGAAAGCAGTGTGTGCATATGTTAACTAACCCCTTTTCAGACATCTAAAATTGTACACTGGTGAGTCTGAATTGGACACTTTGATGTGCAGTTAAAAAAATGTTATTTACATACGGGACTTACATGGAGATGAGGATGGTTTGGACGTTATTCAAAAATTTCAACCAACTAATGACCTAGTATGAAGGACTAGCTTGGCCCAGTGGTGAAGTACCACCACTGGGTCTCACATACACTCGTATACACTCATCCCTATAAACTCACATACGCACACCCTACCCCTATGAGCACCTCCGGAAGACTGAGCCGGTGGATTGGATCTTGAAATTGACGAAGTCACCACTGACGCCTCGTTGTCGACGGGAACGTCGCCTCCCACTGAATGAATATTCCGCCTTTATGAGAAACACATATGTTAAACCTGGTGTTTGAACTCTGGTGGGCTGGGGTTACAACCACCCTCCTAACCACCCAACCTCAGGTTGGTTATCTATCCTTAATGACCTTGTATCAATGGAAGACAACTTTTTAATAAAGCAATAAGAAAACTTTTTAATAAAACAACAAGCCCCCTCGCTATTTTTCATTAAAGAAACCGCCACCAATTACACAATCTGCAAAACAATAAAGCAAAACAAAGAAAGGAAAATGGCACGTAGTTTTATTAATTAAGCAGCCTAAAGGAAAAGAAACTCCAATGCAGCTATGGATGATCTGGAATAATACTATTTTCACTTAAGATAACATGAAGAAAATGAATTGGGCTGAGAACTATACATGCAAGTTGTCTCCCACTGATGAAGCCATAAATCATCTGTTTTTAGTGCTCTACGACTGTCTATATTTGGAGTACAATTAGCTCTACTATTGGTGGTTATACTATATCTACTTGCTTCACTCAATATTTTGGGCGGATGATACAGCTTCGTCCACTAAGAAGTAATATGCATGCTTCAGGAGGTGTCTGCTCTTGTTAACAACCTAAAAACAAGTGAGAGCCTTATAAATTTCGAAGGAGGGACTATAGTTCGAGACTTAGCATGTTAGCGTGCAATATCATTGAAAGGATCGTATGCCGCACCTAGAGGGGGGGGTGAATAGGTGCTAACCAATTTTTAGTTCTTTTTCAAATTAGGCTTGACACGAAAGGTAAATTCTCTAGATATGCAACTAAGTGAATTTACCTATATGACAAGGATATCAACTAAGCAAGGTATAGCTACGCAATAGTAGATAGAGTGGGATAGAGGTAACCGAGAGTGTAGCACGCGATGACACGGAGATGATTCCCGTAGTTCCCTTCCTTTGCAAGAAGGTACGTCTACGTTTGAAGGAGTGTGGTTGCTACGCAAGCCAAACCAACGAGCCACGAAGGCTTCACTCAGATCTCCCGTGAGCAACGCCACGAAGGCCTAGCCCACTTCCACTAAGGGATTTCCTCGAGGCGGAAACCGGGCCTTTACAAAGTTCTTGGGGCACACATCCACAACCAAATTGGAGGCTCCCAAATCTGTAACAATACAACAATCAACAACAACACATCAACAACAAATCAACTAGGGAACCAAATAGGAACACTAGCATGAGATCCCTCAAACAAGAGAGGGGAAATGAAGAACGCTTCGGTGAGGATGTAGATCGGTGTCTTCTCCTTCGAATCCCCAAAGATCAAGAGCTTTGGTTGGGGGAGGAAGGAGATCTTGCAAATCTTGTGTTCTTGAGGTGGCTCTAATGGTGGTGAAGCTTGGCAGATTTTTCTTGCAATGATTGAGCAACTTGTCCCTTTGGAGGAGAAAGCTATTTATATGGGAGGAGCTTTCAGATCTGACCGTTGGGGACGAAAACCACTAACACCGGAAGTTCCGGCCAGGATGGCCGGAAGTTCCGGCTTCCACCGAAGTACCGGCCACTCGGGCCGGAACTTCTGCCCACGTAAAAATACCCGCAAAGCACATGAAGGGGCGGAACTTGGGCGGAACTTCCGGTGGCCGGAAGTTCCGGCCAAGTTCCGGCCAAGTTCCGGAAATTGGCAAAAACCTTACAGAGACATACTGAGCCACAAACTCGCAATTCCGGAACTTGCCCGGAAGTTGGGCGGAACTTCCGCTGGCCGGAACTTCCGGCCAATTCCACCGGAACTTCCGCCCCTAAAGAGAAAACTGAGTCCAGACTGCGCTGAGAAGCAACTGCTGAAAAATGACAGGCCGGAACTTCCGCCAGACTTGGCCGGAACTTCCGCCAGATCCAGAAAACCTGCAGAACATTCAGAACGAGCAAAACCAATACACCGATCCATCAATTTTTGATGGCTTGTACCTGTCTACATAGACACACATAAAAATATACATAGTGTTGACGTCAAACACACAAAACCCAAAAGGGCGGGAAATGTTCTTTCAATCCCCCCTTTTTGGTGTTTGATGACAACACAAGTATTTGCAAGGAATAGTCAATGTAAACAACAATGTGAGAGATATAGAGGAGCTCCCCCTAGATATGAGCAATGGTACATAAGAAGCTCCCCCTATATCTTGCATCCGTCTTCCAAGGGTTAGCAATACAACATAGTGATAAGCATATACATAGTAAGATCATGCACACATAGATAACCAAGGAAGACTCACATACGGAGTTTACCATACACAAATAAGGTTCCAAGCACATGGATAGAGTTTACAAACCAAATAGCTAAGACATAGTTCGACACCATAACACGATAAATAGAATCACAAGCAATAAAAACCAAAGTCAACACGAGCTTGTGACTCCCCCATGCAAATACCCACCGAAGAGAAACCTAAACGGTCTCATTCTCCCCTTTGGCACCAAAGCACCAAAAAGGAAAAAGAGAAACTACGCGCCCCAAGGGTCGGCGTTAGCCCGGCCGGGAGGGAGGTTCGATGTAGCGCCGGGGTAGGGAGGAGTGTGTGGAGGAGACTCGATCTCAAGACCATCCGGGGAAGAGGCATGCCATGCTGAGATATCCATTCCGCCTCCGGAGTGATGCTCTCCTCGGATCCGGGAGGAGACACGTCCACAGCAAGTGCCCTCATGATGCTCTTCTGACGAACCCGAGACTTCTTGGCTTCTGCATGCTGCTGATACTGACGGTGGTTGACTGCAGAGGTGAGGCAAAAAATCTGTCTCATGCGGCGTGCTAGCTTGGAAGCCCAACTTGGTGGCTTCTCATCCATGGGGTCAACCTCTTCAAGAGCAGAGTTGTGGCGCTTGGCCCTCAAAGTCTTCACTTCATGGGATGTGAGAGAGAGTGGAATGGATTGAACAAGTCTAGCATTGCAAGTCTCCATCCAAGTGTCCTCAATGAGCTTCATAATGTACGGAGCAAAGGCGGGAAGCTTCTTCTCATACACACATGACCACATCTCATGGTAGATGTAGTCCATCACATCAAGCTTCTCACCGGTGCCCTTCTTAGCAAAAGAGTTTGCCATTAGATCCACTTCATAAAGATGTATCTCATCAAGGTTGCCACCCTTTGGTCCAATGGTTTCCCGGTAGACTCTAAGCATAATATCCCAAGTAGGGAGAAGATCCGCACTCTTGCCCGCTATACCCCAACCGGGGATGTAGAGGTGCGCCAAGACTTCCCTTGTTTGAGCCCATTGTCTATCATGGCATCTCCAACCATTTGCATCAACGCCCGGGTAGCGAGGATATCCAAGGGCGGTTCCAAACTTTGCCAAGTTAGACTCAAGGAGCCTCTCATGAGACATCCACCTAAATGTTCTTGCTTCATCTTGCTCAAAGTGAACGGTGGCATAGAATTGTTGAATAAGCCCAACATCATAGTCCTTGCTGAGCTCCATAATGGGATAGAGCCCAAACTCTCCACACATGGCATAGGCTTCTTCAAAGTACTTGTTAGCGGCCATCTTCCCGGTGTCAATAGCATGTTGGGGGGCTACTCCCTTCTTGAATGGAATGTAGATCTCATAGAATATCTCCTCTTGGGTCTTGTTGTGGAACCGCTTATCCCCAACCCTATTGCTCCGAGGGGTGAGGTAAGGGTTCAAGTCACGAAGCTCCTTGTACTCATTGTATTGCATTCCCTTCACGGATATGTGTATGTTCTTCCCACGAACAGCCGGTGACTTGTGCCTCTGAGCAGCTTGCTGGCGAGCGGTGAGCTTGGATGGTCGGATTTGCTCAAACTCTTCCTCAACCTCATCCACATGATCCTTGCCTCTCTTCTTGGAACCACCTGATAATGAAATCAACATGATAGGAGTGATGAATGAGTGCACATAAGCAAGGAGGCCAAACACCAGAGCATGCACAGGATTTCAGGTAATAGCAGAAAAATTCTCCAGGCCGGAAGTTCCGGTGGGAACCGGCGGAAGTTCCGCCCCGGGCGGAAGTTCCGGCTTGAAGGCCCGGAACTTCCGGCTGTTCGAAAACAGCTACTGTTTCCCACCAGATCTGAGGCAATGGCTAACTAGTTTGCATTACCATGACATCCTACACACGATCTAGTAGAGGAAAGACATCTAGAGGATTTCTACCAAAGCTTTGCCTAGAGTATGCCCTATATTTCATCTAGTGAGGTCTACCCACACGTAGAGAGGGAGAGGGCACAAACCGGGGGGGAGCCATGGAGGAGAAGAGGGAGAGGATGCCGATCCACGGAGACGATCCGACGGGGAGCGCCGGAGGAGGGAGATCCGGCCGGAGGAGCAGCAGCCGGCCAAGGGGAGGAGCACCACCAAACAGATCTTGGAAAGGGGAAAAGTGGGGAAGAATGAACTGCTCACCCGTTCGGCCCCTTTATATAGTGGCCACTTAAGGCCGGAAGTTCCGCTCGTTGGAGCCGGAACTTCCGGTCACGCAGGGACCACTTCTCCAGGACACGAACAGAGTGAAGCTGGCGAAGAAAATACCAGCCGGAAGTACCGGCCGAAGTGACCGGAACTTCCGGTGGAACAAGGAACTGTGCCCAAAAACAGGATTTTGACACGAACAAGGTGCACAAGGAGAGGGTGAAAGATATGTCTTAGATGAGATAGGCTTAGGACAGATACGCCAAACTGTGAGATGGTACATGATCACTCATTTTTGCAAATAAATCAAATGAAGGCCAAAGATGAGTGATTTCCCATAAACAAGGAGATGTCAATAAAATCCAATGAATATCCAAACAACTCCAACTCTTCACAAAGAAGAGGGTGGTGGCCTAGACCACCATATATGAGTGTTGTGGCATGGCACCGCGAAGATATATCTTGGGTCCAAGCCACTACTCATCATTGAAGCTCACATATCAACATATGATATAAAGAGAATGATTTCTTAATGTTGGCATTATGGGGGGAGGGATAGCTCAATAATTTAAACCGCACTCCCCTATTTCCATGCCCACATCTAAACCAAATAAAGTTTTGAGACGAAAGTGTGTTTGCAAGATGGTCAAGCTATACTCCTTGAATCAATGATATTTAGCTCATTCCTCAAATAAGAGAACCTTGCTTCATCAAGAGGCTTCGTGAATATATCGGCAAGTTGATCTTTGGTAGGAACATAGATAAGCTCAATATCACCCCGGGCAACATGATCCCTAATGAAATGATTCCGGATCTCAATATGCTTCGTTCTTGAATGTTGCACCGGATTATAGGCAATCTTGATGGCACTTTCATTGTCACATAATAGAGGCACTTTGTCACAAATGACACCGTATTCCTTTAAAGTTTGCCTCATCCATAACAATTGAGTGCATCCACTTGCGGCGGCAACATATTCGGCTTCGGCGGTGGAGAGAGATATACAATTTTGCTTCTTAGAAGACCAACACACCAAGGACCTACCAAGGAATTGGCAAGCCCCGGAAGTTGATTTCCTATCATCCTTATCACCCGCCCAATCCGCATCGGTATAACCATTGAGAATAAAACTTGAGCCTTTGGGGTACCAAATACCATATCTTGGGGTATCAACCAAATATCGAAAGATTCTTTTGAGAGCCATCATGTGGCTCTCTTTAGGAGAAGCTTGATACCTTGCACACACACCAACACTCAACACTATGTCCGGTCTAGATGCACAAAGGTAAAGCAAGGATCCAATCATGGAGCGATATACCTTTTGATCCACCTCTTTACCATTGGGATCTAGTGCAAGATGACATTTGGTAACCATAGGAGTGGCCACACCCTTCATCTCGGTCATCTTGAACCTCTTGAGCATGTCTTGGAGATATTTTGCTTGGTTGATGAAGGTTCCTTCCCTCAATTGCTTGATCTCAAAACCAAGGAAGAACTTCATCTCTCCCATCATAGACATCTCAAACCTATCGGTCATAAGCTTTGAGAATTCATCATTGAAAGCTTTGTTAGTAGATCCAAATATAATATCATCAACATATAATTGGCAAACGAAAAGCTCCCCATTGACCCTCTTAGTAAAAAGAGTGGGGTCGATTAGCCCAACATCAAACCCACGGTCTACCAACAATTCCTTAAGGTGCTCGTACCAAGCTCTAGGAGCTTGTTTGAGACCATAAAGTGCTTTATCAAGCTTGTAGACATGGTTAGGAAAGTTGAGATCCTCGAACCCCGGGGGTTGCTTAACATAAACCTCTTCATGCAAAGGACCATTAAGAAAAGCACTTTTCACATCCATTTGTTGTAACTTAAAGTTATGATGCGAAGCATAAGCAAGAAGGATACGGATGGACTCAAGGCGAGCCACGGGAGCATAGGTTTCTCCAAAGTCAATACCCTCAACTTGAGAGAACCCTTGAGCCACCAATCTTGCCTTGTTCCTCACAACATTTCCAAACTCATCTTGCTTGTTCTTGAAAATCCATTTAGTGCCTATAACATTGCGGCACTCCTTTGGCTTCTTTACTAAAGTCCACACTTTGTTGCGCTTGAAGTTGTTGAGTTCTTCATGCATAGCTTCCAACCAATCCGAATCTTCAAGGGCTTCAAATACTTTCTTGGGTTCCACTAAGGAGATATAAGCATGATGATGGCTAAAGTTCGCCAATTGCCTTCTTGTGGAAACCTTTTCCCTTACATCACCAAGAACCTTGTCATTAGTGTGTCCAAGACGCTCAAGTTGCCTTTCTCTTCTTGCTAGTCGACGGGTCTCGATCTCCTCCTTGGTTCTTCTTGGCCTTGGAGGTGTCACTTGATCAACTTGATCATTTGGGTCCCCGTCTTGACCTTCAACTTGAGCTTCCTCAATTACTTGGGGTTGCTCAACATCATGTGCTTGATCTTGGACATCATTTGGTGCGGAGCAAATATCAAATGGATACTCATCGGAACCATCATGAATTCTTGGTTGATCTTGACCTTGATCTTGCACACTAGAGGGAGGGTTTTGTTCTTGTTCTTGGGTTGGTGCATCATTTGCTTCACTTGATGGGGTTTGTTGATGTTGAGAAGATGAGGGCTCCACCGTGGTAGAGCATAGTCCTTCCCGAGACGCCACACCGTGTCCCTCAATGGGGCGGAAAAATCCCACACCCATTCTTACTATGGCATCTTGAGGTATTTCATCACCTGCACAAACATCAACTTGCCCCACTTGGGAGCCATCATTTTCTTCGAACTTCACACTACAAGATTCAATGATAATCCCGGAGGATACATCAAAGATTCTATAAGTGTGAGATTCGGCACCGTAACCAACAAATATACCCTCCAAAGCTTTAGGAGCAAATTTAGACAAACGAACTCCTTTGATTTTGTAGAAACACTTACACCCGAACACCTTGAAGTATGAGATATTAGGCTTGTTCCCGGTGAGTATTTCATATGGAGTCTTGTTCAAGCCCTTGCGGAGATAGAGCCGGTTGGAGGAGTGACAAGCGGTGGAGATGGCTTCGGCCCAAAAGTTATAGCGGGATTTATACTCCGCCATCATAGATCTTGCCATATCCATAAGAGTCCGGTTCTTCCTCTCCGCAACACCATTTTGTTGAGGGGTGTAAGCAGCGGAATATTGATGACGAATCCCCTCATCACTAAGAAAATCATTGAGTGTGTAGTTCTTGAACTCGGAGCCGTTGTCACTTCTTATTGCCATAATGAGGAGGTTGTGTTGGCGTTGCACCTCGGTGGCAAAGTCAATGAATATTTGTTGAGTCTCATCTTTCGTCTTGAGAAAGTAGACCCAAGTGTATCTTGAGTAGTCATCGACAATCACCAAGCAATGTTTCTTCGCACCAAGACTTGCATGAGTAACGGGACCAAAGAGATCCACATGAAGGAGCTCCAAGATCCTCTTGGAAGAGATAATGGTCTTGCTTGGGTGCGGAGAGTCATGCATTTTGCCTTCAACACAAGCCCTACAAACACGATCTTTGGCAAAAGACACATTTTCCATTAGTCCCACAATATGGTTCCCCTTGTGAAGACTTTGCAAAGTTCTCATGTTGACATGGGCTAGGCGGCGATGCCACAACCAACCCACGTCCGCCTTTCCGAATAGGCACATCGCACTTGACGTGGTGGTCCCCGAAAAGTCCACCACATACAAGTTGTGTTCGCGATACCCAACGAAAGCGACTTTTAGAGTCTTGCTCCACAAGAGGACCACAATATCATTATCAATAAAGACGGCGAAACCCATCTTGCCAAGGGCGGAAACGGAAAGCAAATTGTAACCAAGGGTTTTGACAAGCATGACATCCACAAGAGTAATGTTGTGTGCAACCACAACCTTGCCAAAACCCAATACCTCGGATGTAGAATTATCGCCAAAGGAGACGGTGATATCATTAATGTTAGGCCTCAACTCCTTGACGAGGTTCTTGCCGCCGGTCATATGACTTGTACATCCACTATCAAGTACCCACTTTGAACCTCCGGCGGCATAGTCCTACATGAGATCAATTCTTGGATTTAGGTACCCATTTTGCAATGGGTCCTCTTTTGTTAGCAACAAGGGTCTTTGGGACCCAAATAGACCAAGCAACATAACCATCATATGGGCCAACATATTTAGCATAAACATCACCATAATAATCTTTAAATAAAACATAGTGAGGGTTAGCAATTCCCGCATCATCATCATTCATGGTTTTGCCCTTGGAGGCTTCACCATTAGTGACGACTTTCTTCTTTTCTTGTGCGGGCTTGGCCTTTTGCTTGTTTGCCTTCTTTGCCTTGGCATTAAAACCAAGGCCCTCCTTCCCATTGTTTGATCTTTGCTTACTCAAAAGATCATCCAAAGAAAGTTTACTTTGGGGAGAGGAGGCCTTAGCAAGTTCATCCTTCAACCTAGCATTTTCCTCAACAATGTTTGCATGATCACATAGAGGAGTAGAGGAACTAGGCACATCATATGAAGCAAGCCTAATTTGAAGTTGCTCAAACGACTTGGATAGGAGAGTGTATTCACTCTTCAAAGCTTTGTGAGCTTTGTCTAGTTCATCTAGATCCTTCACAAGTTTCTCATGATCAACCCCAAATTGGGCCTTTTCCTTTGTAAACACTTTATTCTTAGCCCTAGCAAGATCTCTAGCTTTAGTGAGCTTGTTAATTTTATCTTGAGGCTCTTCAATATTTTCTAACCTCTCTTCAAGAGAAGATATGGTTTCTTGACATTCCTCAAGAGCATTTTTAAGAGCATGGATTTCGAGAGAGTCTTCTCTCTCTATTTGACCCTTTTTCTCAAGCATAGCACTTTGTTGAGCTAAACGAATCATGAGGTTTGAAACATGCTTTTTAGTGTTACCTTGTAGGTTGAGAATGAAATCATCAAAATCTAGCATTTCTTGTTTCACTTTTAGACTAGCATCATCAACCCCTAGTTCACTAGATATGTTAGGGATAGAGGGGTTAGGAGATGATACCTCGGAGGATTTAGCCATGAGGCAACTTTCTTCCTCCACAAGGATGACCTCATTGGGGGATTCACTTGGTGATGAAGAGTTAGTGGAGAGGGAGGCAAGAGCAATCAATCCATTGGAGGATGCATCTTCTTCATCATCACCATCATCATCTCCGGAGGTATACTCTTCTTGAGTTGATAGCACGATAGATGTGTCCAAGGAGGACCTTGCCATGAAGCAATGTGCATTCTTGATAGGAGGGTTCTCATTGGGAGATTCAAAGAGAGATGAAGAGGGTATGTTGGTGGTGACAATGGCGGCCAATTCCTTTGAGCTTTCTTCATCTTCATCACCACTAGAACTTTCAACTTCATCGGAAGAGTATTCTTCCCTTGTTACTAGCACAACTCTTGAGGGCCTCTTGCCCTTCTTGGTCTTGTTGTTGTAGAACTTCTTGTTGGGGGCTTTTGAATACTTGCCCTTGGTATCCTTGCTCTTGTCCTTGGGAATGAGCCTTCCATTATGAAGCTCTCTATTTTCATAGGGGCATTCGGCAATGAAGTGGCGCTTGTCATCACAATTGTAGCAAGATCTTGTCTTTGGACCAAAGCTAGTGAAACCACTTTTGTTGTTCCTCTTGATGTTGTCTTCCTTGGCCTTGGAGGGATCAACCCAAAAGGATTTTGCATGGAAGGCCATGTGATCATGGTAGTGGCATTGTAAATCTTCCGGATAGGACATGCTCCAAGATGCCCTATAAGATTCTTGAGGAGTCACTTCATCGACGGAGTTGACCACCAAGGCAAGATTGGAACCTTTTGCCATCCCAAGAGCACGATTGCGAGAATCATGAGAGGCTTCCTCAAGCACCTTGAGAGCTTGCATCTCGTGCACGACTTGTTGAGAGGTGAGAGAGGAATAGCATTCCCTCCCCACAAGAGTCTTGACATCGATGGGTACAAATGGCATCATGCATTCAATGTACTTCTCCTTGATCCAAGAGTCATTTATGTGGGTGGCACCAATAAGCCGGAAGGCATTGGCAACGGTAAGAAGTCTTCCATACATGAGTTCATGATCTTCATCCGGTAGCCTCAAGAATCCTTCGGCTTTATTCTTAAGAGCATTATACTTGTTCCTCCTTGTGCTCTCACTTCCAATGCAACTAGCGGCCAAGCCGTCCCAAGCTTCCTTGGCGGTGGTGTAGTTCCGGACACGATGCAATTCCGGAGTCCCCACACTAGTTTGAATCATGTGAAGGGCGGTGTTGTTGAGTTGACTATCAACGACTTCTCTTCTAGTCAACTTGTCGGGGTTGTATGGCTTGAAGCCCTCCAAGATGATTCTCCATAGTTCATTGGAGGCACTACAAACATGAGAGCGGAACTCAAATTTCCAAGTATCGAAATTATCAACGGAAAACTTAGGTGGGTCGCCCCTAATGTTCAAATGAGGCATGGGAACCGGTATATCGGGTGATTGGAAAGGTGGAGGTACTCGATTGTAGCTCTCACTTTCACTAGTTCCCTTGGGAGATGCACTTGTAGCTTTGATAGTGTTTAAGTTGTCACCTTCCACGGGTTTGGTAGATGAGGGTAAGTCCGAAGCCTCTCCATCATCTAACGCACCCGTGTCTTTTACCTCTACACTAGGTGCCTTGGGTAGGGCCGGAGCCAATAGCTCGGCAATCATCTTTTTCATGCTTTCCATTTGGGCTTCCATGGAGGACTTCAATGAATTGAAGTCTTCCACGGAGACCGTCTGGGCGGCCCCTACCGAGGGCACCTCGTCCGGCATACTCTTAGGCGGTTAAGCCCGAAATAAGAGCCGAGGCTCTGATACCAATTGAAAGGATCGTATGCCGCACCTAGAGGGGGGGGGTGCCAATTTTTAGTTCTTTTTCAAATTAGGCTTGACACGAAAGGTAAATTCTCTAGATATGCAACTAAGTGAATTTACCTATATGACAAGGATATCAACTAAGCAAGGTATAGCTACGCAATAGTAGATAGAGTGGGATAGAGGTAACCGAGAGTGTAGCACGCGATGACACGGAGATGATTCCCGTAGTTCCCTTCCTTTGCAAGAAGGTACGTCTACGTTTGGAGGAGTGTGGTTGCTACGCAAGCCAAACCAACAGCCACGAAGGCTTCACTCGGATCTCCCGTGAGCAACGCCACGAAGGCCTAGCCCACTTCCACTAAGGGATTTCCTCGAGGCGGAAACCGGGCCTTTACAAAGTTCTTGGGGCACACATCCACAACCAAATTGGAGGCTCCCAAATCTGTAACAATACAACAATCAACAACAACACATCAACAACAAATCAACTAGGGAACCAAATAGGAACACTAGCATGAGATCCCTCAAACAAGAGAGGGGGAAATGAAGAACGCTTCGGTGAGGATGTAGATCGGTGTCTTCTCCTTCGAATCCCCAAAGATCAAGAGCTTTGGTTGGGGGAGGAAGGAGATCTTGCAAATCTTGTGTTCTTGAGGTGGCTCTAATGGTGGTGAAGCTTGGCAGATTTTTCTTGCAATGATTGAGCAACTTGTCCCTTTGGAGGAGAAAGCTATTTATATGGGAGGAGCTTTCGGATCCGACCGTTGGGGACGAAAACCACTAACACCGGAAGTTCCGGCCAGGATGGCCGGAAGTTCCGGCTTCCACCGGAAGTACCGGCCACTCGGGCCGGAACTTCGCCCCCGTAAAAATACCCGCAAAGCACATGAAGGGGCGGAACTTGGGCGGAACTTCCGGTGGCCGGAAGTTCCGGCCAAGTTCCGGCCAAGTTCCGAAATTGGCAAAAACCTTACAGAGACATACTGAGCCACAAACTCGCAATTCCGGAACTTGCCCGGAAGTTGGGCGGAACTTCCGCTGGCCGGAACTTCCGGCCAATTCCACCGGAACTTCCGCCCCTAAAGAGAAAACTGAGTCCAGACTGCGCTGAGAAGCAACAGCTGAAAAATGACAGGCCGGAACTTCCGCCAGACTTGGCCGGAACTTCCGCCAGATCCAGAAAACCTGCAGAACATTCAGAACAGCAAAACCAATACACCGATCCATCAATTTTTGATGGCTTGTACCTGTCTACATAGACACACATAAAAATATACATAGTGTTGACGTCAAACACACAAAACCCAAAAGGGCGGGAAATGTTCTTTCAATCATCCGACTGATAACTTAATATGCATGTGCCTCCTTGACATGCAGATCCAACCACGTTTACAAGGTGCCTACTCAAACTACTTGTTCAAATTAACTTGACCATTTTCATGCATTTTTTTAACTTAACATGTAAGTTAACTTGGTTAGTTGAATAAAAAAATTAAACGGTTTTGTTAGGTCACAACCAATTGATTTTTTTTCCTGAATCGAGTAAGAAAAGTGAAACCTCATTATGTGCCCGACCAGATGGCCATATTATCGCCATGACCAGCTGGCCATCTCACAATGTGGACTCGTTATAGTCCTCCTAGAATCTAAGGCATGTCGCATCGGGGTTGGTCCATATATTGTGTGGGCCCTATGCTAAATTTTTAATTATAACTCAAAGTTTAAAGCATAATTGGTGTTCTTCGACCCCTAAACAAGATATATTTGTTTTCTTGCATATCTAGTATATGAATCATTGTAAGAACCAGTTGGCCAAACGCTTGGCAGGTTTGTAATTAAAAAGTCAAACTATTTAGTTAAATAAAAAAAATCAGTGAGAGATATGAAGAATAACACCTAAACAGATCATAGGAAACGAGATACCCACAAAATAAATGGTGGTCGGTTGATTTGAATCATTACTATCTATCCTAGCACTAGTAAATTCGGAAACCCCAAATGTACCCTGAGTTACATGGCTCTTGTTTTCTTTTCAAAATTCAAATTCAATATTTTGAAGTGTTAAAAAGTATCAAAAAATTCTAGGTGTGGCCAATGATGCGCTCTACCACTGTGCAAAAATCTCAGGATGAAATACGTTGTATTCTAGGCTACACAAAAATGAGAAATTCTGATAAATGTTGGAGGTTTCATATTTTGTACTGCTCACTATTTCAGACCCACGATTTTTTGAATTGTGCATAGCCCAAAATACTATTATGAAATGCACAATGATATAGTACACCATTGTCTACCTCTAGAATTTTTGTTCATAATTTTTAATATTATGAAATGCCATTTTCGATTTTTAGAAAAAATGGGCTATATGTAACCTGAGCTCCAAAATGCCACATACTATATAAAAACTCTCAGTAAATGTCATGTTATAAAACTTCGACAACTTTTGGTTTCAACAAACCATGCCCGCACTAATAGTTATGCGTAGAGAACTGCCAAAAACATCGACAGATAATAGTGTTACCATTCATTACTAGACCCTGGTCATCAATATAACTACATATTTTGACGACTAGTTTTACTAAGAAGGATTATGTACATCAAACAACAGAATGCAACAACAACATACCAGGTCAGTCTTGCTTACCTCTACTAGCTTCTCAGCAGGTTGTCTGCATATAGGACATTTATCTGATGGAAGCCTTAGAGTTTATGCACATTTGTTACGCATACTCTATACAAGATAGGACCAATTAGATAACATCATTACGAAATAAAAGTAAGATGTAAGAAAGCAAAAGTGGAACTACACACTATGGCGAATTCTCTTACCAAATGCCTAAAACTACAAGGAAAAGCAACATATGTCCTTCGTTCCATGATGCAAATGACACATTTCACCCCATATGATCAACTTTGTCTTGAAGAACATCGGCTTTAGTGGAGTGGGAAAACCCATATATTTCTTTTAATTCATATCATACTTCATCAACAAGGCTGGTCCATGGATTTTGTGGGACCTAGTGAGACACGACACCAGGGCCGGCTTTGGCTATAGGGGACCATGGGCAACGCCCATGGGCCACCGTCTGGAGGGGGCCCCTCAACGCATTTGTCCTCAGTCCTCTATGCATTCATGCAGAAAAAAATAAAAGGGCCAAATGGCCTATGATCCCAGCGAAATGTGAAGAGAAAAGCCAGGGAGAAGAACCTCGCTCGCCGACGCCTCGCGCCCTTGCCCAGTCGATGGACGCCTGGACTCCAAGTTCCCAGATCGCCAGCGCGAGGCCTTGCAGATCTTTTTCTTCCACTATTGATTTCTCATGCTTCTTACTGTTTACGTAATTCCTTCCAATGATCCGCTCCCAGGGCCTGCCTTCTCTATCTTATTTGTTTACAGATTATAATTTGTGTGATCCGCCCCAGGTAATTCCTTCGTATCATCCTCACAGTGGCGGAGCGGGCAAGGGGGCCATGGCCCCCCTACTCCAAAAAAAAAATGCTTAAAGACATCTCTAATATTTATGCTAAATGTTTAAATGTTACGCAAAGTGTAAGCATGATTGGTGTTCCCCATCAAGCTCCGCCCCTTGATCTCATACAGAAGACTTGAAAACATATTGATATTTTACAAGAGAAATATTACTGCAACAGAAAATTAAATAATCTGTGCATTTGGTACATCCATGGTTTTGTTATGCACTTTCGTCATAAATTCCTTGATAAGGGTTGGTGTTGTTCTGCACATCTGGAAGGCCAGAAAGAAACCGGTTCCGTCGAGAGAAAATATTCCGAAAGGATGAAGTGTTTTATTTTGGGTAAAGAGTAGTCTACAATTTGCGCCATCTCTATTGTTTAGAATTATTATTCTAACATGTTGATCGATCAGCGTACGTGCACTGGCCATGCACGCATGATTGGCTGGTACGTGAAGCATCCTTTTCGTTGCTAGATCATGCTTGGGAGCATCTAAAAAAAAGATCATGCTTGGGAGCATGCAAGGTGCAAACGAACCTTTTCACTTACTCCCATAAACCCACGAGAAGCCAGCATCGTGCAGTCTGCATGCGCATGCAGTTCCCGCATGAAGAAAAGAGCGGTCGACGTGGACACTTCACTCGCCGGCCCTGGTCACGCGCGCTTGCCGTCAAAGGATGCTCCACGATGGCTGGGGCAAATTGACGGCTCAGGAGAAGGAGAAAGAGACCCTCGCAATCGCAAAGCCATGGCTGCTTTCGGAGTGTCTGATTGTCCGAACGAGACGACGTACCCGCCGGTTATATATGTGTCGTCCCGGAGACCGGCAGGTCTGTGCTCCGGGCAGCTCAATTATGTTTTGTGAACTACAAGCTGGTGGAAATATTTGGTGGGCGCTTACGGACGTAACGCACTGAGTAGCTTTCTCTCTAATAAATCTATGAAGACACTGATTTTGCAATAAGATGAGTTATGTACTTATGTTCATTACATACTAATCCCTTCCTCCTCAAGTAAGTGGACATTTATGGTAGCCACAGTGTATACTACATAGAGGTTTCAAATCTTGTGTTTGGCTTTTGGTATTGGTTCCTACCATTCACTAGTGGAAAATAGGGCTTTCGTGGGAGCCTTTTGTCGCGGGCGTGACTGCACCCGCGACAAATGGCGTGGCCACATCGCCCCGAAACCCTTTGGAGCGGGCCGGGCCTTTTGTCGCGCCCTTTTGTCGCGGGCCATATCACAACCCGCGACAAAAGGGGTCTGAGGTTTGGCGCCTCCTGCTGGCACCCCTTTTGTCGTGGGTCGTAATACGCCGCGACAAAATGGTCATGCCTATATATATACACGGCCAGCCCCACCTCCCAACATTTTTTTTCCTTGGTGGTGAAAGGTGGGGGTTATGCTACCTTTTTTTTCTTCATGTGCACAAGAGGTGTTTGATGAAATGTTTGTGAGGGATGTCACTTGATTTTATTTGATAAGATTTCTTCTCCTTTTGATCCTAAAAGGTTAGCAACTATTTTCTCGTATACATAATTCATACAATACTAATTTTAGCAAGGTGATTGCATCTGATACATAATTGTACTTATGATGCAGATGAGTCATCCATGGATGTACGGTAACCGATGTGCTCCCGCTTTCAGAGAGGGCGTGAATTCTTTCCTGCTTGTGGCCGAGGCCAACAAGTCGAAGCAAGGTTTTATGTGTTGTCCATGTCTGAAATGTAAGAACGAGAAGGATTACTCTTGCTCAAGAGACATTAAGAGCCACCTGCTTCGGTTTGGATTCATGTCCAGCTATAATGTTTGGACCAAGCACGGAGAAGGGGTTATGATGGAAGACAGCGATGTAGAAGAAGATAACGATGACCAGTACCGATCTATGTTCTCTAAATGCGATGATACCGCAATGGAAGACAATGAAGAAGAAGGAGGTGAAGAGCAGGCACCAGATGATCCTGTTGATGATGATCTTCGTCGGGTCATTTCTGATGCAAGAAGAGACTGTGGCACGGATAAGGAGATGTTGCAGTTCGACAAGATGTTAGAGGACCACCACAAATTGTTGTACCCAGGTTGTGAAGATGGGCAGAGAAAGCTGGGTAGCATATTGGAATTGCTGAAATGGAAGGCAGAGGTCGGTGTGACTGACTCGGGATTTGAAAAATTGATGATAATATTAAAGAAGTTGTTTCCAAGAAATAACGAATTGTCCGTCGATACGTATGAAGCAAAGAAGCTTGTCTGCCCTCTAGGATTAGATGTGCAGAAGATGCATGCATGCATGCATTAATGACTGTATCCTCTACCTCGGTGAGAAGTACGAGAATTTGAATAAATGCCCGATATGCGGTGCATTGCGGTATAAGATTAGAAAATATGACCCTGGTGATGTTGAGGGCGAGCCACCCAGGAAGAGGGTTCCTGCGAAGGTGATGTGGCATGCTCCCATAATACCACGGTTGAAACATTTGTTCAGAAACAAAGAGCATGCCAAGTTGTTGCGATGGCACATGGAAGAACGTAAGAAAGACGCGATGTTGAGGCACCCCGCTGATGGTCGGCAGTGGAGAAACATCGGGAGAGAGTTCCCGAATTTTGCAGGTGAGGCAAGGAACTTATGGTTTGGTCTAAGTACAGATGGCATGAATCCTTTTGGGGAGCAGAGCTGCAGTCACAACACCTGGCCCGTGACTCTATGTATCTACAACATTCCTCCTTGGTTGTGCATGAAGCGGAAGTTCATTATGATGTCAGTGCTTATCCAAGGCCCAAAGCAACCCGGCAACGACAACATGGCATGGCAATGAGATTCCAGCTGGCTATGCTCGTGTCGGGGTGGATACAGTTGTACCGACGTGGGAGTCATTGGAGCTCGTAATCGCTGGAGGTGATGGCTGGGATACACTCGGAAACGTACTGGGAGAAATCATTCTTTGGGAAAGGAAAAACATCAAGCTTCCAGGCATGGCAACCTCTACTAGTCGTCCCACCAGGTCACCATCACCTCCTCCAAATGATCGAAGGCCACCATCACCTCCTTCGACTGATCACATGTCGCCACCATCACCCCATGACTTTGACCACCACATCCCTAGTCCATCTCCATCTCCTGCGCTGCCGCCTGCGCCCACTAAGACTCGGAATGCACCCAAGCGGAAGCGTGTGAAGAGTCATGTCCGCAAAATTATGTCGCCCCTACCAAGAGGTTCCCCCCCCCCCCCCCCGTGCTTACGATACTACCGAAGAGGAAACTGAGGCCGCTGTCAAGAAACACAATTATGAACATTTTCATAAGGAGAAACCCAAGGCCCCAGCACCATACACAGAGAAGCAAAAAGCATATGCTCTTAGTTTTTTGAACACACCATCGCAATATGACTTACACGAGTAGAAGGATGACTATACACGCACACTTGCGAAGGTAATTTAGGACAAGAAGGATAGTGCTAGTAAGAAGAAGGATAGTGCTGGTAAGAAGAAGGATAGTGCTAGCACGAGCAAATCATCAGCAAGAAGTGTAGCCGGGAAGAAATCAAGTTCAATAAGTGCACCCCTCAAGGCCAAGCAAGCGACAGCAGGCGGAAAAGGAAAGGAAGTTTCCCAGCTCGGACAACAGGCCAAACAATTGATCCCACCACTCAAAGTCTTAGCTGTTCCCAAGGTGTACCAGGAACATGGTGGTATCAATATGGAAGAAGCTGCAAAGCTAGCGGCTGACTGTGGATGTACCGTGGAGGATTTGCTGAATGCCGCAGATGCTGTATTACCCATTGCTTATACAACTCCTACATTTGTCTACGGGGCCGAGTTGGTCAGCAAAGAGAGGCTGCATAAACTGCCAACGCATATGCGGAATTTGCATCAGTGGTACCTTAATGTGTGCAAGGAGAACACAAGTTTCATCGTGGCGGATATCCCAGGAGATTATTACTTCCGAAGGGAGCAGATCCATATGGAGATGAATGAACTCTAGCAGTTATTCAATTTAGACGCCCTCGACAAATCTCTCATGAGTTGCTACTGCTTGTAAGTTGTTAACTACATATAAGTTCATGTTCATTCAGTTATTCCTATTCGTTGCATATACTCATTATATCATATGTGTTCTCTTATGCAGACTAAAGATGGTTGAATGCAGCCGTAATAACGTGTACAATGTTGGGTTTGTTGACCCAGATAAAGTACATCATGAAACCGTAAAGAATAAAATCGAAGAAACGGTGGAAAACCTAACGAGGTTTATAGTGGAGCAAAACTTTTGTGATTCGATACTCTTTCCTTACAACTACATGTGAGAGTTTTACTGATCTATTGTGCACATTCCGTTTTTCTTACTCGATGTTAAGTCTAATTCATGACGCCTATATAAACATGTGCAGTTTTCACTGGATTCTGCTAAACATTAAAGTTGATAAGGGAATTGTTGAAGTAAGCGACCCATTGAATAGAGGCCTGGACGGGTTCCGCGACTTGCAGGAGATTCTCCAGACGTAATTTCGATCATTATCGCGCTATATCTTTCGTGAGATATCAATTAATCATCCATTCATTCTATCATTCTTTTGCCTGGCAGGGTTTGGAAATCTTTCAAGGAGATTATTACGGGTGAGCACTTCGCAGAACAGCTAACATTTACTATTGTACCGTGCGCCCAGCAGCCACAGGGGATGAATCTATGTGGATACTACGTTTGCGAATCCATTCGCATGTTAACCACTGAGAAGCACAACGATAATAGATTCAACGTAAGCAATAACATTCACAACTTTAATTTATTATCGTCAATATTTCGTTATCAAGATTGATATAATCATATTCATCTCATTTTCCTATATAGGTCAACTACATGCGGGAGAACCTCCAACCACAGGAACACATACTAGGAATTACGGAGGAACTGGCGAGATTTCTATTAACAGAAGTAATAGATGACAACGGCCGGTTTAGTCCAAAGAGGCGTCGGTAGTAGGGAGCTCCATGTATATTTATTAGTTCGAATAGACGACGGGCTTTTGTCCCGGTAGTAGTAAGCTCCATGTATATGTGTAAGGGGAATCTACGAATAGACTTTTGCTTCCAATATTTGTTTGCTATATATAATAAATGAACGTGTACAACTTGTAGTAGCTTATAAAAGTATGCAACTTTTATTTTAAAAAGAAAAAATAAAACAAACCAGGGGCGGTGCCGGTGGCGGGGTGGGGGGGGGGGGGGGCTGCACCCCTCAAACCCTAAAGCAGCAGCGTTCTGCGTGCGCCACGTAGAGACTTTTTTGTCGCGGGTGATGTTACGACCCGTGACAAAAGGGTATGCCCCCTGGGCGCCCCGCGCCTGCCACGTGTTGAAGTATATGTCGCGGGTGGTAACTGACCCGCGACAAAAGGGTGGACCTTTTGTCCCACCTCCGTTGTCGCGGGTCGCCGCCCACGACAAAAGGCGCTTACAGCCCGCGACTATAGATCTGTTCTCCACTAGTGATTGTAGAGGGTATTGCCATAGCCAAATATAATGGTGTGGGAGCAAGTAGGTGCTCCCACCGCCAATTTTTTTCCTCTCTTTAGTCTCTCTTTGTTGTGGGCCATGAGAGAGAACATTAATTCTTTTGGCAATTTATACGATGTGGTAAACCTAACCATTTGTCATCAAAGCCATTTTTCATTACATGGTATATTTAGCTTTTAGCAACACTATGGATGCTCTTAGCCTCAAACTTTATCCATAAAGAAGTGTACTTCTATCTTTTCAACGCACTTTATAGTAGTAAAAATTATGTCTCTCTCATCGCACGGAAATCAATCCTATATTTTTTAGCACATGTTATATTTATTTTTTTACATGGGCTTAGCTCATGAGAGGTGAAACAATTAAAGATGACGGAGATATTGGTTTGCATCTTTCCAATGCAATTTTATCTCCACTTGATGATTTGTCTTGGAAAATCCACACGGTCACTTATCTTAGGACGGAGGGACTAAGCTCCTTTGAAAAGCATTGGCGCACGTGTAAAACGCAAGGCATGAATGGGGGAGGTCATAAGCGCCTATACCGTAAAATATATTTTAGACGGAACCAAAAAGACATATCTGGTAGAATCGTAACCATATAATACAACCATAATCGAAATGCATACATTTGTCTCGTACACTACGGGGATGGTGAGAAGAGATTTATTTTACATCGTTATGCCCCACTATCAATAGATTTACTCAACGCCCAGAGGTGCTCCATTCTAGACGGTACGGGCGGCAAAACGCTATTGTCAGCCACTACATATGTGTGGGCTTAACCCTACTCGCACGCATCCTTTGCTACACGGTTGGACACACGAGGCATTTTTTGCAGTTGTCCTAATCCTCTTGAAGGCGTCGTTGTGAGTACCCTCTCCACTCTTGAAAACCCTTGACCGCCACAATCTCAGCGACGGTGCCGTCCCGCGTGAGCTCTGATTCTTTTCAATCTCATTGCGGTGTCGTCACTTTTAGCATTTTTGCCGTTGTGGTTTTATTTATAAATCATGGTGAACACCTGTTTTGAGAGAGAAGCAAAATAATGTATGATTGAAAAAAGGACTTAAAGGAATGTTAAACATGGCATATAACAGTGAAGGTATTACATAAGTTATAATTTCAGAAGAAATGTTACATTAATTATACATAATAGTTTAACCTTATTGGTGAGGAACTCAGGAATATTTAACCGTTTTGGCAAGGAGCTGCTTCTTCGTCACTGAGGCAAAAGGCCTTCCTACAGGCACTCAACTTCTCTTTCGCGAAACTACTTCTCTTTGTTTTGAGAACATTACAATCACACTAAGAGCTTGAACGTATAATCTCTAAATATCTTAGTTTTTTTTGGACGAGAATGTTCCTTTTTTTAACAAGAAAACATCTGGTTTCTTCTTCACTTATTTTCTCGACGTATACAGCATATTAAGTGCCAAACGCGACATTAGGCCAGGTATGCATGGCTGCTAAATTGAGCAAACTATGAACTATGTGATGACAAATTTGATGGTGGCATTCCAAGACTAGAAATCTAGAGCAGCTGTCACCCTCAGTGGCTATCGATATTATCAGGAACAACTGTAGCATCCAGCAACTCGTTGGTACAAACTTATAAGAAATGACAGCCAATACCAGCTTTGTAGCATTTCACATCTCGTTAGCTTCAAGTAAGAATGCAAACATTCATCAAGAAAAAAAGCGAGTAGGCATGCACATTCATCACCAAAAAAGGAGAGCAGGCACATGTCATTTCTACTATAAATTCCAACCCAAAGCCGTGAGAGTTACAAAATGAGAAGAGATAATTACTAGTCGCTGTAGAGCACACCGGCAGAGAGTCTAAGGAATGTTGAATGGCACTATAAGGAATCTTACTGAACTGTAAGTCTATAAAGCTATGGTTTTTTATATATATTTGAGCTCCTTCTAAGGCTGAAATACAGTTGTGAGCTCACATAATGCAAGTAGCCATATTTTTCCTGTCGCAAAAGGCATCACTAGAATATACACCCCACCAAGGAGAGATGGCGAGGTAAATGATTCTTCTACCCGATAGATCAACAAAACTGCAAGATTGTGTTTCTCTGGTCAATGCTGTCTATGAGAGTCTAGGAACAACAGTCAGTTGAGACGCATGGGGTGTTCTTGACCTCTTCGGTAGACTGTCAACTGTTTCTGAAAGGGGAATAAATGTTAGGCCATATGATCAAATCATTTCAAGGACTTCCATGCATAAAATATGAGGCTGACTGTTTATTCCCGTTCAGATATGTAGTAAATGCACAAGTGCACAACTAAAAGACATTACACAATGCTACCATACCTGAGCACAGCAGAATTAGATTGCATCTAACTTTGTTGTATGAGCAAAATCACTGGTTAAAGTCTCCAATCCGATAATATGCCCCTCCATTTTCTTATTTTGCATGCTTGAAATATCTGTGCTGGCATTGATGCTTTCAGAATTCAGGCAAGCAGATTTCATAATCTCGGCAGTATCGCAAATATCCATTGCATCAGACGAGAAATCTAGATGCTTCTCGATAGTTTTCAAGACAGCCATTCTTTTGGACCTTGGTCGATATGCAGGGGAAACATCAAACTTCCCCAAAACAGCAGGCAGCCGTTGGTCATCAAGATTGCCCAAGGACAAAAATGCTGCAGTTTTATATGAATGTGGGCTATCTGTACTGCATATTCCTAGCGGAGTGTCGAAAGTATCACTGTTCATATCAATCTTGAAGTCACCATCTTGCGCAGGTGTTGGTTTCTCCCTTCTTTTTCTCCTTAGTATTGAAGGAGTGCCTGGGAATTTTTCAGCGGCACTTTTCAATATTGACTCAACGCTTAGCTGATCTGATTTTATTTTATTCGTGGGAGAGGGAGTAGCATAACCACTGGGTGTCTGAAATTTATCCTCATGGTGTTCCGGTCCATAATATTTTGAGAAAACTGGGGAATGAACAAGGTCCGTATCTTCTAGCATAGGGATCTGATAACAAAGAGAGCCAAAGAAGGCTCTTCCACCTTCTGACTTAGCTGGTCCTGAATGTTCCAATTTATTTGTTAGGTGATCAGTCTCGAGGACCTTCTCATTTAATAAATTCATTTCCAGACCCTTCTCAGAAACAAAGTTTAGCTCCATGTCCTTGTCGTGACCAGAAACCATTTTCAGCCCCATTATTGCTAACGCAGCAGCAGAATCATCAGCTACTGATGACTCACGTGAAGTTACTGGTTCAGCAGTTGGCAGGGAAGAGAGAGAAAATCTGAGCAGCCCTTGATATTTTTGAGACTGCATACCTGCGGACTATGGGTAGGGTCAGAGTGACCAACTATTACCGAGCGGTCTCGCAAACTGATATCTGGTTCTTTATTCAAATCAATATGGTTATCAGAAGGTAGCAACCTTGCTACCTGTTTCACATCATTATGAATGACATGTACTGGAGCTGGAAGGGCAGCCCCGGTATTATAGTCATCTAGCCTTTTTTTCACTGAACTGTTCCAATGGTTTTTTATTGAGTTATCTGTCCTGGAGGGATGAACAAACTTAAATCAGTACAAGGTAAAATATAAATAGTTGTGCAGTTACGGTTCTTTGATTCAATGAGGTAATTTCTACTAACGAAAAATAAGAACTCTTGGTGCCTGAGACCATCGCATAATAACAAGTACGGTAATACATTCACAAGCTGTACTACAGGGAATCAAGCATATGTCCATTTCAAATACTCGAGGAAACGGCACGTATTTCCATTTTCCCATACTTATATTGGAAAATTTACTCCTTAATAATCTAACCACAAACAGCACAACCCACAATGTTTGCTCAGAATAGCAAGTGGCAGAACCACTAACTGTCTACCACTATATCAGGTACAGGTTAAATCCTGTATATGGTGAAAATTCACAATTCCAACTTATTAAGAAAATGCTCAGACTAGTATAACTGGTATAACAAGGTAAGCACAAGAGGTATGCACCCTCAAATAAAGAGGATAAATAAATGCGTATATAGATAACTTGTGCAAAAAATCCTGCATTGGAGATTCTGTAAGAATCTATAGTACAAGACATCCAAATCATGTGTTTTTTCTATTCCATTTTCTAATTTCTGCAATCTTAATAAGCCCAAAACTTCAAAAGGACTCAAAACTGTCCAAATCCAAACAAAACTTTGACTAAAATTATAGTTGGTGAGGTAAGACAGAAGAGAAATCCTAACAGTAGTCCCGGAGAGGAACAAGCTGCAGCCAAAAACATGCAAACATACTAAGTTTATCGTTCCAGCAAGTTGATTCACAGAGCTTGCTGCATTTCTCTTACTGGACATTATACACATATTATCAAATTGACAAGCAAAAGGATTAGGTATAAATTATATGCACGAACAACATATTTTCCAAGAGGAAGGAATAAAGGATGCTGTGACTTGGTACCTTCCAGGAAGAAGTTTTGCAATTTCTGCCCACTTATTACCATGCAAACGATGGGCCTTCACAAGCACACGCTCCTCCTCAACAGTCCAAGCTTCCTTCTTTATTTGCGGATCCAGATGATTATGCCATCTAAATTATATGAGCAGCATCAAAAGTAAAGTTAGCTGCATGTTATGCTATGTACTTTATTCTGGCAAACTTACAAATAAAACAAATCAAGTATGCAAGAAACTTAACTACGATTACAAATATTAAATATGTAAATAATATTCAACTAATAGCTCAACCTATCCCAATGACTAAGAGTTGTTTGTCAGAACTAAGTAACAAACTAACAATGTTCTAATTAAATTTACTCATGTATAAAAAACATTGATGTTTCTGATGTTGTACTTAAACCTATGAAATATCTAAGTTTGGATCTAAGAAACACCATTCACATTTCAAGTATGCTTCAAACTGAGAAAGTCTGACTTTGCAGCGGCCATCGGCAAATCACAACATCCCTTATTTGCTCAATGCGACAAGCCGACAACAGAAAATCATGGCTATGTCAGAGTACACAGAGTCAAAGACACCAGAAGATAAGTCAAACATACACTACTCACAAAAATAAAATAAAAAATGTTAAGTAAAACCTAAAACAACCAGAAAAGAGGATGTCAGCCAAGAGATCAGCTGTGCTCCCAGGATGCAGTTGCACAGGAGTGCTGCTCACAGCTGGACTAGTGGATTTTGAGGATCAGAGGATAGGACCTTTTGGGATTAGCTCTTGTATTGTGGGCAGGAACTAGGTTTTATGTTTGTGGGACATTCTCTAGACACTCGGGAACAATCTGAACTAGCAAGATCTTATGAACTGCTAAATGACTTGTTCACCCTTTAGTTAAGGGTCCTGCATATAAACGAAAATCTGAACCCTTGTCGCTGAGAACTGGAGTTTCGATTATTTCTGGGACCAAATAAGAAAATGAACTTCACATGTGTAAGGTTTCTAAATGCAGCTCAATATAGCCAGTAACCTCAGTAAGTAACATCCAGTTTCAGTCTCTCAGAAGTATAGGAAGAAACATTTTTTCAATATTTTACAAAATTTATCTTAAACAAGGAAATAAAAAAGTAACTAATTACGAGGCCTATGAATATGAGAGTGCATTGCATGAATAGTTTGTTGATTACACAATCATACATGGTACATCATTAGGTGAATACCTCTCTCGGCATTGTTTACCAATACGACCATGTAGTGATCTTGCTATAATGGACCATTTTGTTGCCCCAAGCTCCTTTACCTTCTGGATAATGGCATCATCTTCCTGTAAATGAACTCAATGAATGCACATAATATAACATATAATATGCAGACTTCGATTTGGTGGGAGAACAAACAACAAAATTTGCCGAACCTCTTGGGTCCAAGGTCCTTTTATAAGTTCAGGGTCAAGAACTTTTTGCCATCTGTGTAGACATTGTACTTCTGTCCTATCAGGGAAAGATTCAGCTGCAAACATATACACAAAAATTCTTCTATGAGATTATGACACTTTTAAACATATATTTTACAGTTTCCAAAAGTAAGCAAGAAATATACCCATGCTAACTTTTAGTCTTAGGATTTCTATAGGGTCCAACATGAGTTCTACCTCGAACATTCAATATATTAGGACTAGATTTTTTTTAAATGAACATGCCTTTCACTCTCAACCCCATCAAAACCAAATATAATAAATCTAGGAAGAAATATATTCACATAAATCCTCATCAAACTGTCCCCTTTTGATCATATCAAATAAGATAACTGACAATCTACGATGCTACACTGCTCCTCAGCATTTAAGGCAGCATAATTTGGATTTGCAAATGTCCTGCTGACAAATTGGGATGTGCATTAATTTCAGGTTTCTTGTTTGTAACGCACCTCATAGGAGGACTGTAACAAAAAAAAACTCAAAGGTCTTTTGTGTTTTCGTGAAGAAAAAAAACCCTGTGCAACTTCAAAATTATTCCACATGGAAAGGACCAAAGTAAGGCTACGAAGCAAGGGTGGTGCGACACATTCTTAATGTATATTAATAATACTTTACTAGATTCACAGTCAAGGAGCCTATTCCTCAGCAAACTTCCAAGAGAGACCTTACTGCACGTATTTCCTGCTTCATGCCTACTTATATATTCCTAGCCATCATCTTTCCATTTCTTTCACACAAAACAATGAGGACTCTCTCCTATGGCATGTGGTTAAAAGAGGAACAGGTCCATCAGCAAGTTATGTCAGTAAGGAGATAATACAAATTAGTAAGTTAGAGACAAAGTACTTATATATTCCTAGCTATCATCTTTCCATTTCTTTAACACAAAACAATGAGGACTCTCTCCTATGGCATGTGGTTAAAAGAGGAACAAGTCCATCAGCAAGTAATGTCAGTAAGGAGATAATATAAATTAGTAAGTTAGAGACAAAGTACCCAGTTGGTTTTATGCATATATTCATGCTAGGGTAGGTGTTCGACCATATAAGGATGGCATTACCATCTGTTTTCAAAATCAAAGATTAATCAAAAGTTTTGTAGTTTCTTATTAACATCTCCAATCAGAAGGTGCAAAAGGCTATCTTCCACCAATCACATAATTCATAGGTACATTCATTGCATGATAAAATAAAACCATAGAATTAATGGTTATTAACCCCTAGTTTTTGGAGTTGCTAGATGAACATTGAGAAAAGGATGCAGAGCACAAACAAGAAGCCTACCTATCTTCTTCCAATTTTTACCCTTGAAAGCATTAACCGCATTTCGCAACGTCTCATCCTGCAGCCAAAATAAGAAAAGCTAGGTAAAAATACGAAAGAACCCAAAAACAATATCAGATGGAAGATATCAAACAGTTTAACAATTGATGGTTGTATTACAGATACACTACATAGATTGGAAATGGAGTAGAAATCTGCTATTTAGAAAGAGTAAATTCTAACCTCTTGCGGTGTCCAGCCACCCTTAGCTCTTCTTACAGGGCCACTTGTTCGCCTGGTATATGTAAGATTTCATCATCGACATAAATAATACTCCAGTACAAAGTATCCAGTTAAAAGATGGGCAAGTAAGCAAGTTTCCGTGACACGGATTTCTCAAATCTCAAAAATGACTGCTGTTTTTCTTTCATTAAACACATCACATGAGCATGGAATGACTTATCACTACAGGGGCCATGAGAAAACCTATAATTAGTTGAATATATTAGTATGAATCTTGTTCAAGGAAATTACCATCGTATACATGCTAAGCTTTAAAAATAGATTTTTTCTAGGATTAGGCATGCAACTGATGAACCAAACACAGCCATCAAATTTCGACTGTTTTCTAGAATTATGTTTGAGCTACCGAATTCTAACTTGTAGCAGCATGCACCACTAAAAAATCTTATTGAAAACTATTTATCTGCAAACACATATTTCCGTGACACCAAATTTACGGGAATGTATAGCAAGTTAAGTGCAAAGAAACCAAATCAATACATGCTTGCAGAGTAGGACAATGAAGACATCAGGAGCATAGCAGACAACAAAGAACTCTTTCTTTATCTTCTAAAAGAGGAACAATTTGTCTACACACCGAATATGATAACCATTCCAAAAGAATGTCTCTCTTCATGAGACCATGGTGATTGAGTACACCATAGAGCAAGCTACAGACAGCAAGCAGTGAAAACACAGGCCATTACAACCAATATAAATCGCCAGTTTGAGGATCACTGAGAAGCAATTTTCAGACTGATTTCTAAGCCAACAGTATGTAAACAAGATTATCCAATGCACCATCATACTAACTGGCAACTGAGCAAGCCAACCAGCACACTTCCACCAATGGGGCCTCAGAACGATTTCATTTCCAAGCAATTTCCTCCCAACAGCTAGAAAATTAACTAAGCACAAAATGTTTCATCTAAAGAAGAATTACGAAGTAATGCCTCGTAACATCCAAACCAAGCAAAAGATAGCCACTAAAACGGTGAAACCTCATGAAATGTGATGGTACTGAACGGAATTGCACACTCCGACGAATAGGCATTGGCTAAGCCACACCCACCTCATGTTTCAGTTCAGCTGATAGCCACTAAAGTACAGATAGCCCATTTTCCCAATTCAGTGCAAAGTACAGCTACACAAGGTCCACGTTTTCTACAGTTGGTAGGCGTCCAAAGATGGCAAATTTTACCGACCTGCTGCACCATTTCAGAATCCGACCCAATTGCATCTGCTAACTAAAAATACCCCAAAAGAATCTACCCGAGCCACCACCCAACCCGGTCAGGTAGGCAACCGCTAGCTAGCATACCGAACAGCAGAGTAATCAGACAGTTGGACAGAGGAGGAGGAGGAGGAGTACCTGCGGCCGGACATGGCCTCGGCCGGGCTGGACCCGAACCCGAAAGGCGACATCCTTGCGAGCGCGCCGTAGCTGCCGCCCTCGGACGCGGACGACGGGGTCGGCGAGGCCAGAGTGAGGCGGTCCTCCGCGCGCGCCCCGTCCCGCTCCTCCACCTTCACCGCCGCCGCCATCGCGCCCATCACCATCGCCACGTCATCCACTGCGCCGCCGCCGCCGCCGCCTGAAACCGCCAGGGCAACAACAAGAACGACAGAAAGAACAGAAAATCAGAAACCCCCGAGGGAAACGTGTGGAGGAGAACAGAAACGGAAGGGGCGCCGCCGCCGCCGCGGACGGACCGTGTGTAACCCCCCAGATCGGTGGGGGGATCGGGAGGATCGGGGCGGGCGGGGATGGCGCGAGCGAAGGGAGGGGCGGGGCGGAACCCTAGGCGGATCGGGGGCGGCAAAGGAGCGAGCTTTGGTGTGGGTGGTGGTAACCGTGGCGTGGCGGGGGTTGGGGTTTGTGTGCTGGGGGAGACGAAGGGGGAGGAAGGAAGAAAGAAAGGAGGCGTCTTTCAAAAAACCTCGCCCGTTGAAGGAAAGGTGGGCGACGAGACGAACAGGAGACGGGAATAATTTACGCCCCGGATGGGCGATCTTTCAGATTGGTCCCCTTGTTTCCGGTGAATTACTGCCGTGCTTGGCTGTGTAGGGTTTGTGGTTGGTTAGCGCGACAGCAACACCACTTTTTTTTTGAGAGAGAGTAGCTACTCCAATTTCAGTTGTCTTCGTAATGTGATTTACATCAATGCTTAACTTTGGTGTTCTTTGGTATGTGTATATCTGACGTTAGGGCATCTTTGACTAAAAGATAAATAAGATAGAGGAAAAGCAAGCCAACTACTGCCGCCATGGATTCGCCATGTTGTTGGTGGTCGCGAGGAGCGTTGGCGCGTGGTGGATGTGGCGGTGCAGATGGCGAGTGGAGATGTGCGGCGAGGTCTGAGGAACACTTCGAACATAGTCGCCCGTCTTGGTTTGTTGCTCCAATGGTACATGGTCAGATCGAGCCCTAGGCGAAAACTCTGCACAAACTTCGGTCGGTGCCGACGAAGGTTTCGTGTTCGGGCTTTGTTATCCTTCTTGTTTGTGTTGTTGTGGAGCTTTGATCGGGCCCGAAGCGAGTGTTCCTAGGAGCCTAAGGTGAAAAACTAAGCTCCACAGCAACGGCCGGCAGAATGCGCCGCTAGCTTCGTGGAGGCGTCGCCTTGGAGTTCTTATGCTCTCGCGGTGCGATGGATTTGTGGCGGCTTGGCGGGAGGGCGATGGATTTGTGGCGTCCTGACGGGATTCCGAAGAGACGGCCCCGGACAATGGTTGTACATCAAGGCGACGGCCTCACTCTATTAGGTTGCGACATTCCTATACCTGGGGCATGCCCATGACCTCAGATGGTTTGGGTGGCTGCCTTCCGTTGTGCTAGCAGCGAGTTTGTTGACCTGGCGAACTCGACTTCGGTCGATTTGGCTGCTATGTGAGGCGACAGCCTGGATTCTACGCGGCGTTCGATGTTCCGGGCCTGTGGCGCTGTGTAGCGTTTGTACCGAACAGATAACTAGGGCACACTATGTAGACGTTATTTTAGAGTTCTTATTACTTTTTTTACTTTATAGATTATTTTTGTGCAGCTAGTGCTTCTCCGATTAACCAAAGAAAACTCAGCCACGCTCACACACGTAGGTATCGTGACGTGTTGGTAGTTATTCAGAGGTACTCTACACGCGGAAGTTAGCTCGTAGCACCTCCTAAAGTTAGCAATTAGGAGGAACGCGAGGGACCGGGACGGCAAGTGTCAACAAAGCACAAAAGACGCCGCGGCGTGATCCGGAAACGGATCGACGGGAACGAAGGAAAGCGACGTGGAAAAGTGGAATTTTCGGGGTCGGATCCGATCCGAGGCAGCGAGCAGCGCCCGCCCGCAGGTTTGGTTCGGTTTGGTTTGGTTGGTGGGCGGCGCTGACAGGTAGCGACCGACGCGGATGCGGTTTTTGGTGGCTGGTTACCGTTGCGGGCACGGACCAGGTTTGAACCCCTAACGCTAACGGCTTCCTCCTCCCGTCGGGCCCGTCCGATCGTTCGCGCGCGGGTCGCTCCGCGCCGTCCGTCCGATGGCCTCGTTCCGTGCGGTGCATCCGTTTCACTCGACGGTCGATGCCGCCTCGGCTGCGGTAATTTTGGAGGATTAGAGCATCTCCAGCCGCGTCCCTCAAAAAGCGTCCGGCATAAATGATTTGGGGGACGTTTGGGACCGCGCCGGACAAAAAGAGACAAAAAATCTGTACAAAAAAGAGGCCCTTTCCAGCCGCGTCCCTCAAACAGCGTCCGGATGCATGAATTTTAATAGAGTGACCACCCCATGTGGGAAAAGTAGGTGAGAGAAAGTGTGGGAAAAGAGACTAGCATGTGGGGACAAGTGGCTGCATGCATGCATGTGGCGCTCATTTTGTGTCAGCGTCCCCGTAGAGACTCCATCATAGAGTCTCTACCGGGGACGCCGGACACAAAATGAGGCGCTATTTAACTTTGGGGGACGCGACTGGGACACGATTTTCCCCATTTCTTGTCCGCCGTCCCCCAAACGCCGTTTGGGGGACGCGACTGGAGATGCTCTTAGTTTAGTTTACTGGGACTAGTTTGTCTAATCTTGCACGTAGTTCCCGTCCTGTTTGTTTTGACGCGACAGGGTTCGTCATCGCTCACGACATGCCTACGTGCGTTCGTTACGGTCGAGGTAAAACTTGACGAAACTAATAAGCGATGTCTACTGTGGCACCTGAAGCTATTTTCAGAGCATCTTCAGCCGCGTCCTCCAAACGCCGCACGTGTTGTGTTTGTGAATGTTATTTTCCAGCCGCGTCTTTAAAACGCGCCTTAAATATTAAAATAATGCATTATCTATTTTTCTGCATTTTTATTTTAATAGGGAGAAGAAATTTGTAGGTAAGGTGAAGACTTCGAAAAATATGGACAAATTTTCAAAGTACTGCAACATAAATAAATTATATATATAAACTTTGAAAAAATAAACCAATTTTTAAACTCTTCTTCTTTGATGGCCTCGCCTCGTCGTCCTCACGGAGGCGCTTCCTGCTCGTCACCTCTTTCGAAGAGCCGGTGTCGTTCGACGCGTCGGAGGAACTTGTGCCCCCCCTCGTTATCGACGGTGCTCGCCCGCTGCGCCTCCGTTTCGCCTTCGCCCGGGCACTCACCTCCTTCTTTGCCGCCGCCGCATCCTCAGCCTGTTCCTCCCCCTTCTTCTCATGGCCGTCGTCGGACTCCCAGTCCTCCTCCTGGTTGTCCGTCGGTGGGGAACTAGAGCTGCTAGGTGTGGCAACTCTGTCCCATCAATGACGCCATCCCGGCGGCTTCCCATCGCTGTCGGTGTCTGATGGCTAAGAGAGGTTGCTCATGGTGAGAAAGGATGGTGAGAGAGGAGAGGAGAGATAAATGGCGCCGACCGGTTGTAGATCGAAAAGCGCATACGTTGGGGTCTTATTGAGCGTGGATGAATGGCGGCGCAGATATCGAAGAGATCTGCAGTTCTCTTCCGCGGAGTTCGCGCTCCATTCCGGCAGTTCGCGCGACGATCAACGCGGTTGCCACTGCGACGGTTCCCCTTCCCGGCAACTGCACCGTCGCTAGGTAGGCGATAGTTGAGCATCCGTTCGTGTATCGCTGACGCGTCGGTCCCGCCACTTCTCGCCTCGTTTTTCGTTGTGTCCGGCGTGCCTGGAGCGTCCCCTGTAGACCAGGGACACGCTCGAGGCGCCGAACGCCGTACTGGGCCGCGCTGGACGGAAAGGGCATTTGAGTATTTAATTCAGATTTAGGCTAAAATAAACTAAAACTCTCATACTTTTTTTTGAAGCTCGTGACCGTAGGGGAGGCCCCTACTTTTTGTAAAACTCTCATACTTATTATGGTTATGGGTAAATATATATTTTCCATTTTTTTATTTGTTAGTAGCTAATAAAATTACACAAACCACCATTTGTTGATGTCCTCGTTGCATAAAAAACTCACTTCACATGTTTTTTCATACATAGCACCAACTATAGGTTTTGTACGCCCAAATTTAGGATGAAGTTGTTTAACAGCAAATCGGACTATGGGGACCACTAATACTAGTTTTATTTCAAATTATATCTTTTTTTCCAAGATTATGTAGAAGAAGATATCATTTCAATTACTATTTTTTTTGAAAGTTCAAAATTTTCATAAAAAAATAGGCTGGATCTCACAAAAAGTGATCCAACTTTCAAGCTGCATGTATAATTATTTTCAGGAAAATACTTTTGTACTTGCACACATTTGTGTGGGTGTTTATGTCACCGTGCGTTTTGCTTTGAGATTCGGATAAAATGAGAAGAAAGAAAGGAATATTTTCATCTACTAAGACGAGTGGGAATCTCGAGGAATAAACACCCACACTCATGTGTGTAAGTACAAAAAAATCACATTTGTTATTTTGTAATTCCTCCTTCCCAAAATCTAAGGCGTTTAAGGACTAGTCAAAAATCAAATCTTATTAAGTTTGACTAAATATTTAGGAAAAAAAATATCTACGTCTACAATATTGAATGAACACATTTAGAAACTATATAGTTTATGGTGAATCTATTGATATTGATTCAGTATTGTAATTGTTCATATTTTTGTGTATAAACTTGATCAAATTTATAAAACAATGACTTTTAAGTAATCCTTAATTGCCTTGTATTTTGCGAGTAGAGATTATTATTTTAAGAGTTGGATCTTTCAATTTGTTTATAAAAGGTCAGAAAAATCACTAAATTATGGTCGGAAATACAAAAATGTTTCAAACTATCACAAATTAGTTAGTTTATATTATTTCAGTTACCAGAACATTTTCATATTATTTTCAAAAGTTTGGAAAAACTCACACTAAATTATAACAACGGATATCATCACTGCTTTGTAGGCCCTATTAGTCGGATTTACAGTTAAGTAGCTAATTACATATATTTAGACCTCTGTGCAACATATAATGCACCAATAGTTTGTAAAAATGCAAAAATTGTGAAGTAAGTATTTTGTGCAACGACAGCAACAATACATGGTTGTTTCCGCAATTTCCGCAATACATGGTTGACAGCAACAACAAAAAGTAGCGAGGGCATAGTGCATTTTTTTGTTTGGTTTGGTGCCGCTTTGCCGTTTCAAGCGAAACAACTCCTGTCGTGTCGTTAAGCTGCAACTTGGTCATAGTGCTAACCAATTTGTGCATCATCTCGCAATCCCAGTCTGTTGCAACTTGCAGGTGGTTACAGATGGAAATTTTACCAATGTGGATTTTTTTATAAAAAAACACAAGGCTGTCTCTCTATTCAAAAAACAAGGTGGACGTCAACGCAATTCTTTGTGTCCAGGCCCACACACAACCGCAAGCCCATGGCCTTCTCCTCAACGGCCCAAGGACCACCACCGACCGGCCGGCCCAAACGCATCAGGCTCTGCTCCGCGTCCGTGGACGGACGGAGTCGCGCCGGTGCGGCGCGGTGTCACCGGCGGCGCGCGAGGGATCACACCTGGCGCCGAGCCCGATCGCCGCGTCGCGTCTCTTCGCCGAGGCCACCAATGCGGCGGGCGGTCGGCGTTGGAGTTTATCGTTGAATTCCTCAGGTGACCCCAGCCAGCCCTGTCGCATTCTCCTCGGTTTGACCTGTAGCTTGCTTGCTCGGTCGCGCGCTGCGGTGGCTCTGCGCTTCGGTCACGGTGGCCGTCGCCATCCAAACCGAAGAGAAGTGGACTCGCACCGAGGCGAAAGCTTCTCTCTTCTAATCCTCGAATTTTCTCGGAGCCATTTCAGGTTTGCGATCCAGTACTGAAGGGCGGCGTGTCGTCCATGAACGGGTGATCGGGGCTCCCTGCTTGCTTTGAGATGCAGCCCAGGCGTTCGGAGGAATTCCCCCGCGACCCCTACTGGTCCGTCTGATACAGAGATTGGAGGTATCGCTCGCTCGCACCCCCTTTGATTCTGATACAGCAGTTGCTGAATCACTGTCTCTCTTGCTTGCTTCTCGTGGTCGTTGCTTCCTCGTAATCATTGGTTGACTTCTGTAGCTACATGGCTGCTTGGTTTCCATGGTTAGAATTTGCGTCTTCTTTGGCGCGAGCAATAGAAGCATAACCACATGTAGTAAAGCTGCACGCTCGTATGCGCTTTAATTTCCCGCACCACCATTTTGGGGTCAATTTTGGATAACCATCATTCGGTTCAGTGGCCTTCAGTGGATGGAGTGTTGCTTTCAGAATCGAGTCCGGTGCAGTGCATGAATATATTCATGGTTTGATTTGAGCTGGCATGTTAGCACTGTGCCGGCATGCTTGCCTGGATTTAGCTAAGTATGTTCTTTTGTGGCGAAAGAGACAGCTCCTAAGCCTGGATTTAGCCAAGTAGTTCTTTGTTGCTTGCGTTGTATCACTGCTGCAAAAGTAATAAGCAGGTGCCTGTGTTTTCTCTACGTTTCTCTTCCTTAAAAATATTGTTAAATTGGAATTCAAAAAGTGGCTTCATAAGTATCAACTACTATACAACCTCATGTGAAGCACTCCAGAGCTAGATTATATATTATGGGGTCACAGTCTGAAAACATCGATCCATAGTTCATCTTCCAAAAGCACCAGATATCTTCTGTGCCTGCTAAAATGTCTCAATTTTACTGTACTGTGTACTGCAGTATGATCTGTACTGAGTGACCTGCTTCTTGTTTGCTTCAGTTGTGTGTACAATTGTACATCATGTGCTCACCAAAGTGTTTACAAGTTTCTCTCAGCTGTTCTATCGTAATGATGAATTTCATCTAAACACGTTTAGCGCTTCTAATATTTTCTAAAAAAACTTAATAAGAAACACTCCATAAGCATTAGCTATACAAACTCATTAGAAACACTCCAGAGCTACTCCGTACATTTATGCATTATGGGGTCATGGTCTTGCAAACAACGATCACATAGTTCACTCTCTGAAATGACCCGGCGCGAGGGATCACACCAGGAGCCGAGCCATATCACGGCATTGTGTCTCTTCACGCTCTGACGCACCTCCAAGTCCACCAATGCGGCGGGCTTCGCGTTGGAATTTCTTGTTGAAATCCTCAGGTGACCCCCACCCTGTCGCATTCTCCTCAGTTTGACCTGTTGCTTGCTCGGCCGCGCACTGCGGTGGCTCCACTAGGGGCGGACCCAGAAAATATTATGAGTGGGGGCAAATAATGTGACTAGGGGCGCTCTTTGTAAAAGTTTGCAAAATCTAAAGATATTTCCTTCAAATATGAACAAATACTAAAGTAAATTAATTTTTTGAGTGGGGGCCTATGCCCCCACTCCCCCACTTAGCTACACTTGGGTCCGCCCATGGGCTCCACCCCATCCACGCTTCGCTTCGTTAGCGGTGGCCTTCATCAGCTAACCGGAGGCGGAATCGTGCCGAGACGAAAGCTTCCCTCCTTCAGTAATTTTCGTTTTGGATCGATGTAATCCATCCATGCAGAACGGCAAGCTAGCATGTCACTGAACGGGTGATGGGGGTCCCCTGCCTGCTTTCAGATGCAGCCTAGGCGTTGGAGGGAGTTCCCTGTGGTTCCCCTTGGTCCGTCTGACACGAAGCTTTGAGGTATCGCTGGCTTGCACCCCTCTCATTCTCATACAGCGGTGCTGAACCATTGTCTGTCTTGCTTTCCTGTGGTTGATGCTTCATCGTGCTCATTCGTTGACTTCTGTAGCTGTTTCTCTCCTTGCTTACCATGGTTAGAATTTCTGTCTGCTTCAGGTGCAATCATAACATGTTCACCACGTATAGTTGCACTGCATGCTCGTACATGCTCTGGTTTACTACACCACCATTTCGGGGTCAATTTTAGACAATCATCATTAGGTTTAGTGTCCGCCAGTTGATGGAGTGTTGCTATCAGAATCGTGTCAAGTGCAGTGCATGAATTCATGGCTTGATTTTAGCTGGCATGGTAGCACTGTGCGTGCGGCATGCTTGCCTGAATCTAGCTAAGTATGTTCTTTTCTGGCGAAAGAGACAGCTCCTAAGCTCTGTAAACCAACATTTGATTGTTTATACTTGTTTGTTGCCTTCCATTGTACTGTTGCTACAAAAATAACAGGCAGGTGCCAGTATTTTCTGTACCTTTTTTTCCTTCAAAAAGATTCATAGCTGAGGTTTGAAAAATGGCTTCATAAGTGTTAACTATACAACCTCATGCGGAACACTCGACAGCTCGATTATACATTACAGAGCCACAATCTTGAAAACATCGATCATATAGTTCACCTTCCGAAGGGGCCAGATGTCTGTTTATCTTCTGTGTGTGCTTAAGTATCTCTATATTACTGTGCAGAAATATGATCTGCTCTGAGTGACTTTCTTCTTGGACTTACTTTTGCTTTAGTTGTGTGGCCGAATTTCATCTAAACAAGATTAGCACTTTAAGAGTTGCTTTGTGTGAAAAATTGGGCTGGTTATACATGTTTTCATGGTTTTTTCAACTTCTTTTATGCAGCCTCTCTCAAGAGATGCTTTACTGCTTCCAGCCGTACCTAATTCAGACGGTCAGAATATCTTAGTAACACTCGTCCTTTAAACCGGTAAGCTCATTCCCTCAGGCTTAATTCCGACAACTTTCTTGTGATTCTACTAGTACTATACATGGCAGCTCTGATTTTTTACATCTATTCTGGTATTGGTAGTTGAGTTGGGCATATATCTGTTGAGCTTTCAAATCATGAACTTCCAAGCATATTGATGTAGAACTATAGTACTACACATCATCAAGGATTGATCTAGGCTAGTGCATTTATATGTTACGACTGGTTGTTGCACTGGGAAAATCATTTTCCAACTGTACTTTTGATATGTACTACTTGGCTTAATATCAACCATCAGATGAGAGTTACGTCTTCTCAGTCCAGTACTCCACTAAGCCGACTGAAAAATTAAAGGGGTGACATCCGCACATTAGTAGGATTCAAGTTGGAAATGTCAATAAGTTGAACTTTTGCTTTCTTTAACTCTGCCAGATACAGTACAACTCAGTATCAAGAGTTTATGCTGTTTTAGTCTCTTAGCCGCTTAAATTTGAACTAGACAAGAACTTTTTTTTTTTATCTATATGCCAATCTGGCATCTTTAGAAAAGAATCAAGGGCAACCGTTCTGGCTTAAAATGCAAAATCTATACACCAATCCACTAATGGAAAGGAGTATGTCAAGAAGAGACATAAATACAAAACCGAACGAATTGGTTGGAGATTTTAGGAGCTTCCTGTACGGTATCAATTTTCGGTGAGCTTTACTGATAGTGATGTTAGCTGTTGCGCCGTCGTTGTTGTCATAATTCTTCCATGGATTCACCTTTAAGCTTACCATACTTCTAAGTGTGGGAAGTGCCATCTGTGGCGGATAGCCTTTTATTTGTCAAGATCCTCACCTGATCAGTCTCCGACAGATCACAGACCTTCAAGAGCACTCGCTTTCGTAGCTGCCGCGACTGGATAAGCGCAAAGGAAGAAGTTTCAAGTAACCCTTTCGCCCTGATCTTCTCAGGATTGTTGCTGCTTCTCCCTGCGAGGCACCTTGCAGGGATCATCGGTTTCTTTCAGGAACAGCGCTGTTGACGGGTACGTAACATGTTTATGAGCCATATCTTTGATTGGATTCTGCTGCTTGTTTCTCTAGATTGATCTTCCTGCTTAATTATTCATACTTTTATATTTCTTCGTTAAACTAATCAATCATCATGAACATGATGTACAATAAAATATTTCAAAAGTGGAACCAAATTTGCGGATGCGCGCCACCAACAGGGCCTCATTATTTGGTCTGAATTTACTCGGTGTTCTTTAGCAGAGCCTATGATCATGTGCCACCTTTTAAGCGGGCACACAGAGGTATCATCTTTTAGTTTTGTTGCTATCATGTAGGGCTGCACTAGAGAGCATCAGGGAGATATACACTAATTACTAGTACTACACATGGGCCAAAGTATGCGTGCGCGTACTTAAAGAATCCTACTAATAAACTCGTTGAAAGCTAAAAGATGGTTTTATATGACGAGGTGGGGGCATCGGCTACCGACAATGCCTCCGTGTTCTCTGCCTAACCGAGGGGACTAGAGAAATTGATGATTAAGCTCGTCCTTAATAATGTCCAAGTGGTGAAGTGGATGGTCCTTGGGCTCTGACTGACTAAGAAACTTTGCGGTATGGTACCAGCAGGAGGCGGAGGGAAGGGAGGTGGTGGTGGGGCTCGTCATTACGGTCTTTTCCCTAGCAGCACAGCTCACTCCAGCAGCATCAGCAGCAGCATCGGGAGCAGCAGGGGAAAGGGAAGGAGCAGCACGCCATCGCCATGGCAGAGGAGAAGAAGAAGCACAAGCACAAGCACAAGGAGAAAGAGAAGGAGAAGAAGGACAAGGCCGCGACGGGGGAGTCGGCCAGCTTCAAGCCGTGCGTGGACGTGAAGGGCATCCGCTTCGGCGGGCAGTTCATCGTCAAGTCGTTCACGGTGCGCCGCGCGTCGCCGCTGGAGCTGCTCCGGCTGCTGGACATCCCGCCGTCGTACCTGAGCGAGCTGCAGAGCCTGCCGTTCCCGTCCACCACCGCGTACATGCCCACCAGCTTCACCATCCTGGCGCACCAGGCGTGGCACACGCTCACGCTCGGCCTGGGCACAAAGAAGTCCAAGGTGGTGCTCTTCGTCTTCGAGTCCGAGGCCATGAAGTGCGCCGTGGACCAGCTCTGGCCGGCCATGATCCCGCTCGGCGACGTCAACAAGAAGCTCATCCGCGGGCTGTCTGGGAGCGAGATGGCGAGGTTCAAGTTCAGGAAAGGGTGCCTCACCATCTACGTCTACGCCGTGCGCCGGTTGGGCGCCGCGGGCTTCGTGCGCGCCGACGACCTCAGGAGGATACTGCAGGCCGTGGTGGAGCTCAAGGACTTCTTGGATCACACCGCCATGCTCGCCATGCCCAGCCAGAGGAGCATCACGTTGCAGTCCCGGACCGCGGCGTCGCAATGATCCTTAGAGCGAGCTCGACCCATTTCTGCAGTGCAGGTACTATAGTTGGCTCGCGATCAATTTGCAAAGAAGTCTTGATTCTTTTCGGTTCAATTAGTTTGTTTCACTGTCGGTGTCTCCCTCCTCTGTTGAGGAGCTGTATAGATCGGACTTGGGTATAGATCTCTATATGTTGAGCAGAAACTTTCAGCAAATTAAGCATAGATTTTCCCAAAAGGAACATTTTCCCACGGGGATCTTACATTTTTTAGTATACTCTATCCTGCCCCTGGAATAATCCTTCATCGATGAAGCCATGGTCTGTTCTGTGTCATTTTCATGTAGCATTGTACATCACTTGCTGCTACAGCTGTTGTACTGTACAGGTTTTTGGAAATCACTGCATATTCAGTGTCCTTTGTCCATGCACTCATTGTTCCACTGAATTACAGTGGATTTTTGTATAGGAATGCAAACTACATATTGCTTTCTCCATTCTCTCTTTCGGAGCACTGTTACTGGAGGTAGGAATTATCCAGAATTCCATATTCAAGAGAGGAAAGTGAAGGGTACAGAGTCCGAGAGAAAGTGGTTGCTGCATATCTGTTTACGCGGGAGGTAACCATCTCATCTCATTCTCGTGTGTGTATTGGTAGGTGGCCAAGAAGAATATATGCTCTGTTTTCACACGTCACGAGTGAGACTGTAGTCTACTCCAGTACTCTGCTTCGTGTCCATGTGTGGTGCTGGCCAAGGTAAATTCAGACGGTAGTCCTGTTTGGACTTGCGAATAATCCAGAGTACTAGGAGGGGACTAAGAGTTCATTAACATAAAGCAAGAACAATTTGTACTACTGTACACGTTTTGACCAGGAGCTCGGATCGTGGTCTCGTGGATGGACTGTCAGTTTCGCTAGGGCAATACTAAATACCCTACGCTCAGCAGGACAGATCCATGTGTGTCATCATGATCGCGCAGCAGTTAAAGTTAGTTGGGCATGCAGGACACTGATGAACAGTTCAGTGACACGATCGATATTGAAGTGGTTGAGCGATGAGCTGCACTGCATGGGCCACCCACGACGCCCCCAAAATCATTAAGAACCCACCTAGCTATGCATCTCAGGATCTTTCTCAAGCCCTCGGATCTCGTTGCATCGCTGCAAAATGAATTGCATCATACCGACACGTATTTGTGCTTCTTTGATTCGTACGATATGATCCGTATGATTATGATGCCATGTCTATATGAATAATATAAGAATAGTTGCAAACAGAGCTTGGCTCTGGTGGTTAGGTCCCTTGTCTTTGGAACCAGCCTACCCAGGTTCAAGTCTTAGACTTGGCATGTGTGTTTGCATTTGCCTGGATTTATTTCAGGATTTAACCGGCCTATGCTTTCAGTGGTAGGTGACGTGCCCGTCAATAGCGAGGCGCCAGTGGTGACTTCGTCAACCTCAAGATATGCCGGCTCAGTCCCTCGAAGGTGCTCATAGGGATAGGGTGTGCGTGCGTGCGTTCATAGGGGTGTTTGTACGTGCGTGTTTGTGAGCGTCTGCGTTGTACTGTGTTCTCAAAAAAAAATAAGAATAGTTTTTTTATTATTGAGGTGAAGAAATTTTTCATGAGGTCTAAACCTCATGTTATTTTACTATAAAATTTACACTCCAAGATTTCTATGGGATATGATCCGATGAATCAAACTGATGGGAAAACTTCATAGGATTCAAACATATACATATCTTTTGAAAATTCTATGAATCGAAGGAGCTCTAGGAATCAAATGCTCAGAAATTGTCGGAGCAATAGTAGATGCACATGTGCAAGGAGAAGTGGAGGGAGGGAGGAAATAAGGATCGGATGAATACGAGGCAACGATGAAGGAGACGACGATGACAACAATGGTGACACGAGCATCGGATAAATGGGTGATGAATTTCGTGTTGGGCTTAGAGGAATGCTTCATCGGAGTGTGTCGTTGTCCTGACTTGACATCACCAATGCTAATGGTGGCTAGAGAAGGAGGATGGGTGACGGTGGAGACAGAGCAGGATGGAAGGAAAGGGGGTGGAGAGGCGAAAGAATCAATTATGTAAACAATGAGGAGGCGAGAAACAAAGATGACACGAGGGAAGAAGATGTGTAGTGGTGCTATCTTGGTAGTGACACATAGAATGAATGGTAAACGAGAAGAGAAACAAATGGAAAAGGGTATCTTATGTAGGATTGATTCCTATTAACGATGTGTCATGTTTCTCCACTATATCTATTTTATTTTATTTTTGAATTTTTTCTCCACTATATCTATGTGATATTTTTCTTTTCTTTGACAGTCAATACCACGATATGACATAGAATAAAAGAATGAGGCAGAAGTAATTTGAGGGTCGCACCACAATTGGACTCCAACCTTTCTTCAGCTACCATCATGGCAAACCAGACATTGTTGTATTTTAAATTCCATATTCGATAAGTATGCGTAGGTTCTAGACCCGGGGGAGAGAGCCATCTAAGTGGTAGTCTACCTTCAGTTTGCATTTCCCCTTCTCCTGGTACAGCAAAGCAAACGAGAGCATTGCGAAAACCCCAAAAGCAAAGCAATAACATGACGTTTTCTAATCCACAATGGGCTGGTGAAAGAGTCTCAGTCTCCGGAAAGTAGAAGTATCCGGTCGTTCGATCTAGTCATTCCCGACACACAATAACATTGGCGAATTCAGTTGTGGGAGAGTGGTTGCCAAAGATTTCATCCATCACCCAAAAGTGGAAACCCAAATGTTTCTGAACAACAAATGTGATGGCGTCGACGACTTTATCACAATGAAGATGAGCGACAATAAGGCAACACGTGGGTCGAGGGTTTCAGTTTACCAATCCGGCAAATGTCGTGCTTCGGAACTAGGGGTGGTTGAAGAAAATTTAGGGTCTTTGGCCAACTAAGATGATTGCAATTTGTACTAAAGTTTTATCCTTCCTTTTTAGAAATTATGTTTTGCATGTTGTATTAACAGAGCATATTTTTGTGTACTTATTTGACATAGCTAACCATATAGCAATCCCACTAAATGGTAGCTATAGTGTTCTTTTTCATACTTCTATTATTCTTATTATCAAATAGGTTTGTGTTAAATTCAAATACATTTTGTAATTTTCCTCCTTATTAAATTATCTTTATAAATTGCATAAACTATAAAATATGTATATATATATATATATATATATATAGAGACGCGCTATTTGACTCCCTGGGTGCAGAATATTATTCTGCACCCGGGCCGAACGGGCGCGCCAGCCTCTGGCCAACGCATCGGCACCCCGCACCTGAAGCCGCACGTTGTAAGAAAAATACGTCGGGCGTAAGAAAATTGGGTCAAAAGCGTGCTGCCCAGCGGCCGAACTGCCCCACTACCCGTCCACAGTGCCGCATGGCGTAAGAAAACTGCATGCACCGTAAAAAATTAACCGCAAGAAAGGCTGGAATGTTACAGCCGAGCCGAGCCAAGCCATATACTAACTTCGTAGTGCTCATGGGCCATCAACCATAATAAAATACTCGTCAATCGATGCAAATCTAGTACGTAAGAAACTTTGAATTAATCCAACGTCAGAGAACACATTTTTAGGAATCGTCTACCGCCGTTGCTCCATTCAACCTTCAGCTTTAGAAACAAAGAAACATAATATAGGTATTCTAAAATTGGCCGACATAAGAATCCTGAGAACCAAGAGTTGTACATCAGCTCATTCTTCCAAAGATATTAGTACGTAAGATGTAATATAGAAACATCAGACCACAACAAATACGGTATACATTTGGACATAAAGACATAAATAAAAGGTTGAGTTCATGGCCAAGTACATTACATGGACGGGACACTCTAATAACATGCGAAGCCTAGTGTATACACAATTCAAGTCGAGATAAATATAGCTCACATAAGTCATGTTAAACCCTGACAAAAGAAGCTACATAATGACATCGATGCCACCTTCATATCACTTTGCTTACCACCGTCTTCCTTCACATCAGCAGATGCACAAAATGGAATTCATTTGATAATCAATGGAGGGGAAGATACGCAGCAGTCAGTGGGGCAAATGCAATTGTAAATATACCCTGTTTCTTCCATGCCCAACAACGCAACAATGCACGAAGATGTCCTGGAAGGGGCTATCCAGATCAACAACATGCTTTCCCAAACGTTCCAATGGCTAGCTGCACAAGGAAACGGAAAACACATATGGTAACTATTAATGTATTTTAAAGTTGAAACTTCAATAAAATTTTGCTGTGCATATGCACCATCTTCATTACAGAAAAAGTCACAACTTACAGTGACACACAGAGCCGTTATAAAATTTATTAACAGAGGTTGCTTTCATACACCAAGACGCAGAGATTCACCTCTACATATATTAGTTTAAACCAGAACACCTCAAAAGGGCTACCGTGTGCTCTAGTATTGCCAAAATATTTAACTACACAGGCATGTGGGGCCTAGCTACTGCCCAACTATAAAATTCAGAATTTAAGCTTCCAGTACTGAATAAACAGTAGATAAAAGCTGTACAGAGATTGCCATATGATCATGTTCTTTATTGCCCAAAGTCACAAACAATCTAGACTATGATGCAGGTGAAGACATGTACATCCAGATTCACAATTTAGTTAACTGATATGCTTCTAGTCCAAAATAAACGCATTGATAAGTTTGAGAAGCCACACATAAATTAGCAAATGAAAAATAATAGCACAACTTTAGCTCAAAAAGGTCCCCGCTGGATTCAGGCTTGAGCTGAGCTCAGGCCACACAACAGCACCAGAATACCACCTGAAGAAAAAAAAAACTGCGATATATCAGCTACATCTCGTACAAAAGGGCAAACAACTAATGGGCAACACATGTAATGGATGAATGATGAAAAAAATCAATTTCCCATTAATACTTCTGACATCACGAATACGAATCATGCTCTGTCTCAAACACAAAATCAGGCTTTGTCTCATAAGTGTTGTAACTACTGGTTATACACAAATATTGGGACTTTCATATAAAACCTAGCTGAGCATGCCCAGTAGCCCACTAGCACTAGATTGGAGATGCTATTGCAGCCAACAATATTTTAAAGATGCAGAATTAGTTATCTCAGAATTCATCTTTTGCAGCAATAATTATTACGTCGAGTAAAATTTGACAACAAACGAAGCAATATGATGCAAAAACTAGAGAAAAAAAACGTCACTCTCTTCCAAATTGGTAGCGATGCGGTGGTACTAAATAATACCAGGGGCAAAGAAAGAAGCAACCATCGTTGTTTCCTGGTTGCAGACTTGCAGTCCTGTTATATCGGAAAGGAAGCACATAAAAAAGCAAATTACATCTCCAAGCAACATCCCACCATTGTTGAGATGATTTAAATTATTAACAACAAATATAGGGCAGTGCTAATGCCGCAGAGTAACGAAATATGCAATATTTGCGACTGAAAACACAACCATCAATGTTTTAGGAGCCTTACTAGATGCGCTACTCACCGAGCTATTGCTAAAATGAACTCATTTAAGATGGATCAGTCAAAAGCTAGCTCAACTCAAATCAAGATGGTGTGACAATGCAGTCCATGAACAACAATTTTTTTCTCAAGTATACATCTAGAGCAAATGAGAATTAAGCTTACTAGGGTTGCAAGATTTTTCAGACAAATTATACAACTGTACGTTCATAAGGATAAGTCACCACAGCAAGCACAGGAAACTTATGTGTCAGTTTTGTTTAGTTCATAATTTGTAACTAGAAAGCATTTCATAATGCCATAAGGGCAACCTGAACTACTGGATTCAGACTTGAGCTCACCTGATAGGACTGCAATATATCAGCTCCCTCAAGCATTGACACACCTATTCCATTCTTTATTGCCAAAAATTCTATGTACAGACATGCGCACCTGAGTAAATGTACAACTAAATTCAGTTCTCAATTAATTAAAAATCTTACGATCTTGAATAAATGAGTTGATAAACTTCTAAACCACTGCAGAAACTGTCAGGTTTGCCCAAAAAAAAAATGGAAATGATGGACATGAGCAGAATGTACAGCAGTCGTTTCTTGCATATTGCAAAGTAAAACGAAGACAAGCTGATTGAAACGGACCCTAATTTGCATTGATAGTTACAGCAACAATAGCTCAAATTAAACATGTACATGCAGCCTCAATGTTTGCGCTCTGAATGAATTTAGAAAAAAAAAACAACTCAATGTGCAATTGCCTTGAGTATATCTACGAATATTGTAATGCTGCTCTTCCCCGATCCGGCAAAAAAGTTATGTGCTGTAAGCAGGTGGAGTCCAGAGGCACCTGGTGGAACCGCCTCTGTAATTGGGGACAAAATCTAACAAATATGCAAAACAATGTTGCGCGATAGAGAAAACAAAAAAGATCAACGCCAAACCGTACCATGAGGTCAAAGCCTACCAGCGTGCTACGCCTGCGGCTGTGCCGGGGTCGCCCCCCGCTCACGCCATGTTGCCCAACAACAATGGCACACAAGGTCCTCACGCCATGGAGTCCACGACAGTTGAAGCCACCCACCGCTCGCATAGGCACCAAGGCCGCCCGTCGCTCACCACACATCAAGCTGCCTAAATCCCAAGCTGTAGCTGCTCGCGCCCTCTGTGATCCTCAGCTACTGCTTGCCGCTGCCGTAACCACCAGCTTCAGCCGCTCTCCGGCCACCACACTACCACAGGGTCTTGCCTGTAAGACTCATCGCTCTGTAATGAAGAAATAGCCAAAAATAAAAAAAATCTCATGTAGAAGGATTATCTAATGGAAAAAATATTTTAGCGGAAAATGCTAATGGATAAGAACAAAATAGTATCGGATCTTAGAGCAATTGCTGGAATATCTACTGCCATCGGCCACCAGTTGCACTGGAAACAATTTAGATTTGGTATCTGCTCAGTTGCTTGCAACCTAATTTTGCCCTGCGAACAAATACATCAAAAATACCAAGCAAATTGGAATAAATCTAGAAAGGCTGCACTGCTCTCGTCCATTAACGTGGTTGGGGCCGGTCTAGCAAGTTCTCCACAGCTGGGAGTTGGAGCATGGGGCGGCGGCTCCCCTCATGCACTCGAGGACGGGAAAAAACTAAACATCTATCATCCAGTCCATCATAATGCTGTACAAGGATGGTGGAATTGAAACTTATTCATCAAAACTGATGGAAAGAGGACGGCACTGAAGAATTGGTTAAACCATTGGATGCTAGAAGTAAGAATTCAACACTATTGGTGATTAGTCCCGATCCCTAAATACATCTACAGTCACAATAATCATTCACTAGTTCAGGAACATCACTAACCTTGGAAGGCATCTGAAGTTCCTGGGACTTGGACGGGATCTGGAGGTTGGGGCGATTGGTGGCGCTCAGGTAACAGAGCGGGCGGTTGATTACGGCATCAGCTGGAGGTCGGGGATCGAGGCTGCTGCCGGAGAACAAGGTCGGGGGTGACGGCGCTCGTGACGGAGCAGGAGGCGGTCGACGGAGGAGAGCAGGAGGCGGTCGACGGAGGAGAGCTGGAGACGGAGCAGTCGCTCCGGCCGCCGCGACCAGCTCGCCGCCAGCCGCAATCGCCAAGAACAGTCGTTCTCTGAGATTCTTGAACCGCCTGCCGCACACGATGCCCTCGACGGTGGTGGGCCAGCTGGTAACCCACGGAGGAAAATTTGGAGAGGAAACGTCGTCGTAAAAATATGGAAGAAATTACAGCAGGAGTGGTGGAATTCGAGGGATATCTTGCGTTGCGCCCGCACCAGGTTTGGTGGAGCCCCGCTGGTCTGGCTCGGTCGATCGACCCGGGTGCAGAATTACTATTCTGCACCTAGGGTGTCTAATAGAGTTTCTCTATATATATATATATATATATATATATATATATATATATATATATATATATATATATATATGTAATATGTATTTGTGTTGGAAATTTCAAAAGAGCATTACCAAGCAAATATCTTTATAGTGGTTTCTGGTGTATGACTAGGTAAGAAATTTGTTGGAACTTTAAGAATGTAAATTGATCCGTTGACATGATTCTTTACGAGTTTCATCGTGGCTAAATGTTCCTTAAAGTAACACAATAGGCTCGAAAATAAGTTAACAAAATATGCATTCTCTATACAAGTGTGGACTTTTGTAGAACGAGCTACACATAGCTCATTTTTTTCTTTTTAAACATTACAAAAATGGCCTTTTAAAGTTTCAGAAAAAAACCTGAAAAAATCTAGATGTAGGTAATGTTGAGTTCTATCACTGTAAAATTTGAACCCAAGATACCTAATATTTGAGGCAGCACCAAAATAAAAAAAAACTGATAGATTTCGAGATTATGACAGTTTGTACTATTTCACAATTATAGATATCAAAATTTGGGAAAACTTCAAACTAGGCCGAGCTACATGTAGCTCCTTATTTGCAAACACTCAAAATTCATATTTCAAAGTTTCAAAAATTCCAAATCAATATTCTACAGATAGCTAATAATGCATACTACAATGGTGTAAAATCTCAATACGAACTACTTCATATTATAGGCTATAAAAAAAAATTTGACAAATTTTATAGTGAATGGTTCACATTTCAAAACTGTAAAACTTGTTAGATTTTGTCAATTTCGTGTAGCCTAGATACAAATTAGTTTGCATTGAGATTTTACGTCATTGTAGCATAGATCATTGGCTACATGTAGAATTCTTTTTGTGATTTTTTTGAAACTTTAAAATACAACTTTCGAGTGTTTGAAAATAAAAAGCTATACGTATGATGAGGACATCCCTACTACTACACTACTACCTCCGTCATTACTAGATGAAGACGATGCTGCTGTGAAGCTCAAGTCCAATGAAGTCAGGATTGGACCAATGACACGAGCTCGTGCGAAGCTACTTAAACAACAGGTGAACTTGTTCCTAAGTGATACTTTGATCGACGAGAACTTTATACTGCCTAAGTCCTTTCAGTTATGTATGATCAGGTATGAAGAAGGAGCAACCATCGCACGAGGAGGAGAGGAGCAGCTGGACAAGAAGCTGGACATGAAGCTGGTCATGGAGCTGGCCAAGCTGGACATGAAGACATCCCATGAAAGCGCGAGGGAGGAGAGGGAGGCATGCACAAGGAAAGAAGAAGAAGTCCAGGCCGGCGCCAGGCCCGGTCCCAGGCCCAGTCCAACCAGGCGACTGACCGGCCGAGCCCAACGCCGACCGGACCCCACGCTTGTGCCAACCGGGCACTATCTAGTAAGCCCGACACCGTAGCCCGGTCACCACCCAGCGCCAGACCCGGTCCAGACCGGATGGCCCGGTCGACCGTCCCCCAGACCGGTCGACTCCGAGTCTGTCTCGACCAGATCCGATCTGGGTCGGTTTTCTGATGAGGACATCCCTACCTCACTACTACCTCCATCATTACCAATTAAAGATGAACCTGTTGTGAAGCTCAAGTCCAATGAAGTCAGGATTGGACCAATGACACGAGCTCGTGCGAAGCTACTTAAGCAACATGTGAACTTGTTCCTAAACGATACCTTGATTGATGAGAACTTTATACTACCTAAGTCCTATTACTTATGTATCATCATGTATGAAGAGGAGACAAGCATCGCACGAGGAGGAGAGGAGCAGCTGGACGTGAAGATGGACGTGAAGGCTGGACAAGGAGCTGGACATGAAGATATCTCATGGACGCGCGAGGGAGGAGCGGGAGGAATGCGCGAGAGGAGAAGAAGAAGTCCAGGCCGGTCCAGAACCCGGTCAGACCGGCCTCCATGCCGGGTCGCCCGGTTACAGCACCCGGTCGACCGGGCGCCTGACCGGCCAACCCGGTTGCTGGCCCGGTTGACCCTGCCTCGTACCGGGGCCAAACCGGGCGCTGTTTTGCGAGGTTCCCGGTTGCCGCCCGGTTGACCGACCCCCAGACCGGCCCGCCCGGTCACCAGCCCGGTTGACCGGATTCCAGACCGGACATGTCCGAGTCTGTCTCGACCAGATCTATTCTGGGTCGGTTTTACTTGTATCTTTCGACCAGAACTCGTCCCGGACGCCTATATAAGTGCCTTGGACGACCCCCTAGTAGTTTTAGACCACGTTTAAGATAAACCCTAGTTCTTAGTTGTTTGCTCTGCCAAACTATTGAATTCCCTACACCATATTGCTTGATATTGTGTAGATCCTGTTTAAGTCTTGTGTGATCTGCTGTTCCATTGGGAATTAGACGGTTGCAACTTACCGCTTCGTGGTCGGCGGCTGCGTGCGCAAGTGTGTGGAGTTGCGAATATCTTGCAGGGTTGAGAGCTGTTGCATTGGCGACAGGGACCAATCGAGAGATCTCGTTGCATCATACAAGTTATCATCCACTACATCGTCGTGTTTCTCCGCTACCATCACCCCGTGATCATCATCACCACCGTTGCTTACTGAGAAGATCGGGCCACCCCTTATCATCATGGTATCAGATTTCCAGTTTTTCTCGGTAAGCCATCCACAATCCACCCCATAGTTGAGTTGTGAGTGTTTTCCTATCCAGAAAAGCCAAAAAAAAAATTAGGGTTAGGGTTTGTCATAGCCATAGATTGCACTAATTTCGAGTTTTAGTTGCTTTTCGTAGTTGTTTTTGCGTACCTTTATCTTTCTTCTAGTAGAATTGTTAGGGTTTGTGTTTTTTTTTCATCTAGTTTATCATCTAGAGTCAGTTTTTGTTTATTCCGAGTCCACATAGCATACAGTGTGTTTGTCCAAACCATAGCTACAGCCTTTCGATATACGTGACTAGGAACTTCCCCAGAAGAGACTAGTTTTATCGCTCGACAGGCTGCTAATTAGGGTTTTGGTGCTTTGCATATCCTGTTGGCCGTGTTATCAAGGAATTGAGTCACAAAATCAAAAAAAAAATACAAAATTGAAAAGAAGCAAAAAGAGCTACATAGCTGCGTTACAAAAAGAAAAATACAAAAAGAAAAGTGAAGTGCTAGTTCAATTCAAGTGAAGGCCTAAGTTTTCTTTACTCCACCCATAGTTGAGCAATCTTGTGCCTGTCTCGTTGAGCTTTGCTAGCGTCTCTCTAGTGCATTGCAACCTTTCCTACATATAGTTGCATTGCCCCATTATATCGCCTTGTGTGAGTATCTTGGTTGTTTACGGTCAGCGCTAGAGCTTGTTATTGGTGCAAATAGGTAGCCTACCTACAGCCCCACATATACCCTGCTTTGTCGTGTGATTGTTCTTATACCCTTGATATTCGCTTCGCTACATCCGTGCACTAGTTGTTACTACAAGTGGTAAGCAACACTAATTTACTTTGGAACGGTAAGATTTCCTTTTCTTATCAGTTTTAAGTGAGTTGTGAGAGTACCACCATATATTTTTGATTTAGTGCACTAACCTACTAATCATGTCTGCTAGTGATCATAAGATTGTTAACCAGGAGAACAAGGATTCTGCAGATATTATTAACTGGAGGGAGTTTGAGGCTCTTCGTAATGAGATGCGACGTGAATTCCGCGCTCAGGACGATGTGCTTAATGGAAAGGTTGAAGAGATCAAACAAACGCTGGATACTACTAATGAAACCGTCACCACCATGGCTGATCAAATGACGGATATACAGCGCAGTCTTGCAGATATGCGCCTCGCTATTGAGAATTTGACTGCACAACAACAACAAGACGATGACGAAGATCCTGAGCTTGAAGATGACGCACACAATGCTCGTGGTGCGCCTCGTGGTAATCGTCCTCGTGGTTGGGCTCCACTTGGCCGCAATGGTCGTTGACAAGATGAAGAAGATGGATTGGGTAAGCCCAAGTTTTCCATACCCAAGTTTGAAGGAGGAGCTGATGTTGAAGAATACCTCACTTGGGAGCTCAAGATTGAGAAGTTATGGAGCTTACATCCAAACTACTACGAAGATAGGAAGATCAAGCTTGCTTCTTCCGAATTTGATGGTTATGCATTGCGTTGGTGGGATTCATTTGTTCGTAACCGCGACGAAGATGGTGCACAACCTATCCGCACATGGCGTGCTATGAAGGAGGCAATGACTTCTCGTTTTGTGCCTACAAATTACTTGCGGAATATATTTGATAAGTTGACACTATTGAGGCAAGGTGTGAAGACTGTGGATGAGTACTACATGGAGATGAAGATGCTTATGCAGCGTGGCCGTGTCCGTGAGTCTCTAGAGATGACAATGCAATGTTTTCTCAATGGATTGAAGTATGATGTTAAAGGCATTGTTGGTCATTACAGCTACACCAATATGAATCAATTGTTACATCATGCAAGAGAAGCTGAATCACAGTTGGCTGAAGAAGCAAAGGTTAAGGGACGTGCTACGGGAGCTGAGCGTTTTACACCCCGCGCGCCCTCTACGGCGCCGGCGCCTTCGACGCGCTCCGCTCTTTACTCTACTCCGCCTAGCAAACCGGTCTCCAATGTATCTAATGCAAAGAAGTCCAAATCAGCTGCAAGTACGAGTGGTTCTAGCATGTCTACAGCGCGCAACCGCGATATGCTTTGCCATACATGTGGTGGCAAGGGTCACTTCAAGAGAGATTGTCCTAACCGCAAAGTCATGATTATCAATGAGGACAATGAGTATGAGACTGGAGATGATGTTGATCCAAATGGTCCAGACGATGATGACTATGACACTAATGGTGAAGATGCATATCCTTCTGATGCTCGCACCATTGTTGTGTCACAGCGTGCTCTTAATGTGTTGCCTAGTGCATCTACTCAGCGCTGCAATTTGTTCCAAACCAAAGCTTTAGTTGGTCCTGACAAGGCTTGCAAGGTCATTATTGATGGCGGGAGTTGCCGCAATTTAGCAAGCAAGGAGTTATGTACCAAGCTGAAGTTGAAGTATCTACCGCACCCGCGTCCATATTACATTCAGTGGTTGAGCGACAATGGTGAGATGAAGGTAAACCACATGGTGCGTGTTGAGTTTGAGATTGGACCGTATAAGGATTGCATTGATTTTGATGTGGTTCCTATGATGGTGTGTCACCTACTATTGGGTCGGCCTTGGCTCTATGACCGTTCTGTGCAACACAATGGTCGTACCAATACATATCACTTGGAGTACAAGGGCAAGAAAATTAACTTACAGCCTATGTCACCACAACAAATTGTCAATGAGTCTCGTCAGAAGATTGAAGTCAATTTGGACGATGCACCTCTAGATAGGCGAGAGAATTGTAATGTCGTGAGTGATATAACGAAATGTGAGAGAGTGAATTCCTTAGTTTCATTAGCCACCAAAGAAGACATGAGACAATTTAGTGAGGATCCTACGGCCATGCCTCTTGTGCTTTTGTACATGGGTACGGTTTTGGTTTCTAACGACATGACCCCTCTTCCTCTTGGTGTTTCTAATGTTTTGCAGGAATTCGGCGACGTGTTTCCGGAGGAGGTACCCGCAGGACTACCACCATTGCGAGGTATTGAGCATCAAATTGACTTGATTCCCGGAGCATCACTGCCCAATAGGGCGCCATATCGCACTAATCCCGAAGAGACGAAGGAGATACAGAAGCAAGTACAAGCGCTACTCGACAAAGGTTATATCCGCATAAGCCTTAGTCCTTGTGTTGTTCCTGTTATTTTAGTTCCTAAGAAAGATGGTACTTGGCGTATGTGCGTACATTGTAGAGCTATAAACAACATTACTATTCGATATCGTCATCCTATTCCCCGTTTAGAGGATATGCTAGATGAATTGAGTGGTGCTGTTGTTTTCTCTAAAATTGATTTGCGTAGTGGTTATCATCAAATTAGGATGAAAGAAGGGGATGAGTGGAAAATAGCCTTTAAAACAAAATTTGGTTTATATGAGTGGTTAGTAATGTCTTTTGGTTTGACTAATGCACCTAGCACTTTTATGAGACTGATGAACCATGTTTTGCGTGAATTTATTGGCAAATTTGTGGTTGTGTACTTTGATGACATATTAATCTATAGCCGCAATGAATCTGATCATACTATACACATTAGACATGTTTTGCAAGTGTTGCGTGATAATCAACTCTATGGTAATCTTGAGAAGTGCACATTTTGCAAAGATAAGGTCATATTTCTTGGTTATGTTGTCTCTAAGCATGGAGTAGAAGTAGATGTGTCTAAAATTGAAGCTATTCAAAATTGGCCTACTCCCATGAATGTGAGTCAAGTACGAAGTTTCCATGGTCTAGCTGGGTTTTATCGCAGATTTGTGCCCAACTTTAGTACTGTTGTTGCACCTTTGAATGACTTAACTAAAAAGGGTGTAATATTTGAGTGGGGTGCAGCCCAAGATCATGCTTTTGATGAACTTAAGAGATTGTTAATTTCTGCACCGTTGCTTGCACTTCCTGATTTCAATAAGCAATTTGAGATTGAATGTGATGCTAGTGGTATTGGAATTGGTGGTATGTTGATGCAAGAAGGTCGCGCAATTGCATATTTTTCTGAGAAACTATCTGGTGCTAAGTTGAACTATCCAATCTATGATAAAGAATTGTATGCTTTAATTAGAGTTCTTGAGGTTTGGCAACATTACTTGTGGCCAAAAGAATTTATCATACATTCTGATCATGAAGCTTTAAAATATCTGAAAGCCCAATCTACTTTGCATACGCGTCTAGCTAAGTGGGTTGAGTTCATTGAGTCTTTTCCATACATTATTAAGCATAAGAAGGGAAAAGATAATATTGTTGCTCGATGCTCTATCTAGGAAGAATATGCTATTAACTCAACTTGATGTTAAAATTCCTGGTTTAGAGATACTATGTGATTTGTATGCTACTGATCATGATTTTGCTGAACCATATCGCTTATGTGCTGTTGGTAAAGCATGGGAAAAATATCACATACATGATGGGTTCTTGTTTAGAGCTAACAAACTATGTGTTCCACAATCGTCTGTGCGTTTGCTCTTATTGCAGAAATCACATGCTGGAGGTTTGATGGGTCACTTTGGGCGTGAGAAGACGCTACTCATGCTAGCTGACCACTTGTATTGGCCAAAGATGAGGCGGGACGTGGATAGATATGTGAGGAGATGTGATACGTCTCAAACGTATCTATAATTTCTTATGTTCCATGCTACTTTATTGATGATACCTACATGTTTTATACACATTATATGTCATATTTATGCGTTTTCCGGAACTAACCTATTGACGAGATGCCGAAGGGCCAGTTCTCGTTTTCTGCTGTTTTTGGTTCCAGAAATCCTAGTAAGGAAATATTCTCGGAATCGGACGAAATCAATGCCCAGCATCCTATTTTTCCACGAAGCTTCCAGAACACCCGAGAGCCACCAGAGGGGAGCCCTGGTGGGCCCAGATGATAGGGCAGCGCGGCCAGGGCTGGGCCCGCGCCCCCCTAGTGTGTCATCGCCTCGTCGACCCTTCCGACTCCGCCCTTTCGCCTATATAAAGGTCGCTGACCTAAAACCCGATAAAAATAAGCCACGGTACGCGAAAAGTTCCAGAGCCGCCGCCATCGCGAAGCCAAGATCTGGGGGACATGAGTCTCTGTTCCGGCACGCCGCCGGGACGGAGAAGTGCCCCCGGAAGGCTTCTCCATCGACACCGCTGCCATCTCCACCGCCATCTTCATCAACGCTGCTGCTCCCATGAGGAGGGAGTAGTTCTCCATCGAGGCTCGGGGCTGTACCGGTAACTATGTGGTTCATCTCTCTCCTATGTACTTCAATACAATAATCTCATGAGCTGCCTTACATGATTGAGATTCATATGATGATGCTTGTAATCTAGATGTCATTATGCTAGTCAAGTGGGTTTTACTTATGTGATCTCCGGAGACTCCTTGTCCCACGTGTGTAAAGGTGACAGTGTGTGCACCGTGTGGGTCTCTTAGGCTATATTTCACGAATACTTATTCACCGTTATGAATGGCGTAGTGAAGTGCTTATTTATATCCCTTTATGATTGCAATGTGTTTTGTATCACTATTTATCTATGTGCTACTCATGTGATGTTATTAAAGTAGTCTATTCCTCCCGCATGGTGTAATGGTGACGAGTGTGTGCATCGTGTAGTTCTTGTCGTAGATTATGATCATAATCTCTTGTAGGTTATGGAGTTGATTATCGCTATGATAGTATTGATGTGATCTATGCCTCCTTCATAGTGTGATGGTGACGAGTGTGCATGCTATGTTAGTACTTGGTCTATTTTGCAAAGATCTATTATACTCTAAGGTTACTTAAACATGAATATCGAATGTTGTGGCGCTTGTTAACTCCGGCATTGAGGGTTCGTGTAATCCTACACAATTAGTGGTGTTCATCATCCAACAAGAGTATATGTAGCACAAAGGAAAGAGAACTTATTTATTATGTGATCAATGTTGAGAGTGTCCACTAGTGAAAGTATGATCCCTAGGCCTTGTTTCCACCACAAAGAATTGCTTCTCACGCCGACAAGCTATTTTCTCGGCGCCGCTTGTTTACTTGTTTTACCGCATCTTTACTTTCTCGCAATATTACCACCATCTATACCACCTGTGTTTTACTATCTCTTCGCCGAACTAGTGCACCTATACATCTGACAAGTGTATTTGGTGTGTTGGGGACACAAGAGACTTCTTGTTTCGTGATTGCAGGGTTGCTTGAGAGGGATATCTTTGACCTCTTCCTCCCTGAGTTCGATAAACCTTGGGTGATCCACTTAAGGGAAAACTTGCTACTGTTCTACAAACCTCTGCTCTTGGAGGCCCAACACTATCTACAAGAATAGAAGCACCCGTAGACATCAAGCTATTTTCTGGCGCCGTTGCCGGGGAGGAAAGGTAAAATGTACTCACACTCCGGATCTCGGCTACTAAGCTATTTTCCGGCGCCATTGTAAGTACTCAAAGCTATTTCCTTTAGATCCTGCAATTGCATCTTTTTGTTTCTTGTTTACACTAGTTAGGCATAATGGAAAACAACAAAAATATGAGAGATCTTTATGAACTTTATCTTGAATTAGGACATGATGTGTTTGAAGAAAGAATTAAGAAACCCATGGAACTTTATATGCATGCTAATGGGAATGTTATTACTATGAATGCTTTGAACACCATTGTTGCTAATGTTATGGAAAATTCTAAGCTTGGGGAAGCTGGTTTTGATGAGCATGATATTTTTAGTCCCCCAAGCATTGAGGAGAAAATTTACTTTGATGATACTTTGCCTCCCATTTATGATGATTATAATGATAGTAGTCTTTTTTTACCACCTGTTATGGAGGATAAATTTGATTATGATTACAATATACCTCCTATATTTGATAGCTACTTTGTTGAATTTGCTCCCACTACAATTAATAAGAATGACTATGCTTATGTTGGGAGTAGTAATTATTTTATGCATATGGCTCATGACAAGAATGTTTTATGTGATAGTTATATTGTTGAGTTTGTTCATGATGCTACTGAAAGTTATTATGAGAGAGGGAAACATGGTTATATGCATCTTAATAATATTAAGTTTTCCCTCTTTATGTTGAGAATCTTGAAATTACACATGTGTTGCTTTTCTATGCTTACCACTTTGTTCTTCATGAATTTATTTGTGTACAAGATTCCTTTTCATAGGAAGTGGGTTAGGCTTAAATGTGTTTTAAATTTGCTTTTCGATGTTCTCTTTTGCTTCAACTCTTATTTCTTGCGAGAGCATCATTAAAACTGCTGAGCCCATCTTAATGGCTATAAAGAAAGAACTTCTTGGGAGATAACCCATGTGTTTATTTTACTACAGCAATTTTTGTTTTGTTGAGTCTTGGAAGTTGTTTACTACTGTAGCAACCTCTCCTTATCATGTTTTTGTGCCAAGTAAAGTTTCTATGTTAAAGTTGATGTTATATTTGGGATCGCTGCGCAGAAACAGCATTGCTGTCTGTCACGAATTCTGGCAGAAGTCTCTGTAAAAAAATCTAAAAAATCTGCAAATTTACGAGTGTGATCCTCAGATATGTACGCAACTTTCATTAGTTTTGAGTTTTTCCGTTTGAGCAAGTTAAGTGCCCCTTTCAGGTTCGTCTTTACGGACTGTTCTGTTTTTGACAGATTCTGCCTTTTATTTCGCATTGCCGCTTTTGTTAAGTTGAATAAGTTTCTTTGTTCCATTAACTTTCAGAAGTTTTCTGCAATGTCCAGAAGTGTTAAGAATGATTGTGTCACCTCTGAATATGTGAATTTTAATTGTGCACTAACCCTCTAATGAGTTTGCTTGAAGTTTGGTGTGAAGGAAGTTTTCAAGGGTCAAGAGAGGAGTATGATATACTATGATCAAGAGGAGTGAAAGCTCTAAGCTTGGGGATGCCCCGGTGGTTCATCCGTGCATATTTTAAGAAGACTCAAGCATCTAAGCTTGGGGATGCCCAAGGCATCCCATTCTTCATCGACAACTTATCAGGTTTCTTCTAGTGAAACTATATTTTTATTCCGTCACATTCTTATGTACTTTACTTGGAGCGTCTGTGTGCTTTTATTTTTGTTTTGTTATCTTCATTCTCTGAATAAGTTGATCCTTGTGTGGGAGAGAGACACGCTCCGCTGGTTCGTATGAACACATGTGTTCTTAGCTTTTAATGTTCATGGCGAAGGTTGAAACTGCTTCGTTAATTGTTATATGGTTGGAAACGGGAAATGCTACATGTAGTAATTGGTAGAATGTCTTGAATAATGTGATACTTGGCAATTGTTGTGCTCATGTTTAAGCTCTTGCATCATATACTTTGCACCCATTAATGAAGAAATACATAGAGCTTGCTAAAATTTGGTTTGCATAATTGGTCTCTCTAAGGACTAGATAATTTCTAGTATTGGATTGAACAACAAGGAAGACGGTGTAAAGTCTTATAATGTTTACAATATGTCTTTTATGTGAGTCTTGCTGTAACGTTTATACTTGTGTTTGCTTCAAATAACCTTGCTAGCCTAAACCTTGTATCGAGAGGGAATACTTCTCATGCATCCAAAATCCTTGAGCCAACCACTATGCCATTTGTGTCCACCATACCTACCTACTACATGGTATTTCTCCGCCATTCCAAAGTAAATTGCTTGAGTGTTACCTTTAAATTTCCATCATTCGCCTTTGCAATATATAGCTCATGGGACAAAATAGCCTTAAAAACTAGAGAGTGGATTTTGTACACCCACGCATGGGTGTGGGTGTTTCCGTCACCGTTCATTGTGCTTTAAGATTCGGATAAAAAGAGGAGAGAGAAAGGAATCTTTCTATCTACCATGGTGGGCACGAATCTCGAGGAATAAATGAACGGTGATAGAAACACCCACACCCATGCGTGGGTGTACAAAAGTATTTCCGTAAAAACTATTGTGGTATTGAATATGTACTTATGCACTTTATCTCTTATTAAGTTGCTTGTTGTGCGATAACCATGCTTCTGGGGACGCCATCAACTCTTTGTTGAATATCATGTGAGTTGCTATGCATGTCCGTCTTGTCCGAAGTAAGAGAGATCTACCACCTTAATGGTTAGAGCATGCATATTGTTAGAGAAGAACATTGGGCCGCTAACTAAAGCCATGAATCATGGTGGAAGTTTCGAGTTTTGGACATATATCCTCAATCTCATATGAGAACACTAATTGTTGCCACATGCTTATGCATTAAAGAGGAGTCCATTATCTGTTGTCCATGTTGTCCCGGTATGGATGTCTAAGTTGAGAATAATCAAAAGCGAGAAATCCAAAATGCGAGCTTTCTCCTTAGACCTTTGTACAGGCGGCATGGAGGTACCTGATGTCTACGGGTGCTTCTATCCTTGTAGACAGTGTTGGGCCTCCAAGTGCAGAGGTTTGTAGAACAGCAGCAAGTTTCCCTTAAGTGGATTACCCAAGGTTTATCGAACTCAGGGAGGAAGAGGTCAAAGATATCCCTCTCAAGCAACCATGTAATCACAAAGCAAGAAGTCTCTTGTGTCCCCAACACACCAAATACACTTGTCGGTGTATAGGTGCACTAGTTCGGCGAAGAGATAGTGAAATACAAGTAATATGGATGTATATGAGTGGTAATGGCAATCTGAATAAAATATGGCAGCGAGTAAACATGCAACAGAACAGTAAGTAAGCGGTGTTTTCAGTATTGGAAACAAGGCCTAGGGATCATACTTTCACTAGTGGACACTCTCAACATTGATCGCATAATAAATACTTCTTCCCATATGTGCTACATACACTCTTGTTTGATAATGAACACATTGCGTAGGATTACACGAACCCTCAATGCCGGAGTTAACAAGCTCCACAATTCCATGTTCATATTTAAGTAACCTTAGAGCATAATAGATCATTGCAAAATAAATCAAGAACTAACATAGTGCACACGCTGTCCATATTACACTATGAAGGAGGAATAGATCACATCAATACTATCATAATGATAATTAACTCCACAATCTACAAGAGATCGTGATCATAGCCTACGACAAGAACCACAGGGTGCACACACTAATCACCTTTACACCAAGTAGGAGGAATAGAACTACTTTAATAACATCACATGAGTAGCACACAACTAGTAGCGATACAAAGCTCATCATATGGATCTCAATCATGTAAAGCAGCTCATGAGATCATTGTATTGGAGTACAGAGAGAGAGATTAACCACATAGCTACGGTAGAGCCCTCAGCCCCAGGGGTGAATTACTCCCTCCTCATCATGGAGGCAGCGATGGCGGTGAAGATGGCGGTGGAGACGGCTTCCGGGGGCAATTCCCCGTCCCGGCGGCGTGCCGGAACAGAGACTTCTGTCCCCCGAATCTTGATTTCGCGATGGCGGCGGCTCTGGAAGGTTTTCTCCGTATCGTGGCTCTCCGTAAGGGTTTTCGATGCAGGGGCTTTTAAATAGGCGAAGAGGCGGCGCAGGAGGGTCAACGAGGCGACGACACCATAGGGTGGCGCGGGCCCAGCCCTGGCCGCGCCACCATGTCATCTGGGGCCCACAGGGCCCCCCTCGGCGGCTCTCGGGTGTTCTGGATGCTTCCGGGCAAAATAGGAACCTGGGAGGTGATTTCGTCCAATTCCGAGAATATTTCTTTACTAGGATTTCTGAAACCAAAAACAGCAGAAAACAGGAACTGGCACTTCGGCATCTTGTTAATAGGTTAGTTCCAGAAAACGCACGAATATGACATATAATGTGTATAAAACATGTAGATATCATCAATAAAGTGGCATGGAACATAAGAAATTATCGATACGACGGAGACGTATCAGCATCCCCAAGCTTAGTTCTGCTCGTCCCGAGCGAGGTAAAACGATAACAAAGATAATTTCTGAAGTGACATGCCATCATAACCTTGATCATACTATTGTAAGCATATGAGATAAATGCAGAGATTCGAAGCAATGATGAAGATAATGAGTAAACAAATGAATCATATAACAAAGACTTTTCATGAATAATACTTTCAAGACAAGCATCAATGAGTCTTGCATAAGAGTTAACTCATAAGCAATAAATTCTTAGTAGAAAGCTTTGAAACAACACAGAGGAAGATATAAGTTTCAGCGGTTGCTTTCAACTTTAACATGTATATCTCATGGATAATTGTCAACACAAAGTAATATAACAAGTGCAATAGGTAAACATGTAAGAATCAATGCACACAATTTACACAAGTGTTTGCTTCTAAGATAGAAAGAATAGGTAAACCGACTCAACAATAAAGTAAAAGAATGGTCCTTCAAAGAGGAAAGCATCGATTGCTATATTTGTGCTAGAGCTTTGATTTTGAAAACATATAGAGAGCATAAAAGTAAAGTTTTGAGAGGTGTTTGTTGTTGTCAACGAATGGTAGCGGGTACTCTAACCCCCTTGCCAGACAAACCTTCAAAGAGCGGCTCCCATTTTATTTATTTTTGGGTGGCACTCCTTCCAACCTTTCTTTCACAAACCATGGCTAACCGAATCCTCGGGTGCACTGCCAACAATCTCATACCATGAAGGAGTGCCTTTTTATTTTAGTTTTATTATGATGACACTCCTCCCCACCTTTGCTTTCTCAAGCCATGGCTAACCGAATCCTTCGGGTGCCGTCCAACAATCACATACCATGGAGGAGTGTCTATTTTTGTTAATTAATTTGGGACTGGGAATCCCATTGCCGGCTCTTTCTGCAAAATTATTGGATAAGCGGATGAAGCCACTAGTCCATTGGTGAAAGTTGCCCAACAAGATTGAAAGATAAACACCACATACTTCCTCATGAGCTATAAAACATTGACACAAATCAGAGGTGATAAATTTTGAATGGTTTAAAGGTAGCACTCAAGCAATTTACTTTGGAATGGCGGAGAAATACCATGTAGTAGGTAGGTATGGTGGACACAAATGGCATGAATATTGGCTCAAGTATTTGGATGCATGAGAAGTATTCCCTCTCGATACAAGGTTTAGGCTAGCAAGGTTATTTGAAGCAAACTCAAGTATGAAATGGTGCAGCAAGACTCACATATAAACATATTGTAAGCATTATAAGACTTTACATCGTCTCCTTGTTGTTCAAACACCTCAACCGAGAAAATATCTAGACTTAGAGAGACCAATCATGCAAACCAAATTTTAACAAGCTCTATGTAATTATTCATTAATGGGTACAAGGTACATGATGCAAGAGCTTAAACAAGATCTATATGAGCACAACAATTGCCAAGTTTCACATTATTCAAGACATTATACCAATTACTACATGTAGCATTTCCCGTTTCCAACCATATAACAATTAACGAAGCAGTTTCAACCTTCGCCATGAAAATTAAAAGCTAAGAACACATGTGTTCATACGAACCAGCGGAGCGTGTCTCTCTCCCACACAAGGATGAACTTATTCAGAGAACTAAGATAACAAAACAAAAATAAAAGCACACACAGACGCTCCAAGTAAAGTACATAAGATGTGACCGAATAAAAATATAGTTTCAAGAGAAGGAACCTGATACTTTGTCGATGAAGAAGGGGATGCCTTGGGCATCCCCAAGCTTAGACGCTTGAGTCTTCTTAAAATATGCAGGGATGAACCACCGGGGCATCCCCAAGCTTAGACCTTTCACTCTTCTCGATCATATTATATCACCCTCTTCTATTGACCCTTGAAAACTTCCTTCACACCAAACTTCAAGCAAACTCATTAGAGGGTTAGTGCACAATCAAAAATTCACATGTTCAGAGGTGACACAATCATTATTTTCACTTCTGGACATTGCATAATGCTACTGGACATTAATGGATCAAAGAAATAAATCCAACATAGCAAAAGAGGCAATGCGAAATAAAAGGCAGAATCTGTCAAAAACAGAACAGTCCGTAAAGACGAATTTTAAGATGGCACCAGACTTGCTCAAATGGAAAAACTCAAAACTAATGAAAGTTGCGTACATATCTGAGGATCACGCTCGTAAATTGGCAGATTTTTTAGAATTTTCTACAGAGAACTGTGCCCAGATTCGTGACAGACAGCAATGCTGTTTCTGCGCAGCGATCCCAAATATAACATCAACTTTAACATAGAAACTTTACTTGGCACAACAAAACACAAAACTAAGATAAGGAGAGGTTGCTACAGTAGTAAACAACTTCCAAAACACAAATATAAAACAAAGTACTGTAGCAAAATAACACATGGGTTATCTCCCAAGAAGTTCTTTCTTTATAGCCATTAAGATGGGCTCAGCAATTTTGGTGATGCACCCGCAAGAAATAGTATTTGAAGCAAAGAGAGCTTCAAGAGGCAATTCAAAACACATTTGAGCCTAACATGCTTCCTATGCAAAAGAATCTTATACACAAATGAATTCATGAAGAGCAAAGTGGCAAGCATAAGAGGATAAAACACGAGTAACTTAAAGATTCTCAACATAAAGAGGGAAACTTAATATTATTAAGATGCATATAACCATATTTCCCTCTCTCATAATAACTTTCAGTAGCATCATTGATGAAATCCACACTATACCCGTCACTTAAAACATTCTTATCATGGTTCATATGCATAGAAGTATCATTAATTTTGGCATAAGAAGAGTTATTCTCATTAATAGTAATTGGAGCAAGATTATTATCAAGAATTTGAACATGGTAAACAAGTTGCATATTAAAAGAATTGTTTTTGGCAAGCCCATCATAACTATGACAAGTTTCATAAGGATAATTGTAACATGTGTCATATACATCTCTATAGCAATTATCTAAACCTGAATATGTAATATCATCATTTTCACTAAAAGTAGATGTCTCAAATACAGGATCTTTAAACACAACATCCCCAAGCTTAGAGCTTTCAATATCATCATTTAAGGGGACATGAATAATGCTATCATCATTAATTTCATAATCAGTACCAAAGAGATTTCCAATATCAAAGGTAGTGTGCTCATTCAAATCATGATTGCTAATGTATGTAAAGGGCATAGGAAGATCATCGTATTCAGATTCATTATCACAATAATCATTAGGAGCAACATACTTACGGTTACCTAGCGTTATCTCATTCACGCGGGGATACGCCGTTACCTCTTTCTTTTTATTCTCCTTCTTCTTCTTCTTCTTCTTCGTTCCCTTCTTCTTCTTCTTCTTCTCCTTCTCCTCGTTCCCTTCTTTAGGAGGAAGAGGCTTGAAGGGTGGCTTGTCCGCATAACCTGATTTACTTTTAGAAACAATAGAAGAAACTTGGGAGGATCCCTCCTTTTCATTAATTAATTGAAAACACACAGCGGTCCTATCATATTTTGGCAAGGTGTCATCTTCTAAAATATTACGTATGTAAGTATTTGTATGGCAATTATTAATGCAATAAGAAAGACAACCATGCAGGACATCATTAATATCAAGATCGTTAATATTTAACAAAGAAATTTTTCTTGATAACTCTTCACACTTCAAAAATAAGGTAAGTTCATCATGCTGATTAGGAATAATTTCATCATCACAATACAAATTTGCAGCACTCATGGGGTTTGAATTATCATTGGAGGAACATTGAAAATTAAAATGACCAACTTTATGGCAAAGTTCACAAATAAAAGGATAGAGGGCACACACTTTTTCTCCAAGATCATCTAGAGCTCTAGACCACTTTCTAGTTTTTTCATTTACGTGATGGATACAATATTCATCTTCTATTTGATTAATTCCACAAGGTCTATGTATTCCACAAAAATTAACATGCTTATAGGAAATAGCATTCTTAGGAGTTTGAGCATGCTTATTGCAATCATTAACAACAATGTCATTCTTCATGCAAGCCTCTTTAAAAGGTTCATGATACTTATCAAAATTCTTTTAGGCAATTCTAAATGAGAAGCAAAGGATTTATAAAGATTTGCAGCAACTTGAGAGTCAAGACCATAAGTAGCACTCATATTTCGAAATTTATCAGTATTCATAAAAGTTTCAATGCATTCATAATCATAGTTTATACCGACTCTTTACCTTTGTCGTTCTCCCAATCTTCGAGCGTTCTCCTTAATCCGATCAAGAAGGTCCCTTTTAAACTCTTCTTTATTGCTCGTGAATGATCCAGAACAAGTAGTATCCAGCAAGGTCTTATCTTGAAAAGAAAGTCTTGCATAGAAATTATCAATGATGATATTACCCGGAAGCTCATGATTGGGGCATTTGAGCATTAAAGTCTTCAATCTCTCCCATGCTTGGGCAATACTCTCTCCATCATGAGGCCAAAAATTATATATATGGTTTCGATCTTTGTGAATTTCACTTGGAGGATAGAACTTGGAATAAAATAGAGGCACAATATCCTTCCAATCAAGAGAGTGCCCGTCCTTCAATAGTTTATACCAATGCGCCGCTTCACCAGATAGCGATATAGAGAATAGTTTCTTCTTCACTTCATCCATAGAAATACCGCACACTTGAATAACCCGCATAATTCATGCAAAAACATTAAATGATTACTAGGATGGACAGTTCCATCCCCTTCATAGCGGTTATCCATAACACGTTCAATAATTTTCATAGGTATTTTATACGGAATACTTTCAGCAGGTGGATTTAAAATATCGAAGCATCATTAGAGTTATCGCATATGGGAGATAAAGCATTATCGAGCAAAATATTTCTTCCAAAGCGGAGGAGCTAAAAAGATTATTTTTATGTAAACTAGCTTCCCCAAGCTTAGACTTCTTCATAGCATTAGCGATAATTGCATTCATACTAATAACATTGCTACTATCATGTAAATAAGGTTCCATAGGTTTTTTAATTTTCGCCTCAAACCATCCATGTCTTAAATCAGGAAATAGAATAAGAAGCTCACTAATTTTGTTGTTGTTTTCCATTATGCCTAACTAGTGAAAAATAAAAACAAGAAACAAAAAGATGTAATTGCAGAGTCTAAAGGAAATAGCTTCGAGTACACACACAATGGCGCCAGAAAAGTACTGTTACCTGGAACCGGAGTGTGAGTACCTTTTACCTTTCCTCCCCGGCAACGGCGCCAGAAAAGTGCTTGATGTCTACGGGTGCTTCTATCCTTGTAGACAGTGTTGGGCCTCCAAGTGCAGAGGTTTGTAGAACAGCAGCAAGTTTCCCTTAAGTGGATTACCCAAGGTTTATCGAACTCAGGGAGGAAGAGGTCAAAGATATCCCTCTCAAGCAACCCTGTAATCACAAAGCAAGAAGTCTCTTGTGTCCCCAACACACCAAATACACTTGTCAGGTGTATAGGTGCACTAGTTCGGCGAAGAGATAGTGAAATACAAGTAATATGGATGTATATGAGTGGTAATGGCAATCTGAATAAAATATGGCAGCGAGTAAACATGCAACAGAACAGTAAGTAAATGGTGTTTTCAGTATTGGAAACAAGGCCTAGGGATCATACTTTCACTAGTGGACACTCTCAACATTGATCGCATAATAAATACTTCTTCCCATATGTGCTACATACACTCTTGTTTGATAATGAACACATTGCGTAGGATTACACGAACCCTCAATGCCGGAGTTAACAAGCTCCACAATTCCATGTTCATATTTAAGTAACCTTAGAGCATAATAGATCATTGCAAAATAAATCAAGAACTAACATAGTGCACACGCTGTCCATATTACACTATGAAGGAGGAATAGATCACATCAATACTATCATAATGATAATTAACTCCACAATCTACAAGAGATCGTGATCATAGCCTACGACAAGAACCACCGGGTGCACACACTAATCACCTTTACACCAAGTAGGAGGAATAGAACTACTTTAATAACATCACATGAGTAGCACACAACTAGTAGCGATACAAAGCTCATCATATGGATCTCAATCATGTAAAGCAGCTCATGAGATCATTGTATTGGAGTACGAGAGAGAGATTAACCACATAGCTACGGTAGAGCCCTCAGCCCAGGGGTGAATTACTCCCTCCTCATCATGGAGGCGGCGATGGCGGTGAAGATGGCGGTGGAGACGGCTTCGGGGGCAATTCCCCGTCCGGCGGCGTGCCGAACGGAGACTTCGTCCCCGAATCTTGATTTCGCGATGGCGGCGGCTGCGGAAGGTTTTCTCCGTATCGTGGCTCTCCGTAGGGGTTTTCGGTGCGGGGGCTTTAAATAGGCGAAGAGGCGGCGTCGGAGGGGTCAACGAGGCGACGACACCATAGGGTGGCGCGGGCCCAGCCACGGCCGCGCCACCATGTCATCCGGGGCCCACAGGGCTCCCTCGGCGGCTCTCGGGTGTTACGGATGCTTCCGGGCAAAATAGGAACTCGGGAGGTGATTTCGTCCAATTCCGAGAATATTTCTTTACTAGGATTTACGAAACCAAAAACGAGCGGAAAACGAGAGCGGCACTTCGGCATCTTGTTAATAGGTTAGTTCCAGAAAACGCACGAATATGACATATAATGTGTATAAAACATGTAGATATCATCAATAAAGTGGCATGAAACATAAGAAATTATCGATACGACGGAGACGTATCAGTACCCCTTTGTGACACTTGGTTAAAACATGTGTATTGCGATGATCCGGTAGTCCAAGCTAATTAGGACAAGGTGCGGGCACTATTAGTATACTATGCATGAGGCTTGCAACTTGTAAAACATAATTTACATAATACATATGCTTTATTACTACCGTTGACAAAATTGTTTCATGTTTTCAAAATAAAAAGCTCTAGCACAAATATAGCAATCGATGCTTTCCTCATTGAAGGACTTTTCTTTTACTTTTATTGTTGAGTCAGTTTACCTATCTCTCTCCACCTTAAGAAGCAAACACTTGTGTGAACTGTGCATTGATTCCTACATACTTGTATATTGCACTTGTTATATTACTTTACATTGACACTATCCATGAGATATACATGTTATAAGTTGAAAGCAACCGCTGAAACTTAATCTTCCCTTGTGTTGCTTCAATACCTTTACTTTGATTTATTGCTTTATGAGTTAACTCTTATGCAAGACTTATTGATGCTTGTCTTGAAAGTACTATTCATGAAAAGTCTTTGCTTTATGATTCATTTGTTTACTCATGTCATTACCATTGTTTTTTATCGCTGCATTCATTACATATGCTTACAATAGTATGATCAATGTTATGATGGCATGTCATCTCAGAAATTATTTGTGTTATCGTTTACCTACTCGAGGACGAGTAGGAACTAAGCTTGGGGATGCTTGATACGTCTCAAACGTATTGATGTCTACGGGAGCTTCTATTCTTATAGACAGTGTTGGGCCTCCAAGAGCAGAGGTTTGTAGAACAGCAGCAAGTTTCCCTTAAGTAGATCACCCAAGGTTTATCGAACTCAGGGAGGAAGAGGTCAAAGATATCCCTCTCAAGCAACCTGCAATCACGATACAAGAAGTCTCTTGTGTCCCCAACACACCTAATACACTTGTCAGATGTATAGGTGCACTAGTTCGGCGAAGAGATAGTGAAATACAAGTAGTATGGATGTATATGAGTGGTAATAGCAATCTGAATAAAATATGGCAGCGAGTAAACATGCAACGAACGATAAGTAAACGGTGTTTGCAGTATTGGAAACAAGGCCTAGGGATCATACTTTCACTAGTGGACACTCTCAACATTGATCGCATAATAAATACTTCTTCTCATATGTGCTACATACACTCTTGTTTGATAATGAACATCATTCGTTGCGTAGGGCTACAAGAGCACCTCAATGCCGGAGTTAACAAGCTCCACAACATTCGACATTCATATTCAAGTAACCTTAGAGCATAATAGATCATTGCAAAATAAACCAAGAACTAACATAGCGCACACACTGTCCACATTACACTATGAAAGGAGGAATAGATCACATCAATACTATCATAATGACAATTAACTCCACAACCTACAAGAGATCATGATCATAGCCTACGACAAGAACCACACGGTGCACACACTAGTCACCTTTACACCATGCAGGAGGAATAGACAGGGACCAATCGAGAGATCTCGTTGCGTCATACAAGTTATCATCCACTACATCGTCGTGTTTCTCCGCTGCCATCACCCCGTGATCATCATCACCACCGTTGCTTACTGAGAAGATCGGGCCACCCCTTATCATTTTCTATGTAATTTTTCGACTCCTGGTCGTCCTGAACCCCTATATAAGTGCCCAGGACGCCCCCAAATTAGGGGTAGACCATGTTTAAGATAAACCCTAGTTCATAGTTGATTGCTTTGCAACTCTATTGAATCTCTACACCATATTGCATTGATTTGATGTTGAATCCCTGAAAGTCTTGTGTGATCTGCTGTTCCATTGGGAATTAGACGGTTGCAACTTACCGCTTCGTGGTCGGCGGCTACGTGCGCCAGTGTGTGGAGTTGCGAATATCTTGCAGGGTTGAGAGCTGTTGCATTGGCGACAGGGACCAATCGAGAGATCTCGTTGTGTCATACAAGTTATCTCCGCTGTGTTCATCGCGTGTTCATCACCATCCACCTCGCTTACCGAGAAGATCGGGCCACCCCCTATCAACGTAGCTCACCCTCCGAAACGCCACACTCAAAATTTGTCATTTTTGCACAACCTCAAATATAAGGTATTTCAAGTTGCAAATTGGCGCATTGATAGAACACAAGAGTTTCTACATCCAGATTAATTTTAAGATTTTTTTAAAACTTAAAATATTTTTTTGTTTTTTTTTAAAACGAGCTACACGTAGCTCGAGCCACGTCTGTGGTTTCCGTTCTCTATACTTGACATTTAAATAATGTTTATATAGTAACAAGCAATGAACATAAAATGACGTGGATTCCACTATATTTCCACACATACATATTAAGAAGTTTTAGGGTTTATGGTTTATGATCGGAGGGGTAATAATGCATCTCCCGTCATTGGCATCACTTGTGACATCTAGTACATGGAAGGATGAGCATTTTCATGGTTTGCAGCTTAATTGCCCCTACTTTATAACCTGGCCCTCTTTTTTTGCGAATTAGGAGCTTCATTACTTAAACAGTGGGATTACAATCGTTTGCAAGGATGTCAACTAAGAATGGTGGCGTGAAATTAATCCACAAACACCTTCTTCTACTTAAACTAGCAGTCCAGCACCCTCTCGAAACCCTATTGTTTTGAGATTGCTACTAATGTACATGTCGTTACTCCTTTGTACTCTACCGACGTGGCCATGTTTGGCCAAGCAAGGAACTCAGCACAATATGGGTACACTGCCCGGCTAATTTCTTACACGCGTGCTGTGATAAAACAAGAAGCGATCAAGAAAGTGGTGGACATACCCAGAGTGGCTGATCTCGTCTCGTCTTTAAACCGTGTCCTCCTTCATTGCTGTCCTTCAATTATACGCCTCCGGCCGGGACCCGACCGGAGCTGCCGACGGGAGCAAGGGAACGCTCATGTGATGTTGCTCCATTTGGTACGTCTTCCGTGGCCGTGCATCTCGCCGATGCGGCATGTTCCGGTTCTCGTCATTGCCTGCAGAATCGTTTGAAACAGCATTGAGCGAACGAGCAACGAGATTTTGAACTTCTACACGTCTTAGTGCTCCTTTGATTCGTGCTATAGGAATATGTAGGATTGTAATGGCATGTCTATTTAAATCCTAGAATAAGATATTTTATCGCAGTGAAGGATTTTTTTCATAAGGTCTAACCTCATGTTATTTTCTATAAAATTTACACAATAAGATTCCTTTGAGATATACTCCTATGAATCAAACTGCTTCTCATGGGGAAAAATCGTAGGATTTTAACCATAAACAAATCTTTTAAAAAACCTATATATGAGTCAAAGGAGCCTTGAATTAAATGCTCGAACATTGTTGGATCATTAGTAGATGCATTTGTGCAAAGGAGAAGCAGGGGTAGGGAGAAAATGAGGATCGGATGAATATGAGGGAGCAAAGGGGGAGGCGCAAACGAATCGACGATGACAACAAAGGGGATAGTGGACGACTGCGAGCGTCGAATGAAAGGGTGATGAATTTCGTGATTGGCTTAGAGGAATGCTTGATCGGAGTGTGTCCTCGTCCTGACTTGACATCACCAATGCTAATGGCGGCCTGAGCAGGAGAAGAAGCGACGATGAAGTCAGGGGTGGATGAAGGGAAAGGGGGTGGAGACGCGGAAGAAGCAATGACGTAAACAATGAGGAGACAAAAACAAAGATCACACAAGGGAAGAAGACGCGTAGTGGTGCAGTCTTAGAAGTGACAAAGAAAATCATTGGTAAATGGGAAGAGAAATGCACGGAAAAAAGCATCTCTTATGTAGGATTGATTCTTATTAAGTATGATGTGTCATCTTTCTCCTCTATATGTATGAGATTTTTTTTGTGTTGTTTTACAATCAATACCAATAAGACAGAGCAAAAAAAGAATGAAGCAGAATCAGTTTGAGTGGCGGACCATAAATGGACTCCAGCCCTCCACCCTTTCTTCATTTATTATCAGAGCAAACGAGACATTTTTTGTGTATCCTTTCACAATTAAATATAAATAAATGGAGAAATATTGCAGTGAGAGAGATAATAAAATGTTAAACTCCACATTTGATTAGAATGCATAGGTTCTAAACCTTGGGGAGAGAGTCGTACGACGGTATGAGTTGTGGTCTCACTTCTCTTTGCCTTTCTCCTTCGCCGGGTGAAGCAAACCAAGGGAAGCATTAAAAAAACCAAAATACAACATCGTCTAAGCCACGGTGGGCTGGTGAAGGTGTCCCATTCACTAGAAACCAGAAGCCTCCAGTCTTTCAATCTGATTATTCCCGACATAGATCAACAGGGACGAATTCGGTCCTGGGCTAGTGGTTGCCGAGGTTTTTTATCCACCACTCCGGAGGGGAAACCCATATATTACCAAACAACAAATGCAACAACGTCGTCACGGTGGAGATGAGCGGCAATGGTGCCCCACACAGGTCGAGGGTTTCAGGTTACACATCCAACATAGCAATGACGGAGTGAACTTCTCAGGTCAAGGGAGGCAGAGTTGGTGTTGTGATGTGTATAAGGGGAGCTAACTAGCCAAAACACCATAGAAAAGGAGCAACCAAGGAAAATTTTCTTAACAAGATCAAGGCCATAGGGGGGGCTACACCCATGCTCGTCCCCACTTTTCTTCGTCCCTACAAGATATGTCGTTATTCGGACCTAGGGATGGTCGAAGCAAACTTTGGATCCTTGCAAAACTAAGATAATTACAATTTGTAATGAATTTTTATACTTTTGAGAAATTATGTTTTGAATGCTACATTTTAACAAGCATATTTTATATACTTATTTGACATATTTAAACACATATCAACGTTGCTAGATGGTAGTTATTGTTTTCTTTGACATATTCTAATAAGTTTGTGGTGTGTTAAATTTAAATGCATTTTCTAAAGTCCATCCTTATTAAATTATATTTTGTAAATTGCATAAACTATATAGTATATATTTCTTTATGCCAAAAATCTCAAAAGCACACGACCAAACAAGTATCTTTATAGTGGTTGCTAGTGTATGACTAGGTAAGCAATTTGTTGGAACTTTTAGAAGATAAATTGAACTAATAATATGATTCTTTACTAGTTTCTTTGTGGCTAAATGCCGTATACAAGGAACAATGGGTTCGACAATAAGTTAATGCTTTGTACTTAGTTTTAAATAAAATTTTATATTGTAATCACCAATGAACATAAAATGACATGGACTCTACTATATTCTCAATTTCTCATACATATACAATTTAATAATTTTCACATGTTGTATTGCAGTGTTCTCATCAATTGCCGATATAAAAGCATTGCACGAAAATTAAAATGCAAATCTAGTTAGCGTAGGTTACCCTTACTACCTATCTAGGCTCATTGGCGCCGATCAGATTGGTACGTTTCGACGTGGCACATGGTATGTTATGTTCATCTTCTCCTACAAAGATAATTTTACTTACTGCATCGGGTCATACTCCTGGAGCCTATGATTTTATTTCCTTCCAATCTCAGTCTCTTGATTGATAAAGGGAATATATTAATATCGCGAAGACATCAATTACATCTAGCTTATGCAACAAAGCAGTGCCTTGATGGCAATACGAATACACACAAACAAACAAGAAAAGGAAACAAGAATTACAGAAAAGAAAAAGTCCCGCTACAGTGACCTACTCCTTGTGACAGCGGAGCAAACACCACCAAGACAGTACCAGAAATCCATCATCTCTAAAAGCGATGCCTCTAAGAATGGAACAGTGCATGAGCGACGTCATCGCCATGATCAATGACCATATGTTTCACCTCCGAGAAAGTCCGCACTCACAAAACATTGCCTTCAACAAGGTTATTGCCAGACATAATCAATTAAGGCCAAACATTAGGGTTTCACCCTGCAAGTTTAGACACTGAATTCTTCTTGTGATGTCACCTCCACTTGTCACCGCTGCTTCAAGTCACGAGTCACCAAGCCAGAATCTTGTCACCACCAGGACTCAAACCTCCATTACTAGTCTTTAATTTTCGACTTCCATGTGATTCTCCGCGTCTGACTTCACCGTGGAACTAAGACATGTCCCACGATGACAACGATCGCAGAACTTCGCAACGCCACCTCTGAAACCAAAACAGTCAGAAAAACACCGTTGCGCGCAACCGAAAATCATCCGCTTCGGCAGACTCCAGGCATGTCGTCCATTTGAAATTCATCAGCGGAGCCTTACGGAATTCGACAGCCCATCCACGATCAATGACGACATGAGTCAGGCAGTTCTTCATCATGGTGTGAGAGGGATCCAATGACTGCCTCCATTATCCAGGTCGGGGCCCATGCCGCTAACCATCCCAGGCCAGCCGAAGCAATGCCGGACACCGCACCAAGGCGCAGAACACGACCTCCAGGGACTCCAAGTCCACGCCTGGGCAGCGCCATACAGCTCAAGTCTCTTGATACCAATCAGTGTCAAGCTACTTGGCGATGGTGGAGGGATCACCCGAAATAAACCCTCAACTTCACTATCAATGTTCCTCCCGTCATTGTTATCAGTTGCGACATCTAACATAGAGAGGATGAGCATTTTCATTTATAACCTGGCCCTCTGGAAAAACAGTTTTTTTTATATTATTACTACTAATGTACATGTCGTTACTCCTTGGTACTCTACCGGCGTGGCCATGTTTGGCCAAGCAAGGAACTCAACACAAGATGGGTACGCTGCCCGGCCAATTTCTCACACGCGTGCCGTGATAAAAGAAGAAGTGAGCAAGAAAGTGGGGGACAAGACCAGAGTGGCCGATCTCGTCTCGTCTTTAAACCGTGTAGTGTCCTTCTCCATGGCTGTCCTTCAATTATACGCCGCCGGCCGGGACCCGACCCGAGCTGCCGATCGGAGTAAGAAGACGCTCATGTGGAGGGTGTCGCTCGGTTTGGCGCGCCTTCTGTGGCCGTACGCTGTTGCCGATGCCACATGTTCCGGTTCTCATCTTTGTCTGCAAGAATCGTCTCCACAACAGCAACGAGCCAACGACCAACGAGATTCTGAACTTCACACGACGCCCATAAGGGTCCTCCTTTTTTTTGGGTAGCAAGACTAGGTGACAAAGGGAGCTAATCCAAAATGAACACACGATCTGGCTTCTAACTCTCCTATGGAAAAGAGAACTATGAACGGTAAAGATGAGATGGGTGTGTGTGCGTGTAACTGTGTATCAGTACGGGGGTCAATTACCTTTCACTTTCAGGCTTCATTGGTCCCCTTTTTTACTTGCTCCTTGGCTTTCACTTTCGTTTGAAAAGATCTTTGTTGGATTTTGGGCCGACAGACAGCTGACAACTAGGCTAGATACCACCTGATGCACGAATTATATAGTCTGTTAAACCATAGGATGAACTTAGCGCTTACACCACGGACAAAAAGTACCAGCAACTCACGGCCAAAACTAGTCCCAGAAGAACTTCGCAGGGTGATAAGCACATCAAGGCATCAAACACCGCATTTGCTAAAAAGTGAAAATTAAGCACCACGATGATTAAATAACACAATTTATAACACTTGAATAGTGGGAGTGGACAAATGGAGGCCGAGCTCTTTATTTTTAAAAATTCAAAAATCATATTTATCAGCTCCAAAAAAGTCCGAAACAAAATCCTAGATGTAGCCAATGATGAAATCAACAATCGTGCAAAATCTCAATCCAAAATTTGTTGTATTTTAGGCTACACAAAATGACAAATGTGTGAATCTAAGTATAGTGAATAGTGCACATTTCAAAATTCTAAAACTCTAGAATATAAAGAATTTCACATTGAGATTTCGTAGGTTTGTCGCACACACAATTGGCTACATGTAGATTTTTTTTCAGATTTTTGGAAACCTTAAAGTATAATTTTCGACTTTTTCAAAATAAAAGCCTACATGTAGGTCGGCCTCCATTTGCAGTTTTTGTTGAATAGTTCGCTTTCTAGTTCTGCGTAATATTGCAATTACTAGAACCATATAAAAATGTATCCCGTAACTATGTAGTATTACCGTGGTAACTGTGTGTTGTTAAAACGGTCATCATCATGCTACTCTCTCCGATTCATCGGATGGAGTACTATAATCTGATGCGGTATTTTATTTACAAAACATATAATATGCATCTTTTGTTTTGGGACTATATGTTGTCTTATGGGCCACATGGGCCACGTAGTTGCATCCTCAAAATATTGACCACTTGCTATGTTCCTCAGGTGGACGCCAATGCTCCACCTTCTTAACACCTCATGTGGGTGTAGTAGATTCAGAGATCTCTACTCCTCAACCAAGGGAATAGACGTCGAGCCGTTTTCTCTCATCATCCCTCACATTGGCGTGTGATGATAGCCAACTTCATCACACGCCAACAATGCACTTTGATCTTGCTCGGTACTTCGACCACAAAGATAGCCAACCCTAGTGTTCTTTGACACTCGTGGATGATCCCACATTGGCAGCCTGGTTATGACCGAGGGGTTGCAAGAAGAAAAACATGGACAGGTGGTCCGACAAACTTGGAGGAACATGTTGATATATCTAAGTAGAAAAATTGAATGGAACGATCCATATAACTTTGCAACCAAACACATCAGAAAAGGGGACCATGCATTTCCTGACTTGGTCCAGAACCAAACGCTTAGATGCAAATGCCATGTCCTACACTTAGCGCTACATGTTGAGTATTTTTTGTACCAAGAACGTACTTCCATTGTTTATTTCCGTTTTTACATTAAAATGCATGTATGCATATATGTATTTTAACCTTGTTGGTCGGCGACTGAGCTGGCTGTCAATGCATCTACCAAGATGGTACTTAGCAACGAAACATTTGTCCTATTTTGGGAGGCCATATGGCTGGATAGTGACTTGCGCCCGAATTACCTAAAAGTTGATTTCGGGCCGTATCCGGAAGAGGTGGACCATGCGGGAGGCCCTCACCGACAAATGGTGGATTTTTTTAACGTGCATGGGGGCGCTTAGTAACCTCACGCTTTGGAAAAACATCCAAGTCTGGAGGTTGGTTTGATACATCTTTTCTCGGACACCCCTGTCTAGCTTCTTTGGCAGTGGACGGCAGACGGTGTTTACACCTCAACTTCCTATTAGAAAGTCATGTTTCGGGGACCGGTGCAGTCTTCATCCTAGAAGCTCACATGTAAGTCTTGGGCCCACCTAGGGTCAAATTCTCCCCGTGTCTAGCTTGCTAGGACCGTTGTGTGACAGCGGATAGACTTGTCCCGTGGGGGCTCCAACAGCACCTGTGTTGTGTTCTCTGTGACCAAGAGATGGACACGATGGAGCACATCTTTGTTTGTTGTCCCCATTCTCATATCACCTGGCATGAGTTTCTATCATGGATTCGCTCCCCTACGACCATTCCTGTCGATGGGATTAAGTTTGTGGATTGGTGAAACTCTACCATCCGAGCTTCCCCATCGATGGCTCGATGGCTTGCAAGGGCGTTCCTCGGTGGTAATGCTCACGGATTGGTGGTTATGGAAACGGTGCAATGCTGTCATTTTTGACGGTGCGCGACCAACCTAGGTGGATTATTCAACACGATTAAGGCGGATGCTAAGTCGTGGGCCACCACTAGGGCCTTGGATCTAATGGCGCTGCTCCCCTAGGCTCGAGTGTTGCCTCTCTAGGCATGTATCAAATTCTTTCTATCAATAAATCGGAACGCAAAGCTTAGCATTTGATTTTTTATTTTGAGAAGAAAAAATGACCCAAAGAAGCATCAAAGGTGATTAGGTCATGTCCAAGGGGGCTGCCCATGTTCCCCATTATTTTGTCCGTTTGAGGGGTTGTCTCAAATACTTTGGAGGTGGTGGAGGGTTTCTCCCAAAGGAAGCCCTCATTTCTTTTTTCTTCATCGGGTCATCTCCATAATTTCTCGTTTTTCAACTTTGGATCTCCCATGATTCCATGGCTGTTGTAGGTGAGGGAGTGCGTTGGCACTCGACGCAGGGATATGCGTTTAAGGTAGTTAGTATCTGTTTGTTTGGGTTGCAGCTGGTGAGAGGCAGATCTAGCTGGTGGGCTGTAGGAAAGCAGCTGTGAGAAGTAATTGTTGGAAGCAGAGATTTAATGTTTGGCTGGAACGCTTTTATAGCTGCTGTTGAACGTTTTTAGGAGTGAAATGTCTGAAATGTCCCTGAGTGCTGAAGATGAATTAGCTATTTCTAACTACTTTATTACATAATTACCGTCCTAAGAGCTGAATTATCTCAATTTACCATTTTTTGCTAATATGTTTTTAAACGGTCTTTGTATTGGAATAAAAAAATTGGAGTGATTGGTTAGAATTTATTTTAAACATGCTAATATGTTTTTGAACAGCCATTCCAATGAACAAGACCCCCTTACCTTCTACATTTTTTTTTATTTTGACCAAGAATTACTTTAAATGCATAAAGATTGTTGGTATAAAACTAGCATCATTGGAAAGTGCTTTTCAATAATAAAAAATGATACTAATTACGTATAATATAACAAAGAGTTTCTCTCTTCAATTTTTTGTCAAAGTTCGTCTTAAAATATTTTTGCGCTTTATTCATTGAAAGTGGTGTAGTATTTTGTTGACTAAATTAATGGCTAAATTATTTCTCGAAGTGCTTACTGTATTATGATTAATCTAACACAAGTAGGTAGGAAGGAAGTATGACTTCTATTTTTTGACTTCTCTAGATAGAATTTATATCAACACCGGCTAGACTAGAGTGATTTTATCCATCGCTGGACACGCCCTAGGATCGAACAATCAGCGGACGCAGATGCGGACCCTCGGACAAGCCCAAATTTCGTGCCCACCACATGTCACCGCTTCCCGTGTTCAAATTCGAACAACCTGCCCGGCCGCTTCACAACGGTCACCACTCGCCGTCTTCCCCTCTTCCTCCGTCCCACCACACCGGAGCGACCTCCCGATCTACTCCCCTCCCGGCCGCCGAGCCACCGAATCCGACGCCTCAACCTCCCTCTCCAATGACGACCGCCACAGCCGCCTCCTCCTCCGCATCCTCCCTGCAGTCGGTGCGTGTCGCGCTTCGGGTGCGCCCACTCCTCCCGTCGGAGGCCAGCTCCGCGGCGGCGCCCTGCGTCTCCCTCATCGGCAGCCGCCCCGGCGGCGAGGTCACCGTCCAGCTCAAGGACCAGCACACCAGGTACGCCCACCTCTAGAACCCGCGGAGCTCTTCCTGCGCTAATCCAGCAATTACCGACATCTCCCCCAAATTAGTAGCCCCCTTCAACAGATGCGACCTTAGTTTAAGCTTCCACTACCTCTTATCGTCCCTGCGCCGAGGGCTAATTCTACGTCTTGTAGCTCGTTTCAGACTCGATTACAAGCAGTTCTTTCCATTACTAATGCCGATTCAGTTATTCAAATGCACCGATGATTTACTCCACCGCTTTCTTTACCTCCCTCGTTCCATGCCATGATTGTCCTCCCTTTTGGTAACCCGATCTACGCCTGAACCCTGCAGCCGGAACGAGTGCTACAAGGTGGACTCATACTTCGGCAAAGACGACCAGGTCTCCGACATATTTGACCAGGAGGTCAGCGCCCTGATCCCGGGCATCTTCGAGGGGACGAACGCCACCGTGTTCGCCTACGGGGCGACCGGCAGCGGCAAGACCTACACGATGCAGGTGTCCGATCCTTTCTCCACGTCCTACCCACTACCTGTTCGACGAAATGTCACACTGGCTGTTGGGTTTGCCAACCTGTTTCTGAAACCTTGTTGTTGCTGTGTGTACAGGGCAGCGAGGACCTGCCGGGGCTCATCCCCTTGTCGGTGTCGACCGTCCTGGCGCGCTGCACCGGCACGTGGTGCTCCGTGGAGATCTCGTACTACGAGGTGTACCTGGAGCGGTGCTACGACCTGCTCGAGCCCAAGGCGAAGGAGATCATGGCCTTGGATGACAAGGATGGCAACCTGCAGCTCAAGGGCTTGGCATGGGTAATCTGCTCGGCTTGGTGAATCTGCTTGCTAGAACGTAGCTGCCTGCAGTGCACTTACTGCTGTTTTTTCATGGTTTATTAAGGTCCCCGTGCGGTCCATGGAGGAGTTTCAGGAAGTCTACTCGATAGGTGTGCAGAGAAGGAAGGTTGCCCACACAGGCCTGAACGATGTTTCTAGTAGGAGCCATGCTGTGCTCTCCATCCGGATCAGTAATGATACTATCAAAGGGAAGCTCAACCTCATTGACCTGGCTGGTACGGCTCCCTGTAATGATGTGCACGTAACCTGTAGAGGCTTCGCATTTCTAGCTTAAGACCATGCTGTGTTGGTTATTCAATTTCAGGAAATGAGGACAACAGAAGGACGTACAATGAAGGGATCCGCCTCCAAGAAAGCTCCAAAATTAACTCTTCGCTGTTTGCCCTGTCGAATGTCATTTCAGCTCTGAAGAAGAACGAGACGCGGGTACCTTATAGGGAGAGTAAATTGACCCGCATACTACAGGACTCGCTAGGGGGCAATAGCCGTGCTGTGATGATAGCATGTCTGGTGAGTTTCAGCTACAGCCTTCTCATCACACGGAGTAGACCCCTGCTGATGGTCTTCTGTTTGTTTCAGAATCCGGTGGAATACCAGGAGGCAGTCCAAACACTGAGTCTGGCTGCTCGTTCAGGCCATATGTTGACCAACATGTCTTCCGCAAGCAAGGAGCAAACTCCAAAAGTAAAGGTTGACATGGAAGCTAAATTGCAAGTGTGGCTGGAATCCAAGGGGAAAACCAGGAGCATCCAAAGAACGAATGGGCTTTTCTCCCCAACTGGATGCAAGACTCCTTCTTCCATGAGCCATATGAAACTACCAAAATCTGCCCTGGTTTCTAGTAGGGCTAAAGCAATGGACCGAGATGGTGGCAAAATTAAAAAGTAAGTGTCTCCAATTGCACTCTACAAGTCGACATAGAACGTATCGCAATTATACCGAGATTTTAGCTATTTTATTTTCTGTTACACAGGGTGCTTTTCGATTTAGGAGTCCATACTCCAGCCAAAAACACACCAAGACCGAGCCCACGAGATGAAGTAAAGACAACAAAGAAGGGTATGCTGTTTGAAAAATGCATAAAAGTATATATTTTCTATTGAATATAGATTCTGAATGTACAAATGTCAGTAAGACAATAAGCAGAAAGTAAAATATGCTATTCAAAAGAAAGTAACTGCACACAATCTACTTGCAAGTTACTTCTGTGTTTGGAACTTGATCTATGTTTCAATAATACTCTGAGCCGTATAGGATGTTTTTTGCAGTGGCCCCTCCTTCGTTGGCTCCTTGCATTGAGGACAGGTCTGAATCGCCCATTCGAAAAGTTCTCTCCCCCATTTCTTCCAACGTGATGGCTCTCAAGCAGCAGACAGCTGATGATGTCAGTTGCCCGCCTTCAGTGGAACCGAAAACTCCAATAGGAGAATGTCATATGGTTGAGAAGATTCCAGGTGGTACACCTCTTGATAAATTTAATGCACTGGGATCTAACCTGAAGGTCTGCATGATTTTCCTCATATTTTGTACATCAGCAACCTATTTTAGTTCATCACAGATCTCTAAATGTCTCTATCTTACACAGGAATCTCTTATTCAACAATACCTTGAGTTATTAAATGTTGCGAACAAGTAAGTTCAAACTATCAAGCTTTTATGGCTACGTTGAGTAGTGTGATTGCCTTATGTTAAACATTTTCGGCATGTTTCATCCTTTCTAATTATGTACTTTCCCTACCATGGATGCAGGGAAGAGCTACAGCAGCTGAAAGTATGATCCTTGCTTTTCAGAATAATCTGATAGATGGTATAGCAGCCTTTTCTTTTTCCTACTAATGTTCTCACTTCTTCAGGGTATTGGTGAAAAGAGAGCAGAGTACATTCTTGAGCTCCGGGAGGATTCGTCCAGACCATTCAAATCTGTAAGATTTCTGTAGTGAGAAATGCTTAATCCTGACAGCAAAAAGTCACTTGTATGAGTTGTATTTGTCAACTTCTAAGATAACGTGTTTTGGCAGCTTTCGGACTTGGGAAATATAGGTCTATCATCGAAACAAGTAATTCTTCTGCTGACTTTTTTTCTGCATACTCTTGTATTATTTCCTGTACCATTTATGTACACAAATACTGCCCATAATCTGTTTTCTTATGTTGTGTCGAACAGATCCAAGACATCCTTCGTAAAACAGCAAATGGAATCTTCAAATGAACTGTTCCCTGGAAGTCACTAGGATGGACTGATGTATTCTACCACCTTAAAGATGCTGGGTCATATTGTTTCACCATTGGTGACTCAATGTGTGTATTTGTACCAATCGTCAGCCTGTTGTTGACTTATCTGCAGTTGTACTTTTAGTAGTCAGCCTGTTGCTGATGCTACTAAACATAGAGCGGTAGGTTGTATTGTCCACTTTCTGCCTGTTGCTGATGCTACTAAACTTAGAGCAATAGGTTGTATTGTCCACTTTCTTGCAGATTTTCCCGTGTAATTTGTCATCCTGATGTGATGTTCTACTCTTCTAACATTGAATGACATTTACTAGTTCCCTTGCACGGGCATGGAGTTCTGGAATATTGCTTGGTACCTGGCCTAAGAAGGGTTTGGAAAACCGTGTGTGGATGTGTGTACCTTTCCCGGGAAGGTTTTGCATATTCCACAGGAAGTTCTTCATGTGGAATATGCAAAACCTTCTTAGGCACACATGATGATACTTCCTGTGGAATATACAACACCTTTGGCGATGTTGGTTGCATCACATGATGATACTTTGTTTTGAAGCTTATGACATATCCCTATGGAATGTAAACAGATATGTAAAAAATGTAAGATGAAAATTGGCATGATTAGCATATGGCATATTCCCGTGGAACGTAAACATCTACATCGGTAAAAAATGTAAAAAACATATGCATGATCAACAATTTTACAAACTTCATAGGATTTTTGCATGATTTTGGTGATGTTACTGCTGTTGGGATTGCTAAGTTTAGATAGGCATTTTACACTAATCTATCTATAATAGCAAGGAGTGATCATCTGAACCTTGATCGACCCTTTTTGGGCTATTGGTGGGCTACAGGTAAACCTGCTGCTGGGTGATTTGAGTGAAGGTGATTAGTTGTCTTCCCTTTGTTCTCCTCCTTTTTTTTCTGCTCATCAGCGTGGGCGCCATCTGATGACGGCGACGAATCTGCCATTGAAGACTTGCAGATGTGGAGGGAGCGCAGGGCCATGAGGGAGCTGGTGCCCGTCCGTTGGTAGCGCTTGAGCGGCAGCGAAAGTTGTAGCCGTCCACAGATGGACCTATTATTCGTTTTGCTCTGCTCTTCTTTTACAGTTCAGGCATTACTATTCTTAGGTCGCTTGATTTCCACTAATATCTGCTATCGTATTTATTATTGGACATGACATATGTTTTCTCTTCCAAACTTCACTGAAATCGCAAGATGGTTCAGCATGACATGCAAATTTCTTGCAGTTTCGAATATGGCAATTTAATTGATGAGTTTGCAGCTTCAGAAAATGCAGCAGAGCAATCTCTTAATACAATTAGTTTACGGAGGTGCCCAACAAGCTTCCATTGAATTTTACGTATTGCCATGTTATTTTGTCAGGTGGAATTCCTTTATGCATTATCTTCTTTTCCGTTATGTGTGGGTTCTTCTTACTCTACTGTACTGCGATCTATTGTTTCTATCCTGCTCTAGCAAGGTATATTCAGTCGATTCCATGAGGAACTTATATATTTTAAGTAGAGTGGAGGTGGTGACGAGTTAAGAATGATTTATAGTTCATTCAGATTTACGGCTTCTAAAACACCACTGGCCTTTTATATGACCTCCTGAAGCACCAAGAGGAGGTAGCACTGTATGTAGTACAAACTCGGAGTTGATTGTCATAATACCAATTTGTCATCGAGCTCAAATTAATTGATCGTGTTTTTCTTTTTGCCATATTTGGATTTTTGGATTATGTAAGAGCGGACAGGTGGCCCTATTATTTGGTTCATGTGTGTTCTTTGTATATCTTTGAAGAAAAAGCAATTTTATTTTCTGATCTTATACTAATCCATGAACATTCAGTTACAAACAGTTATGACTTACTCTCCTGAATTCTCGGTTCTTCAGTCAAAGCTTGATTGGTTATATAGGTTTTCCTTTTTGAACTGGTGAATATTACTAGCATTCGATCTTTTACTATGTTTCAGCTACATCAGTAGAGCATAACCTCCTTGATTTTGTGTCACTCTGGCACAGAGTTCAGACTTTGTTTTCTAGGCATGTATCTGTGTGTTCTGAAGTTAGGCATATCTTTGTGTTCTGAAGTTATAGGGACCACAATATACTTCAATTAGTAGCAAGAACTGAGTATGTATTGTACCAAATCTATATCTTTACTATTATATGTGAGTTTGTATGTCGTCAAAAATGTTTGATGTCAAAGATTGAAGACATCTTGACCGTCCAATCTTACTCAACATCTCCCACTTGCCATCCAGCCATTTGTCTGATCCACCCTCCTCAACATCTCCTAAACGCGGATTACTTTCCAAAATCAACGCCAAGAGTAATAAAACCGCCTGCCAGATAAGGAAGTAAACAACGAGAATTAATCTCCTAATCACGGATTACTTTCCAAAATCAACAAAACTGTCAAGCTAGATAAGGAAGTAAACAGGGAGAATTAATCGTGGGATGGCCACAATCACGGGATAGCCAGGATCAAGTAATCGCCACAATCATTAGTAGATTGAGTTGCTTAGGCGCTTACTCCATTCCTAATTTGCCTCACGGACGTCTCATCCAAGGAAAAACGGGAGCACTGTTGGCTAACTCTTCGAACTTGAGACTTCTATTTGTTCCCCTCCTCCTGAGTCCTGATGGCCGGCCACCATACTCGCGGTCTCTCCGGTGGCCGCACCCGCCACGGCGATTAGCACAGGGCAGGGGCAAGCAAGCCAAGACCAGGGTACACGGCGGAGCTTAAGGCCTGGCCCTGGTAATCGACGGGGACGACCAAGGCAGCGCGACGAAGGCGCCCGGTGACGGCCTCGTCTGGCGGGATGGGCTCGGCCGGGAAGAGCTCATCGCAGCACTGGATCCGTGTCTGGCGGGTTGGGAGCGGCCGAGAGGAGCTCGTCGTGGCGCAGGATCCGTGTGTCTTCACTCTTCACTGCATATCTTCGTGGACCTTCTAGGTATGGCTCATCGGCTTATTTTCGGCAGGCCATCATGATCAACGAGCGGCAGAATCATCGTTGCAGGCGATGTGTCCACATGTGCCGCCACCAAGATCGTGTACTTCTTTCATCAATCGTTTCCACTACTCTACTGTTCTAGAACAGTGAAATGCTGCAACATGCATTATTTCTAATTGTTAGATCAATATTGTATTGTGGCTTTGACAAAAGGGTAAACGGTTACATTCACAAGATCATATGGGCCATCATAATCTGTCCTTGTGTGTTTTCTCTAACGTGATAGCCTTTGTAATGCAGATTTGTGCCTCGCTGTGATGCTTTGAAGTCCCCACCTTCTCTAGAGTAAAGAGACTATTGTGCACTGAAATCATCAAGTTCAACATTTTTTGTACTACTGATAGATGCAATATGTCAACTAACTGGTATCTTGTCTGATCTATGAGCACTATTCAATTATTGAGGTAGAAGTCATTTTTTCGATAATGCATTCCATCGTAAGTCAATCCTGTTACTTCCTCTTCTTCCTGATATCCCGACTCCCCCTCATGTATTTGTAATTTTTTTACATATTAAATTCTCCTATAGTGTTCATGAAGTTTACCTAAAATGGGTTTGGGTGGTTTATTTGTTTATTGTACCATTCAAAAAAGATACAGATGGACTGACATGTTGATGTTGGGTTTTTGTCTGTATGTATCTTAGCTGCTAGATGTTCTCCACCGAACTTTTGGTGGGTTATCTACCTTATTCCTATTACCACTCATCTTTTATAAAACTATTTACTTTTAGTAATTCTATATGGCTATACCTACATGGATCAAGTACTTTGGTCTCCATTGTAATATCTAAAGGTTTCATTATTCCGATTATTTATTTTCATTTGCATACTTCCTCTATTGTTTGGATTGATTTTAAAAAAATCACTAGTTGCTGCATGAACCATGTGGGTCCAACTTGGGGATGAGGACCACCGTGGTATCATTCCATCCTTCAGGAATCTGTCCAGTATTCAGAGCATGCAAAATTTCATCAGTAATATCATCACCAAAAAGAGCCCAATTTTTTTTTGTAAAAAACCGCATGGAGGCCATCAGGGCCAGGAGCTTTATAATCTCCAATACTAAACACCGTCTTCTTTACATCTTCAGAAGTGAAAGGCGAGCATAGCTTCTCATTCATAATCTCTGTAACTCGTGGCTGAATTTTGTCCAGGACAGCCGGGTCTGTTTCATGTACTTCAACGAAAACAGATTAGCAAAGTAATTAAGGACAAACGGTTTTAGGTTATCTGTACCTTCTACCCATTGATCATTGTCATCCTTGAGTTTGTGAATGAAATTTTTCTTACGTCTGGCAGATGCAAAATTGTGAAAGAATGAAGTATTTCTGTCCCCATACTGAATCCAATTGGCTCTTGATCGTTGCGACCAATAAATTTCTTCCTGCTCGAGTAGGAGTTCAATCAGATCCGCCATTTCCTTCGCTTTTGCCTCACTCTCATCTGTAATCTGCCCAGTCATGGTGTCGAGGGTGTTCCTCGGCAATGCCCTCCGATAGGGGCTTAGGGTTGATGGAATCCTGCAAGCTGACACGAGTCATCGGTACACAGACAAGTGGGGAGAGCGATTTACCCAGGTTCGGGGCCCTCGATGAGGTAAAACCCTTACGTCCTGCCTGTCTATTCTTGATTATGAAGATAATGGGTTACAATGGGGTGCCGAATAGTTCGGCTGAGATCTCGTCGAGATGGCTAAGTACTAGGGTAACCTAGGTCTAAGCTTCTGTTGGCTAAGTTTGCTAAGATTGATTGTGCCCCTCGATAGCCCCCCTCCTGGCCTTTATATAGGAGGCCAGGTCCCGAGAGGTTTAACCGAGTACGAGTAGGTTTATAGTAGATCTATTTCTAATCTTTCCTTGTTCGGCTTCTTCCGTGTCTTGTACTTTAAGTAATCCTCCGCCGCACCATCCTGGTGGCCCATCTTGCCATCGGGTACCTTCATGGGCCTCCAGCTGGACCGTATAGGGTAGAGCAACATTGGTTACCCGAAGGGTAATGCCCACGTCAGTAGCCCCCGAGTGTCTAGCCGAACATAGTTCGGGTGGAGACTGAAGCATGTCTTCTTCCGAAGTCCTTCTCCTTGATCATTCTTGCTTTCCTTCTGTCTGTACTATTCTCTTCTATCGGGTGCGCGTCAGCGCTCCCGATGGGAGTAGCCCCCGAGTCTAGGTACGGATGCTTGCAATCCGTGCGTAGACTCAAGTTGTACCACTCGAACGTATTCTGCCGAAATTTTTCCTGCAAGTCTTTGTAGGTCATCCGATATATTTTCCTTATGCAAGGGATAATGAATAACGTGCCCAACTTTTGTTGGTTAACTGCCGAAGGCAAAACAACGATACCCTGCACAGAATCAAGTCCCCGGGCATGATCCTGGAGTGCGAAAAAAGTTCTATCGGGTGCGCGTCCAGCGCTCCCGATGGGAGTAGCCCCCGAGTCTGGGCACGGGCGCTTGCGTCCGGGTGCAGACTCGAGTCAAATTTTTCCTTCGAGTCCTCATTCTGCCGTGTGCGCGTCCAGTGCTCCCGATGGGAGTAGCCCCCGAGTCTAAGTGCAGATGCTTTGCAATCTGTACATAGACTCAAATTGACCATCCGATAATTTTTCATCTCTTCGTACGCAATCATTCCTCATGACGTCATTAATGACGTTATTCTGACACCTTGATTCTGACTGATAAGACGCGACCTGCTGGCCCCTTTTTTTTTCCCGAGCAATTCCTGCTCCTCTTACACGGTTAGCGAGGCGCCTCCTCGATTTCCGCAACCATTAACTGGAGAAAAGGCCCACAAAGCTTTTCTTAAGTCTCCCAAAAGATAGAAATCCCTAATCTTCTCCTCCATTCATCCCTTTGTTGTTCTTCCTCTTCTCCCTCTCGCAACTGCTTGCACCGCCATCACTGCTTTCCAGTTTCTCCCAAATCTCGCGATGGTGAAGAAGAAGAACCCTAGCGCCGCCGCCAGCTCCACTAGCGGTGGTACTGCCGCCAAATCTTCCTCGATTCTTCCGAAGGAGGGCGCCCCAAACGCTCCTCCCCCAGCTCCGGCGCCGCCGACGCCACTAGGCCCAGTAGCCAGGCCCGGAGATTGGATAGCATCGACCGTCACCAAGCGTGACGAGAAGAGATCCCGAAGCCTGGGATTGATCTCCTCCGACGAGGGGAATGTGATCTTTCCAGGTGCGATTTCTCGACCTAATCCCCCTGCTGGCTTTTCCGTGATGTTCTTGTCGTTCTTGTACCGGGGTCTTTCGCTTCCCGTTCACGAATTCCTCCTCCATCTCTTGCGAACTTACGAGATCCAACTATGGCAACTTACTCCCAACTCCATCCTCCACGTTGTTGTGTTTATCACCCTTTGTGAAGCATATCTGGGCATTGAGCCTCATTTTGGGTTGTGGAAAAAGATCTTCTATGTGAAGAGATACAGCAGCAGTAACGGATCCTTTGTCACCGGAGGAGTGGGATTTGTAGCTCGTTCGGATGTCAACTACTTCAACTTCCCAATGAGAGAGTCCGTGCAAGGGTGGAGGTTGAAGTGGTTTTACGTCAAGGACACCTCGTCACCCGAATCTCAACTTCCTCACTTTGTCGATGTCCTTGAAGCCAAGCCTAAGAATTCCTAGAAGAATATTCTCTCTCCCGACGAAAAAGTAGCAGCCGATGAACTATTTGCCAGATTTCTTCGGATCAAGGAAGCTGACGGCCAAACCATGGTCGGCACAGAGGTGGCGGCAGTGTTCCTGAAACATCGAATCCAACCAGTCATGGCCAGAGTTCACCCAATGTGGTTGTACTCAGGTCCGAAAGATGAGACCAGAATTAACGCTGCCGAATTGTCGGAAAAGGAACTGCTCGATGAAGTCCGTCGCCTCACTTTCTTTAGTCAAGAAGACTTGATCCCATTGATGTCTTCGTATACTCCTTTTGATGCCGATCATCCACCATCAGAGGTAACTTCCCTTCTCAAATTCTTATTATGCTACCATTTACTTAGTCGACATAATTACTACTGCTATCCTCATCTGTCTTTTCTTCGACAGACCCTTGTAGCCTTCGGGGACTTGCATAACTCGCCAAACAATATTTCTGAGGGAAGAGGCTCTTCAGAGCCTGTTGACTTTCACACTGTCGAGCATACAAGCCCGAAAAGCGATCACGATGATCCGATAGATTCCGAAACCGTCCACGCCAGTCTCCCTCCACCAGCCGATGACACCCGTGACACAGAGGGATCGGTGCGTGATGATGACGCTGATCATGATAACTTTGTTAATGCAGCTGCGGAGGAAATCAGGGCTCCGCCTACGAAGAGATCAATCGGCGGCTTTGCTGACGAAGATGATCTCCTTGACATGTAAACGTTTTCCTCCTTTTTGCTACATTCTGCTCCTTTATTTTCTCGCATTTTTCTCATCACTTTGGTCGACCATACCCTTCTTGTAGTGATGAAGCTTTCGCTGAGCCTCCGTCTAAGAGGGTCAGATCTGACGCTGTCTCACCAGCTGCCGCAGCTTCCGAAGCTTCGGCTCCTAAAGCGGCTCCCGCGGCGCAAGCATCGACTACTTCCTCCCTTTCCAAAGGGAAAGATGCTCCTAATACCACCACAGCTCTTCCTTCTGTAAGTCCTTCGCCTCTCAATTTACCTCTCTGGAGGCAGACAAAGTTCGGCTGCAAGAGGAAGCTAAGTCTTCTTCTTCAAAGTTAGATGGTGCCATCAAAAAGGCTGACATAGCTCGCCAGGAAGTCGACTCCCTGAAAGAGGAGCTGAACAAGCTGAAAGAGAAGCTGAAGGAGGAGGAAGCTCGGGCAGCGGAAAAGGATGAACTCCTTCGTCAGTCTGCTTTGGCTCTACTCGGTAAGCTCTTTCATACATCTCTTATTGATTATTATTCTTATGAATCCATTTCTTTATCAACGATTTTCTCCAATTCGATTTCTTGCAGAGGCCGCCAGTATCCCTGCTACTGCCTTGGACAAAGTTCCGAATAACTCCCCGGCAAATGGTGTGTCAATGGCTCTCGCCTCCCACCAGCTTACCCGGGAGCTTCTTAACAAGGGAAAGGGTGCCTTGGCGCGGATGCATTCGATGATTTTCCCCAAGATCAAGCAGGAGAAGACTCTGGGGCAGCTGATTGATGCCTTCGCGGTTGACACCAAGGAAGTTATTGAGGTATTCAAGCGTACCTCACGTACCTATGGTGCCCTCCTTGCCTTCCAACTTATGATGGGTTACGGCTTTAAGGCTGACATCGAAGAAATGACTAAGGAGCTGCCGAAAGAAAAAGATGGGCGATGTGTCGACTTAAGCGCTTTTACAGTGTCTGCCCGTACTTGTGCTCGCCAGCTCCTTGAACTAGTTTCGTCAGAAAAGACATCGGCTGGCCCTGACCTATCAACTCGGACCCAGGCTCCTTGATTGTTGTGACAATTTTATCCTCAGGCTGATGTGAAACATTATTCTGTTGCAAAACTTTATGTTTGTAATGAACTCCGTGCTGGCAATGTTGCTGGCATACCTTTGTCATAAACACTTTTTTTTACTTGCACTTCTGCCAATAGTAGTTGCTTGCCCTTCTCCCGATGGGAGTTACGTTGTGTGTTCAATATGGTCATATCCGACATCCGTTTTCAACGCTTTTTCCTGCAGGTTTTCCCAGTGCCATCATTTGTCGACGACTCTTCGGGTGTTCTTCCCGAAGGTGACCAGATCCAGCGGATGAAGGATCGGATCACCCAGATGGAAAAGGATCTGCGCAGCACTTACGCCTTAGCTGCTATTGTCAATAAGAAGAGCGAGATTGCAGCCGACGTGGAGCGGTACGCTCTTACTGAGCTGCATAAAGCTATCGAGAGTTTGAACTGTAAGTTCCTTGATCCCTGCGCCCTTTTGTCGACAACGCCTTATCTGATCCTTTATTTACTTCTTTGCCAGTCATAGCTCTGAACCGTGCGGAAGAAAACAAACGGATTCATGAGCGTGTGCATGCATTGACCCAGCTATCCTCAGCCGAAGAGATTTTCTGGCGGGAGCACTCGAAGGCTTCGACTGTCGCGCGATTTCAGGATCGGGTTCAGCAGGTCCATCACTTCTTTGACAAGTGCTACAAGGCTATGAGGATGGTTTGGAAAACAATGTTCCCTTTAAACGCAGTTCCCCCCACGCTCCTTGCTTTGATGTCTGAATTTGGTAATGCCAAGAAGATCCGAGACCTGGTGCGCGCGCAAGTTTTTGTAGGGGCCAGGTTTACACTTGCCCTTGTACTTGCCCGTTATCCCTCGGCAGGTTTGCTGTCGATTGCCAACGCGGCTGGAGACTTGGAGGCACTGTATCCGAAGGTATTGTTGCCTGCCAATATAATTGTTGACAGACTTGAAGAGGACTCAAAGGTACCTGAAGAAAGAGGAACTCTGCAGGGGTAATTTCAGGGATTTAATGTTTGTTTTGTAAATAGATAATTTGGCTACTTCATCCAAGTGTTTGGATTATGTAATGATGCCTTTTCATTCGGTAGATACATGCATATGTATTTTTATCGTGCTAATGTCGTTGGCAAGTTTGAGCGAATCTGAGTTGCTCGTTTAAATGTATGTGTATTGGTTGGTTAGCAAATCATTTGAGTGATCAGCTCGTGTTGCAGGTTTTGCTAAACCCGTTGTATGCGCAACTTTGCTTTCAACCGATTTATGTTTCGACAGGCACTCCCGAATATTTCGGGTGTAGTGGTTCTGCCGATGAGCCCGTTGTTCCTTGATATTTCTATAAGTAAAATATCGAACGTGGGTTGTGTTTATATGTATTTCCGAACTCTTGCTATTTACGGCACTCGTAGAGGCATCTATAGCAGATGGAAAGGTAAATGTCTTTTAGCACTCGAAGAGGCTTTTTTGGAGCACGATCTTCTGCCTCGTACTATGTTTGCATAGTGATGGGGCTTAGAAGTTTGTAATCACTGCAATGTTTTAACAAAGAATGGAAGCTTAAGTTCTTATTAATAAGGTAAGCACGAGGCTAGAGGGCGAAAAAAGGAAGGCCCTGTGTAAAATAAGGGGGAAAAAGAGAATAAAGGCTGATAAATTTCTTAATCAAGGAAGGGGTTCTTCTCTTCTTCTGGCTTCTTCACCACGTTAGTGGTTGCTGCAGCGTTGCTGGTTTCATCAGGGGTTTGGGCGGTGGTTGCCAGCGTCTTGCTGTCTCCTATGCCTTCTGTGCCATCGACTGCCGAACCTTTTGTTGTCGAAGCTTCTGCTGCCGAAGCTTCTGCTGCCGAAACTTTAAGGGCAAGGTCGGCTGGCTTCTTCTTGATTTTCCTGTCTTGTTTCTCCTCCTTGATTTCGCGTATCGACAGCTTGGGTGGAGGCTTGACAATCTCTTGTTTGCTCCCAAACTTCGCAGCAATCCTCTGAAAGTCGCGCTCACAATTGTCCGAGCGTGAGAAACTTCCATAGACTGTGATGTTTGTCCCGTTGTTCCCAGGCATTTTCAGCTTGAGATATGCATAATGCGGCACAGCCATGAACTTGGCATAAGCTGGTCTTCCGAGTATAGCGTGATACTGTGACTCCCAGTTCACTACTTCAAACTCGATCTTTTCCTTCCTGAAATTGTCGGTTCTGCCGAAAACGACATTCAGGTTAACTCTGCCAAGAGAATGACCCGGTGCAGTTGGAAGAATCCCATGGAAGCAGGTGTCTGTCTCTTCTAGCATCCTCATGGTGATCCCCATACTTTTGATTGTGTCGACGAAAATCAGGTTTAACCCGCTTCCACCATCCATAAAGACTTTGCTCATCTTGAATCCCCCTATCTGTGCTTCGACTACTAGGGCGGCGTGTCCTGGTTTTGGTATGGTCATCGGGTGATCTGCTCGACTGAACGTAATGTTCTGAGAGGACCACTCGACATACTCGGGGATGTTTGCCATGATGCTTTCGGCCAGATTAATCTCTCGGGTGAGCTTCTTCATCTCTCTTCTCAAGACACCTGTCATGTGGATCATGCTCATCTGCCCGCGTGGCGGTGGGAATGCCTCGTTGGGTTGGTGAGGTTGAGCCTGCTGGACTTGGTGCTGTGGTGGAGGTGGGGGTGGAGGTGGTAACGGTTGCTGTCCTGACTGCTGGATGAGTTTGTGCATGTCGAGGAACTGCCGACAGTCCCTGAGGAGGTGACTCGACTTCGTTTTGCCGTCCTTGGAATCGACGTACGAGTGCAGGTAACAGGGGGCGTTGATCTGCTTTGCGTAGGGTAGCTCAGGAGTCCTCTGCTGCCGTGATTTATAGTTGCCACGGTTCCCAGAGTTGTTCCGATTGCTGTCCTGTCGATCGTCTCTTCTTTCGTCATACCGATCGTCATGTCGATCGGAGTATCCTGCGGCCACCAGGTTGTTGTCGTCATAGTTGCGATTCTTCCTTCTTTTGTGTCGATCCCGTCGGCTGCCCGAGTCGTGCTTCGGCTGGTCGTCATCTTCATCATCGCTGCGCTGCCGCGGTATTCGCACGTTGTCCTCACCGTCAGCCCAGCTGTTGGCGATTTCCATTAGCTTGGTAATGGTTTTTGGCTTCTTGCGTCCGAGCTCTTCTATGTAGCTTTCACGTCGGACGCCATCGCTGAAAGCGTCGATTGCTCTGTCAACAGATACGTCTTCGGCAGCGTTTAGGAGTTTGGTGAATCTCCCGATGTATGAGCGCATCGACTCCTTCTGCTTCTGCTGGCAGTTGCGTAATTCTTCAAACCCGACGGGTCTCTTGTATGTTGCCTGGTAGTTAGCAACAAAGGCATCCACTAGGTCGTCCCATGATTTAATGGAACCCTTCGGCAGACCCCTTAACCAGGCTCGCACCGAATCCTTTAAGTAGAGCTGCAAGCACTGCATTGCTGCTATCTGGTTCCCCTTATGCAGAATCACGGTCTGCAGGTAGTCGTCTATCCAAAATCTTGGTTCTTGCTGCCCAACATACTTGGCAGCGTCGGTGGGAGTAGGCTTGAACTTCTTGGGCGGCATCATCTCGCGGATTTTGTAACTCAAGCAGTCGGCTCCGATCCCCTGAGTTCGCCATCATACTCCTGATCCTCATCCGAAGAATCGATGTCGTCGTACTTCCTGGTGGCGCGTCGTCGCCTTGCTTTATCGATCCGGCTCTGGGTGATTTCATCCCGAGCGTCTCTTGCATGATATTTTGAACCACTAGCCTGCGCCGTGGTCTTCTCTTTCTGCGGGACTAGATTTTTTCCCAATATCGCGAGACTTTCCAGGGCGCCTCAGTGAGCTTGAGCCATGGATCCTTCAGGGCGCTGGTTGATGAGGTACGCAGCGAGGTTGGCAGTTGCTCCCGCAACGTTTTTCAGTCGTGGCATGCCTGCGGTGTCCGTGGTCATAAAGGACTTGGTTAGGTTCGACGTTATTTCTCTAGCGTCGTCTTCCGAGAGTCTGTACAGCCTTGACCGGTGCTTGCCTGCCCCATGAGTACTTCGGGAGGCGCTTCCTTGCGAAGCTCTCCGTCGCTCGCTGGATCGGTCCGCTGCAGATAGACGCCTCTCGAGGGTGGCCTGTTCTTTCGACAGGTGTTCCCGATTTTTCTCTAGTATAGAGCGGTAAGCATTTAAGGTTCCAACCGAGGTTCCTGCGGGGAGTGGGGTGTTGTTAAGCACGGCTGCCCGAGCTGCCGCCCACTCTTCGTCTGCGATGGTGTAATCACTGTCGCGGTTGCTGGCACTGTTCTCGAAGCTTGCTCGCCTGCTAGAACGAGGCGTGTGGTCTCCGTCTCCTCCGTGCCTTGTGTTTCCTGTGTTGTTGGCGGCATAAACCTGATGATGCGCCAATCTTTGGGTGGCTCCTCGGGCAATGATGTCGATGATGTCCTCTCCCGATGAGTATTGGGCATTGCAGATGAACGGTGTGTCGCTCGACCCCAAGCCATGCCTGGCGTCGCAGTTCAAGCAGTAGTACGAGGTTAACTCCGAGGATGTGGGATCGTCGGATCCTACTGATACGTCTCAAACGTATCTATAATTTCTTATGTTCCATGCTACTTTTATGACAATACTTGAATGTTTTATACATACTTTACAACATTATTATACATTTTCCGGCACTAACCTATTAACAAGATGCCGAAGTGCCGCTTGTTGTTTTCTACTGTTTTTGGTTTCAGAAATCCTAGTAAGGAAATATTCTCGGAATTGGACGAAATCAATGCCAGGGTCCTATTTTTACACGAAGCTTCCAGAAGACCGAGGGGGAAAGGAAGTGGGGCCACGAGGCGGCCAGACAACAGGGCGGCGCGGCCCATGCCCTGGCCGCGCCGGCCTGTGGTCTGGGCCCCTCGTGTCGCCCCCTGACCTACCATTCCGCCTACAAATAGCCTTCGTCGCGAAACCCCCTGTACCGAGAGCCACGATACGGAAAACCTTCCAGAGACGCCGCCGTCGCGAATCCCATCTCGGGGGATTCAGGAGATCGCCTCCGGCACCCTGCCGGAGAGGGGAATCATCACCGGAGGGGCTCTACATCATCATGCGCGCCTCCGGATTGATGCGTGAGTAGTTCATCCTTGGACTATGGGTCCATAGCAGTAGCTAGATGGTTGTCTTCTCCGCATGTGCTATCATTGTTTAGATCTTGTGAGCTGCCTAACATGATCAAGTTCATCTATTTGTAATGCTACATGTTGTGTTTGGCGGGATCCGATGAATATAGAATATTATGTCAAGTTGATTATCAATCTATCATATATGTGTTGTTTATGTTCTTGCATGCTCTCCGTTGCTAGTAGAGGTTCTGGCCAAGTTGATACTTGTAACTCCAAGAGGGAGTAATTATGCTCGATAGTGGGTTCATGCCTCCATTTAATCGGGACAAGTGACGGAAAGTTCTAAGGTTGTGGATGTGCTGTTGCTACTAGGGATAAAACATTGATGCTTTGTCTAAGGATATTTGTGTTGATTACATTACGCACCATACTTAATGCAATTATCCGTTGTTTACAACTTAATACTGGAAGGGGTTCGGATGATAACCTGAAGGTGGATTATTTAGGCATAGATGCATGCTGGATAGCGGTCTATGTACTTTGTCGTAATGCCCCGATTAAATCACATAGTAATCATCATTGGTATGTATTGAATCTTTATTTGTCAATTGCCCGCTTGTAATTTGTTCACCCAGACATGTTAGTTATCTTATTGGAGAGACACCACTAGTGAACTGTGGACCCCGGTCCATTCTTTTACATCTGAATACATTCTACTGTTCTTTACTGTTCTTTGCAAACAAACACCATCTTCCACTCGATACGCTTAATCCTTTGTTTTCAGCAAGCCGGTGAGATTGACAACCTCACTGTTACGTTGGGGAAAAGTATCTTGATTGTGTTGTGTAGGTTCCACGTTGGCGCTGGTTTCACTGGTGTTGCGCCGCACTACATTCCTCCACCAACAAGCTTCACGTGCTTCTTGGATCCTACTGGTTCGATAATTAACCTTGGTTTCATACTGAGGGAAACTTGCTTCTATACGCATCATACCTTCCACTTGGGGTTCCCAACGGACGTGTGCATCTACGCGTATCAAGCTAAATTTCTGGCGCCGTTGCCGGGGAGATCAAGACACGCTGCAAGGGGAGTCTCCACTTCCAATCTCTTTACTTTGTTTTTGTCTTGCTTTACTTTATTTTTATTTACTGTCTTGTTTGCTTCATATTAAAAACACACAAAAAAATAGTTACTTTACTTATTGTCTTATTTACTAGTTCTATATTAAAATACAAAAAATTAGTTACTCGCATTTACCTTATTTTCCTCTTGTTTATTTCATCATGTTTCCTCCTAAGTACACTCTAAAAGACATACCGGTAGGCCGAGGGTCTATAATTGGAAGAAATAATATAGAACATTTTTTCACTCATGTTAGCATAGCTGAAGATTTTGAAGATAAACACTTGGTAGAACTTGCTCCTACTTATGAAATTGTTGTTGCTTCTCTAGTACACATGTTGGAAATTAAATTTGTTAATCTCAATCCTATAATTCAGCATATGTTTCTCACACTCTCTGATATGGAGGAAGGAGAAAAGAAATATTTTGTCTTAGAAACCCTTCTCAAAGAATTTGGTGGTGTAGCAAGAGAGGCTAGAAAAGTCTTTATTAAATATAAAATGCTTGGCTCTTACACCAACTTTGCTAGTACCCTTGAAAAGATGGACATTGATAGGATAAAGTACACTAATAATGTTAATGATGGAGGGGATATTAAGACGTCAATACCTTGCAAGCTCGTAGGAATGGTCGAGGCACTAGAAAAGAATTATGATTGGATTGTTCCTGAAAATTTGTTTGATGAGAATAGCAAGCCTAAGAATAATGAAAAAGGAGCCTCTGAAACTTACATAGATAAGATAACATGCATTGTGGAAGAAACTTCCAACACCCCTGGAGGTAATGTTGATGCTCCATCTCTTGATGTTACTTGATTTGCACTTTCTGCGCCTAGCTGAAAGGCGTTAAAGAAAGCACTTCTTGGGAGATAACCCGTGTTTTATTTTATTTACTGTATTGTTGAGTCTTGGAAGTTGTTTACTACTGTAGCAACCTCTCCTTATCATGTTTTTGTGCCAAGTAAAGTTTCTATGTCAAAGTTGATGTTATATTTGGGATCGCTGCGCAGAAACAGCATTGCTGTCTGTCACGAATCTGGGCACAAGTCTCTGTAGAAAATTCGAAAAAATCTGCCAATTTATGAGCGTGATCCTCAGATATGTACGCAACTTTCATTAGTTTTGAGTTTTTCCATTTGAGCAAGTCTGGTGCCATTTTAAAATTCGTCTTTACGGACTGTTCTGTTTTTGACAGATTCTGCCTTTTATTTCGCATTGCCTCTTTTGCTATGTTGGATGAATTTCTTTGATCCATTAATGTCCAGTAGCTTTATGCAATGTCCAGAAGTGAAAAGAATGTTTGTGTCACCTCTGAATGTGTGAATTATTAATTGTGCACTAACCCTCTAATGAGTTTGCTTGAAGTTTGGTGTGAAGGAAGTTTTCAAGGGTCAAGAGAGGAGTATGATATACTATGATCAAGAGGAGTGAAAGCTCTAAGCTTGGGGATGCCCCCGTGGTTCATCCCTGCATATTCTAAGAAGACTCAAGCGTCTAAGCTTGGGGATGCCCAAGGCATCCCCTTCTTCATCGACAACATCATCAGGTTCCTCCCACTGAAACTATATTTTTATTCAATCACATCTTGTGTTCTTTACTTGGAGCGTCGGTTTGTTTTTGTTTTTGTTTTTGTTTGAATAAAATGGATCCTAGCATTCACTTTGTGGGAGAGAGACACGCTCCACTGTTGCATATGGACAAATATGTCCTTAGGCTTTACTCATAATGTTCATGGCGAAGTTTCTTCTTCGTTAAATTGTTATATGGTTGGAATTGGAAAATGCTACATGTAGTAATTCTAAAAAATGTCTTGGATAATGTGATACTTGGCAATTGTTGTGCTCATGTTTAAGCTCTTGCATCATATGCTTTGCACCCATTAATGAAGAAATACATAGAGCTTGCTAAAATTTGATTTGCATATTTGGTCTCTCTAAGGTCTAGATAATATCTAGTATTGAGTTTTGAACAACAAGGAAGACGGTGTAGAGTCTTATAATGTTTACAATATGTCTTTTATGTGAGTTTTGCTGCACCGGTTCATCCTTGAGTTTGCTTCAAATAACCTTGCTAGCCTAAACCTTGTATCGAGAGGGAATACTTCTCATGCATCCAAAATCCTTGAGCCAACCACTATGCCATTTGTGTCCACTATACCTACCTACTACATGGTATTTCTCCGCCATTCCAAAGTAAATTGCTTGAGTGCTACCTTTAAAATTCCATCATTTACCTTTGCAATATATAGCTCATGGGACAAAATAGCCTTAAAAACTATCGTAGTATTGAATATGTACTTATGCACTTTATCTTTTATTAAGTTGCTTGTTGTGCGATAACCATGCTTACAGGGAACGCCATCAACTATTCTTTGTTGAATATCATGTGAGTTGCTATGCATGTCCGTCTTGTCCGAAGGATCTATCACCTTAATGATTGGAGCATGCAAATTGTTAGAGAAGAACATTGGGCCGCTAACTAAAGCCATGAATCATGGTTGAAGTTTCAGTTTTGGACATATATCCTCAATCTCATATGAGAATAATAATCATTGCTACATGCTTATGCATTTAAGAGGAGTCCATTATCTTTGTTATCGTTTTACCTGCTCGGGACGAGCAGAACTAAGCTTGGGGATGCTGATACGTCTCCAACGTATCGATAATTTCATATGTTCCATGCTACTTTATTGATGATACCTACATGTTTTATGCACATTATATGTCGTATTTACGCATTTTACGGAACTAACCTATTAACAAGATGCCGAAGAGCCGATTCTTCGTTTTCTGCTGTTTTTGGTTTCAGAAATCCTAGTAAGGAAATATTCTCGGAATTGGACGAAATCACCGCCCAGGGTCCTATTTTTGCACGGAGCTTCCAGAAGACCGAAGGGGAGTCGAAGTGGGGCCACGAGGTGGCCAGGTGACAGGGCGGCGCGGCCCGAGGCCACGGCCGCGCGGCCCTGTCCCTGGGCCCTCGTGCCGCCTCTTGACCTGCCCTTCCGCCTACAAATAGCCTCCGTCGCGAAACCCCCGGTGCCGAGAGCCACGATACGGAAAACCTTCCGGAGACGCCGCCGCCGCGAATCCCATCTCGGGGGATTCGGGAGATCGCCTCCGGCACCACTGCCGGAGAGGGGATTCATCTCCCGGAGGACTCTTCATCGCCATGATCGCCTCCGGAGTGATGAGTGAGTAGTTCACCCCTGGACTATGGGTCCATAGCGGTAGCTAGATGGTCGTCTTCTCCTAATTGTGCTTCATTGTTGGATCTTGTGAGCTGCCTAACATGATCAAGATCATCTATCCGTAATACTATATGTTGTGTTTGTCGGGATCCGATGGATAGAGAATACTATGTTATGGTGATTATCAATCTATTGTTTATGTGTTGTTTATGATCTTGCATGCTCTCCGTTATTAGTAGAGGCTCCGGCCAAGTTTTTACTCTTAACTCCAAGAGGGAGTATTTATGCTCGATAGTAGGTTCATGCCTTCATTGACACACGGGACGATGTGAGAAAGTTCTAAGGTTGTGATGTGCTTGTTGCCACTAGGGATAAAACATTGATTCTATGTCTAAGGATGTAGTTGTCGATTACATTACGCACCATACTTAATGCAATTGTACTGTTGCTTTGCAACTTAATGCGAATGGGGTTCGGATGATAACTCGAAGGTGGACTTTTTAGGCATAGATGCGGTTGGATGGCGGTCTATGTACTTTGTCGTAATGCCCGGATTAAATCTCACTATATTTATCATATCATGTACATGCATTGTTATGCCCTTCTCTATTTGTCAATTGCCCGACTGTAATTTGTTCACCCAACATGCTTTTATCTTATGGGAGAGACACCTCTAGTGAGCTGTGGACCCCGGTCCTATTCTTTACATAGCATACAATCTCTTGCAATACTTGTTTTACTTGTTTTCTTGCAAACAATCATCTTCCACACAATACGGTTAATCCTTTGTTACGGCAAGCCGGTGAGATTGACAACCTCCATTGTTTCGTTGGGGCAAAGTACTTGGGTTGTGTTGTGCGGGTTCCACGTTGGCGCCGGAATCCCTCGTTGTTGCGCCGTATCACATTTCGCCACCATCAACCTTCAACGTGCTTCTTGGCTCCTCCTGGTTCGATTAAACCTTGGTTTCTTTCTGAGGGAAAACTTGCCACTGTGCGCATCATACCTTCCTCTTGGGGTTCCCAACGGACGTGTACATTTACGCGCATCAGTCACCTTCACACCATGTAGGAGGAATAGATCACATCAATACCATCATAGCAATAGTTAACTTCATAATCTACAAGAGATCATAATCATAGCCTACGCCAAGTACTAACACGGATGCACACACTTGTCACCATTACACCGTGCGGGAGGAATAAAACTACTTTAATAACATCACTAGAGTAGCACATAGATAAATTGTGATACAAAACACATTGCAATCATAAAGAGATATAAATAAGCACTTCACTACGCCATTCATAACGGTGAATAAGTATTACGTGAAATATAGCCTAAGAGACCCACACGGTGCACACACTTGTCACCTTTACACACGTGGGACAAGGAGTCTCCGGAGATCACATAAGTAAAACCCACTTGACTAGCATAATGACATCTAGATTACAAGCATCATCATATGAATCTCAATCATGTAAGGCAGCTCATGAGATTATTGTATTGAAGTACATAGGAGAGAGATTAACCACATAGCTACCGGTACAGCCCCGAGCCTCGATGGAGAACTACTCCCTCCTCATGGGAGCAGCAGCGGTGATGAAGATGGCGGTGGAGATGGCAGCGGTGTCGATGGAGAAGCCTTCCGGGGGCACTTCCCCGTCCCGGCGGCGTGCCGGAACAGAGACTCCTGTCCCCCAGATCTTGGCTTCGCGATGGCGGCGGCTCTGGAAGTTTTCGCGTACCGTGGCTTATTCGTATCGTGTTTTAGGTCAGGGACCTTTATATAGGCGAAGAGGCGGAGTCGGAGGGCTGACGAGGAGGCCAAACAACAGGGTGGCGCGGGCCCAGTCCTGGCCGCTCCACCACCATGTGTGGGCCCCCTGTGGCCCCTCTCTGGCGGCTCTCGGGTGTTCTGGATGCTTCCGGGCAAAATAGGAACCTGGGCGTTGATTTCGTCCAATTCCGAGAATATTTCGTTACTAGGATTTACTGAAACCAAAAACAGCGGAAAACGAGAGCGGCACTTCGGCATCTTGTTAATAGGTTAGTTCCAGAAAATGCACGAATATGACATAAAGCGTGCATAAAACATGTAGATATCATCAATAATGTAGCACGGAACATAAGAAATTATAGATACGTTGGAGACGTATCAGCATCCCCAAGCTTAGTTCTGCTCGTCCCGAGCAGGTAAAACGATAAGAAAGATAATTTCTGAAGTGACATGCCATCATAACCTTGATCATACTATTGTAAGCATATGTAATGAATGCAGCGATCAAAACAATGGTAATGACATGAGTAAACAAGTGAATCATAAAGCAATGACTTTTCATGAATAGCACTTTCAAGACAGGCATCAATAAGTCTTGCATAAAAGTTAACTCATAAAGCAATAATTCAAAGTAGAGGTATTGAAGCAACACAAAGGAAGATTAAGTTTCAGCGGTTGCTTTCAACTTATAACATGTATATCTCATGGATAGTGTCAATATAAAGTAATATAACAAGTGCAATATGCAAGTATGTAGGAATCAATGCACGAGTTCACACAAGTGTTTGCTTCTTGAGGTGGAGAGAAATAGGTGAACTGACTCAACATAAAAGTAAAAGAAAGGTCCTTCAAAGAGGAAAGCATCGATTGCTATATTTGTGCTAGAGCTTTTATTTTGAAAACATGAAGAGAGCATAAAAGTAAAGTTTTGAGAGGTGTTTGTTGTTGTCAACGAATGGTAGCGGGTACTCTAACCCCCTTGCCACCTTCAAAGAGCGGCTCCCATTTTATTTTATTTTTGGGTGGCACTCCTTCCAACCTTTCTTTCACAAACCATGGCTAACTGAATCCTCGGGTGCCTGCCAACAATCTCATACCATGAAGGAGTGCCTTTTTATTTTAGTTTTATTATGATGACACTCCTCCCCACCTTTGCTTTCTCAAGCCATGGCTAACCGAATCCTTCGGGTGCCGTCCAACAATCACATACCATGGAGGAGTGTCTATTTTTTTAATTAATTTGGGATCTGGGAATCCCATTGCCGGCTCTTTTTGCAAAATTATTGGATAAGCGGATGAAGCCACTAGTCCATTGGTGAAAGTTGCCCAACAAGATTGAAAGATAAACACCACATACTTCCTCATGAGCTATAAAACATTGACACAAATAAGAGGTAATAAATTTTGAATTGTTTAAAGGTAGCACTCAAGCAATTTACTTTGGAATGGCGGAGAAATACCATGTAGTAGGTAGGTATGGTGGACACAAATGGCATAGTGGTTGGCTCAAGGATTTTGGATGCATGAGAAGTATTCCCTCTCGATACAAGGTTTAGGCTAGCAAGGTTATTCGAAACAAACACAAGGATGAACCGGTGCAGCAAAACTCACATAAAAGACATATTGTAAACATTATAAGACTTTACACCGTCTTCCTTGTTGTTCAACCTCAATACTAGAAATTATCTAGACCTTAGAGAGACCAATTATGCAAACCAAATTTTAGCAAGCTCTATGTATTTCTTCACTAATAGGTGCAAAGTATATGATGCAAGAGCTTAAACATGAGCACAACAATTGCCAAGTATCACATTATCCAAGACATTTTACCAATTACTACATGTAGCATTTTTCCAATTCCAACCATATAACAATTTAACGAAGAGGAAACTTCGCCATGAATATTATGAGCTAAGAACACATGTGTTCATACGAACAAGCGGAGCGTGTCTCTCTCCCACACAAGGATGAACTTATTCAGAGAACTAAGATAACAAAACAAAAATAAAAGCACACACAGACGCTCCAACTAAAGTACATAAGATGTGACCGAATAAAAATATAGTTTCAAGAGAAGGAACCTGATACTTTGTCGATGAAGAAGGGGATGCCTTGGGCATCCCCAAGCTTAGATGCTTGAGTCTTCTTGAAATATGCAGGGGTGAACCACGGGGGAATCCCCAAGCTTAGACCTTTCACTCCTCTTGATCATAGTATATCATACTCCTCTCTTGACCCTTGAAAACTTCCTTCACACCAAACTTCAAGCAAACTCATTAGAGGGTTAGTGCACAATAAAAATTTACATGTTCAGAGGTGACACAATCATTCTTTACACTTCTGGACATTGCATAAAGCTACTGGACATTAATGGATCAAAGAAATTCATCCAACATAGCAAAAGAGGCAATGCGAAATAAAAGGCAGAATCTGTCAAAACAGAAAAGTTCGTAAAGACGAATTTTAAAATGGCACCAGACTTGCTCAAATGGAAAAACTCAAAACTAATGAAAGTTGCGTACATATCTGAGGATCACGCTCGTAAATTGGTAGAGTTTTTCGAATTTTCTACAGATACTTGTGCCAGAATTCGTGACAGACCGACAATGTTGTTTACGCGCAGCGATCCCAAATATAACATCAACTTTAACATAGAAACTTTACTTGGCACAAAAACATGATAAGGAGAGGTTGCTACAGTAGTAAACAACTTCCAAGACTCAAATATAAAACAAAGTACTGTAGTAAAAAAAACACATGGGTTATCTCCCAAGAAGTTCTTTCTTTATAGCCATTAAGATGGGCTCAGCAGTTTTAATGATGCACTCGCAAGAAATAGAAGTTGAAGCAAAAGAGAGCATCAAGAGGCAAATTCAAAACACATTTAAGTCTAACATGCTTCCTATGCATAGGAATCTTGTAAATAAATGATACGTCCAAAACGTATCTACTTTCCCGAACACTTTTGCTATTGTTTTGCCTCTAATTTGTGTATTTTGGATACAACTAACACGGACTAACGCTGTTTTCAGCAGAACTGCTCTGGTGTCTCGTTTTTGTGCAGAAATCCAACTTTCGGGAAAATCCTCGGAATTTATGCGAAGGCCCTATTTTACCAGAATATTGACGGAGCCAGAAGGGCAAGAGAGGTGGAGGCCCGAGGGCCCCACACCATAAGGCGGCGCGGCCTAGGGGGGCCCGCGCGGCCCTGTGGTGTGGCCCCCTCGGCCGGCCTCCGACGCCCCCTTCGGACTACTTATCGGGTTCGACCTAAAAACGCACGGAGAGAAGTCGAAATCGCCGAAACCCTCCAGAGAGCCGCCACATCGCGAAACTCCGTCTCGGGAGCCAGAAGTCTCCGTTCTGGCACTCCGCCGGGACGGGGAATTGGAGGAGATCATCACCGCCAACGCCTCTCCATCGACCAGCCATGTTTCCCCCATCCATGTGTGAGTAATTCCCCCGCTGTAGGCTGAAGGGGATGGTAGGGATTGGATGAGATTGGTCATGTAATAGTCATAAGATTGTTAGGGCATAGTGCCTAGTATCCGTAGATGTCACTTTTATGATATTGTTGCAACTTGTTATGCTTAATGCTTGTCACTAGGGCCCGAGTGCCATGATCTCAGATCTGAACATGTTATTGATTCATGAAGATATTCGTTGTTTATGATCTTACACTGCAAGTTGTATACACATGTCGTCTGTCCGGAACCAATGGCCCCGAAGTGACGAAATCGGGACAACCGGAAGGAATGGTAGCGATGTGAGGATCACATGTGTTCACGGAGTGTTAATGCTTTGCTCCGGTACTCTATTAAAAGGAGTACCTTAATATCCGATAGATTCCCTAGAGGCCCGGCTGCCACTGGCTGGTAGGACAAAAGATGTTGTGCAAGTTTCTCATTGCGAGCACGTACGACTAAATATGGAACACATGCCTATTGATTGATTAGTACTTGGATACCGTTTTATTATTATCTGCAAATGCCCCTACTTTGATTGTTACATGAGTTTCTCTCATCCATGCAACGCCCGTTAAATCCGTCCCTGTGCCTACAGTATTTTAATCCTGCTGTTTACTATAATCACTACTGCTGTCTTTATTTCACCGTCTCGTTATTTCACTATTCCTATTGCTATAAAACTGTTACTATCGATAAACTCTTGCGAGCAAGTCTGTTTCCAGTGCGACTGAATTGACAACTCCAGTTGTTAAGGCTTACAAGTATTCTTTGTCTCCCCTTGTGTCGAATCAATAAATTGGGTAATACTTCCCTCGAAGACTGTTGCGATCCCCTATACTTGTGGGTCATCAAGACTATTTTCTAGCGCCGTTGCCGGGGAGCATAGCTTTATTTGGAAGTTCACTTGGATTGATATTGTTCGCTGCAAATTCTCCATCATGGGTAAACCTCGCGATACTAAGATCGCCATATTACCATCCACTACAAGAAAAGGTACAACTCTTAGTACCTCTGCTGCTCTTGATTCACCATCTCGTGATAAGTAAACTTGTTTCACCACCACAAGCTTCAAATGCTGGTACTTCTACTCGAATCTGAAAATTCCTCTCATAATTGTGATGATGCTTCTGCTGTGCTTGATAATGATGGTTCGTTAGGATCTTTTCTAGATGCTACAATTGCTAAGTCTAGACAAATTGAAAATACTGAAACTCCTAATGAAAATGCTGCTACACCTGTTAATTCACTCGAGTCCGTTGAATATTCTAGTGAGGATCTTGATGAAGATTATGTAGAGCTTGATGATGATTTTATTGAAAAATGCAATGCTACTACTGATGCAAGAAAAATTAAAAAGTTGCTTGCGGAACATGTTGTTAGATATAAACTATCTCCTGATCCTAAATTTGCCACATCTCCTATAAACATTAGGGATAAAGATTATGATTTTTCTCTTGATCTATCTCATATAGCTATTGTTGAGAAAACACCCTTTTGTGGTACTGAAAAAGAAAGTGCTGTTGAACACATGACCGAGTTATCTACTCTTAGTGGCTTGTTTTCTGATGATATTAAGATGCGTACTTATTTTGTCGCTAAAATTTTTCCTTTCTCATTAAAGGATGATGCTAAAACTTGGTATAATAATTTGCCTCCTGGTTCTATTAAAAACCCAAAAGAATTGCTTGATGTTTTCTTCCGTAAATACTTTCCTGCTAGTGCTCAACATGCTGCTTTGCAGAGAATTTATAATTTTGACCAGGAAGATGGAGAGAAATTGCCTGAGGCTTGGGCTAGATTTTGCTCTCTTATTAGAGCTCAGCCTGACCATGATTTGGAAAAGCATGATTTACTTGATATATTTTATAGTGGACTAACCATTGAGTCTAGGGCATACCCGGATAGTTGTGCTTGGTTGTGTTTTCGGAAAAGAACTCCAGACGACGCTGAAGAATTATTGGCTAAAATAGGCCGGAATCATGATGATTGGTCTACAATTGAACCAACCCCGACACCGATAGTGAAGAAGAGGGGTATGATTAAATTAAATGATGAAGATATGAGGGAAGCCAAGAAGTCTCTTAAAGAGAAGGGTATTAAACCTGAAGATGTGAAGAATTTACCTCCTATAGAAGATTTATGTGAGATAACTCCCCCTTCATCCATGATTGAGGTACACTCTCTTCAACGCTTTACTAGGGAAGATATTCCGTATTCAAAACCTCCTGCTCAATGCTTAGATGAGTTTGATAATTATATTGTTAAGCAAGAAAACTTTAATATGAGAGTAGAGAATCATTTAATGGAAAATTCTCGAGCTATTAGTGAATTGCATGGTATTGTGGAGAGAACCTCCAATGATGTTAAGATACTTGTTAAACATTTTCAAATGGTTCAAACTCAAATTGATCAACTCACTAAAGTGCAAAATGACTTGTTGGGAAATAATTCTAAAGAAAAACATGCTTATGAAGTAACAACTAGAGGTGGTGTTTCTACCCAGGATCCTCTATATCCCGAAGGGCATCCCAAAAGAGTTGAACAAGATTCTCAACTAACTAAAACTAGTGCTCCATCTAAGAAAAAGAAAAAGAAACATAAGAATGTTGTAGAATCCTCCGAACCCGTTAATGATCCTAATAGTATTTCTATTTCGATGCTGAAACCGAAAGTGGTAATGAACATGAGGAAGATAATGGTAAGAATGATACTCCCGATAAAGAAGAAACTGAAAAAGAACCCGAAAAGCACTGCTAAAAATAAAAAGTACACTAAAGAAGATTTTATTACTGAGAAACATGGTAATGAAAGAGAACCTTGGGTTCAAAAGCAAATGCCTTTTCCTGCTAAGAAACTAAAATCAAAGGAGGAGGAACATTATAATAAATTTTGTGATTGGATGAAACCTTTATTTTTGCAAATCCCTTTGACTGATGCTATTAAATTGCCTCCTTATTCAAAGTATATGAAAGATATTGTTACTAACAAAAGGAAAATTCCCAATGAGGAAATTTCCACTATGCTTGCTAATTACTCCTTCAATTGTAAGATTCCAAAGAAGCTTGGAGACCCATGTATACCGACTATTCCTTGTTCCATCAAAAATAATTATGTTAGAACTGCTCTATGTGATTTGGGAGCAGGAGTTAGTGTAATGCCTTTTTCTCTTTATAAGAGACTTGATTTAGATAAATTGATACCAACTGATATATCTTTGCAAATGGCTGATAAATCCACCGCTATTCCTGTTGGTTTATGTGAAAATGTTCCTGTGCAAGTTACTCAACATTGCTTGATATTAACTGATTTTGTTGTGTTGGAAATGCTCGAAGATGATAATATGTCCATTATTCTTGGAAGACCCTTTCTTAATACTGCAGGGGCTGTTATTGATTGCAATAAAGGCATGGTTACTTTCAATGTTGATGATAAGGAACACACTTGTCTATTTTCCCAAGAGGATTGATAAAGTATGTGGAGTTAATACAATTTTTAATGTGAAAACTATCAAAGTGGGATCCATTGATTGTCCTATATATGAGCCTAAAGAAGAATATCAAACTCTTGTGATTGGATCCATATCAATTCAATATAAGGTAACATGATTGATTTGAGGTTTATTTCTTCTTATGTCATATAAAATTTATTTGGTAGCAAGACTTGATCAACCTTGTTAACAAGTATATTTTAATGCATAAGAGAGCTAAACAACATTTCTTTCTTTCTTTCTCCCTCCACTTATTTTACTTGCTGTAGCACTTTTGTTTTGCAATATGCTTGTTGGGGGGATGACCCCCGGTATGCCAAAGGTATGCCAAACCGGATGGTCTCGCCCTTCAAGATACCGGTTTAATGTTCGTACCAGAATAAGAAGATAGAGTTTGGCTAAGTAAAGCTAAGCCGGTATCCCCAAGAGGGGTATACCGGAACCAGGAAGGAAAGATACCGGCGCACCGGAAGGAAGAGCATGTCGGCTGGCTGGTCAAAGATTCCGTCAGGAGCTAAAGGACAAGAATGAGCTAAGCAAAGTAGCTTTAAACGAAGGCTTGAAGACAAAGAAGAGGATGACGGCCAAAGAAGCCGGAGGACGTCAGCCTCCCTGTTTAAAGAAGACCCCGGCGTCATCTGTGATTAAAGTAGCTTTATAAAGTATCTTTGTAAAGTAGTTTGTCTAGTCAAAGATCCCATTAGGGTTTCTTGTCCTGTAAGCCACCCTCTCCCCTATATAAGGAGAGGGGGCAGCCTCTTTCATATGCGCGATCCAGAGAAGAGAAAAAACCTGTAACCTGTTAAGATCAATAAACATGGTGATCTAGAGCGAGTTCATCCTTGTGTCTTTCTTCTTCTACCTCTGGCCTTGGCCAAGTTCTTGAGGAAAGCATCCGGAAGTTCGTCCATCTAGTCACAAACCCTCCCCCGAATCCTCTAGCGTCCATTCGGCCCCAAGATAAGCCATCCTATGGCATCTGTTTGTTCCCCACGACGACGGTTGGCGCCCACCGTGGGGCATGAAGTGGCGCTTGCTGGAGTTCACATTCGGGCGGGCATCCTCGACATCAACGGCGAGCGCACGGTGTCCGCGCTCGTGCAACGCATCTACAACATGGACTTCATCAACGATAACGCAGGCTGCTTCGCCAACGGCGGCAAGTTCCCGCAGAACGGCCGCACCATCGAGTTCGGCAGCATCCGCGTCTATTTCGGCACCGTCCCTGTGCGCCAGCGCCTCTCGCCGGTGCTGGTGGCGCCGGATCCGCCAAGATGGCTATGTGCTGGCCGCGCCGCCGGCAGCGTGGAGGTCATGATGGCTGGTGCGGTCAACACCGGCAAGGGAGCTGTGGAGGAAGGAGATGAACGTGCGGCATCGACCCGCGCGGCAAAACCACCGCTGGAGCGTGACGCCGGCGTCGCGGGAGCATCATCAGCACCACCGGCAACGCCTCTTCAAGCAGCGATGCACACGCTGGCCACGCCCATCGCGCGAACATCGACCCGGCAAAGGCTCGGGGAGGAGCCGGAGGCCACGCGCAAGGCCCCGCTTACCGGTGGCGCCGACATCATCCGGGCGCAGCGCGAGCTGAACCTAACCCTACGTGAGTACAACGCTGCCCATGGCTTTGCTTCAGTTAGTGCTCATGCTGCTAGGATACCGGAAAACCGGATTAAGGCTCGCAATCTAGATCAGGATTTGCGCAAAGAAGTTCTTGCCGGCAAAAGTGCATCTGTATCTGTGAGCATCGTAGAAAAGCCTAAGTACAGTAGTCCGGATAAAACCATAAAAGCCGCTAAAGCTGCAGTAGAGTTACGTGAATCTCTTTCCGGTGACGAGTTGGCAAAGCAGCAAGAACATGTAAAAGAGCTGTTGAAAACCATTGAGCAGCAAAATGCTGAGCAGCTAGCTAAGCTGAACGAGGCAGTGGCCTCAAAATCCGCGCGTTCAACAAAGAATGCCGGAAGCAAGTCCTGGGGGCAGGCATCGTCCCCTCATCCGGACAAAAGAAGGGAAAGAGAAAAGAACGCACGGCAGATGACTGTGTATGATCCAGTTCTTGCCGGAAAGCAAAAAGCCGGGCAACATGATGCCGGTAGAAAAAGCCAAGGGGCAGATCGGGGCTACGCCAAGGGAGGCTATGCCGGAAACAATCATGCCGGTAGATATGAAACCGGGCAAAATTATCGAGCCGCAAGGGTGGCATATGTGGATGAAGAAATGCCACCACCAGGGTACCGGCAGGCAAGAGCCGCGAAACCGGAAGAATACGATGAATCAGATTCCGAGGTGGAACGAACAAGAGTCCACCGGAACCCTTTGGGGGAACGCCTGGGGGAAAGATGTTTGCCAAACCGGGATGCGAGGCACAGGTTGGACAGGGTACATCTTTCTGCGATAGTTGAATGTGAGGGACCTCCTGGCCCAAGGTGTTTTGGCCCACGAATCATGAGAGAAGAACCACCGGTACGCAATTTCCAGTTGCCCCGGGACACAAGAACGTATGATGGTACGACCAAGCCGGAAGACTGGCTGGCAGATTATGTCACAGCTGTTTATGTGGCTGGTGGTGGAGTAAACCGGCGTTGGGCGGTAAGAATCATACCGTCCTACCTCGTGGGTCCTGCGAGGATTTGGCTTAACAATTTGCCGGCAGGAAGTATTAACGGATGGTTGGACTTTGAGGAAGCATTTGTGAACAACTTCAGCAGTACCTACAAAAGGCCAAACCGGCCTCAACAGCTTGCGCTGTGCCAACAGCGTGCAGGAGAACCAGACCGGGATTATCTCACCCGGTGGAACTCAATGAGAAATACATGTGAAGGAGTGATTGAGGCACAAGCCATTGCTTGGTTCAGTCAAGGATGCCGGAGAGGGTCACCTTTGTGGCAAAGGCTGCAGAGAAGCATGCCCACAACCTTGGCGGAAATGATACGAGTGGCGGATAGCTATGCATTGGGAGACCCAATGCAACCGGCAGTGCAAGCTGAGCCGGAGCAGTCGAATCCGCATCAGCAGCAATACCGGGATAACCGGAACAACAAAAGAAGGGAAGATTTCCCGGATCGAAGATATGCATCACAGCAAGTTGCTGCCGTGCGGAGAAAATTATGACGCCGCGCGTGGCCGGAGACGTAAAACCGGATCGCAGCCATGGGCGGGTCCTAAGAAGCAGTGGGTAGAAAAGAAACCCTGGGGCCAGAAAAAGAATTGGCAAGAGCCTGTGAAATACACCATGGAAGCTGCCATGGACCAACCTTGCCGGTGGCACACGCCGAATCCGGATCACCCGTCAAACCATCTGACGAAGGACTGTTCATGGACCAAGTTCTTGATGCAAAAGGGAGCGGTAAAAGATGCACAGGCGCCAGGGGGCCCCGTGCAGCAACAACAGCAATTACCACCTCCACCACCACTTACTGGAGCAAACGCCTTACCGGTGCAGCCTCAGCCGAACAGGCAACAGTACCAGCAGGTTAACCGGGTGGAGCAAAACAATGACCAACCACCTCCACCGGCACCTTTAGGCCGGAATGTTTACGAGGACCCGCACCTATGTTGTGTTGTCTTTGTCACTGAGCCAATGGACAGGCAAAGTGTGCACCGCCGTTCCATGGAAGTAAACGCCGTGATGCCGGCAGTTCCAAAATACATGCTGTGGTCAGATCAGGAAATCACCTGGTCGTTCAAGGATCACCCCAAAATCATGCCGAATCCGGGTGGATACGCTCTCGTTGTGGACCCAATCATGAAGGGGCCGGAAACTCGAGTAAAATTCAGCAAGGTGTCTGATAGACAATGGTAGCGAGCATAAACATCATGTACAAGCACACCATGCGTACGTCGGGCATAACGGAGAATATGCTGCAGCCAACTCACACAACTTTCCATGGGATTGTTCCCGGTTTGTCTTGCGCCCCGATAGGAAAAGTTCGGGTGGATGTGTCATTTGGAGGACGTGACAATTGTCGTGTCGAGAACATTGAGTTTGAGGTGGTGGACTTAGATAGCCCCTACCATGCCTTGTTGGGGAGACCGGCATTGGCAGCTTTCATGGCATCAACTCACACGGCCTATCTCAAGATGAAGATGTCGGCACCTCGTGGACCACTAACTGTGGTGGGGAACTATAAAGTCTCAATAGAAACTGCTTCCGCCGGATCAAACCTGGCAGAATCACTGGTGATAGCGGAAGAAAAGAAAAGAATGCAAACTGCTGTTGCGCTGGCTCAGTCCTCAAAGCTGAGCTTAGCGGCAATGAGTGGAAACTTGGCTTCACCGGCATTCAAGCCGACAAACGAGACAAAGGACATTGTGCTGGATCCGGCTTACCCAGAGCGCACCGTTCGTATCGGTGCCGGCCTCAGTCAAGCATAGGAAAGCGCGCTCGTCAGTTTCCTCCGTGAGAATCGGAATATCTTTGCCTGGTCTACTGATGACTTGGTAGGTGTTCCGAGGGAGCTGGCTGAGCACTCTCTAAACGTCCGGAAAGATGCTAAGCCGGTGCGTCAACCTTTGCGCCGGTTCGCAGAAGATAGGAGGAAAATCATTGGAGAAGAGGTAACAAAACTGCTGGTTGCCGGTTTCATCGTGGAGGTCACGCACACAGAGTGGCTGGCCAATCCGGTGATGGTCGAAAAGAAAAAAGATGAGAACCTGGAGGCAAAACTCGCAAAGGTGTGGCGCATGTGCATTGACTACACCAACCTCAACAAAGCTTGCCCAAGAGATCCTTTCCCTTTGCCCCGAATCGATCAAGTGATTGATTCTACTGCTGGGTGTGAGCTGTTGTCGTTCCTGGATGCCTATTCCGGCTTCCACCAAATCCCTCTGAAAAAAGAAGATCAAATAAAAACTGCGTTCATTACCCCGCACGGGGCTTATTGCTATGTTACAATGCCTTTCGGTTTGCGCAACGCTGGTGCAACGTACCAGCGTCGTATGCAAAAATGCTTGTTTGATCAAATCGGAAAAAATGTGCAAGTTTATGTGGATGATATTGTGATAAAAACTAAAGTAAAAGATACCTTAATCGACGACATCCGGCAAACATTTGATAACCTAAGGCGGTTCCGGATGAAACTCAATCCGGCAAAGTGCACCTTTGGTGTCCCTGCCGGCAAGCTGCTTGGTTTCCTTGTGTCAAGCCGGGGCATTGAGGTTAATCCGGTAAAAATCCGGGCGATAGAAAGAATGACTATCCCACGAGAACTGAAAGATGTGCAAAAGTTTACCGGAAGCTTGGCATCGCTAAGCCGGTTCATAAGCAGGCTAGGAGAAAAGGCCTTGCCACTCTATGCTTTGATGAAAAAATCGGATACTTTCGTTTGGACCACGCAGGCAGACGCAGCGTTTAAAGACTTGAAAAACATGCTCGTAACGGCCCCAATTTTGGCCTCACCCTTGGAAAGAGAACCTATGTTGCTTTATATAGCGGCGACAAACCGGGTGGTTAGTGTTGTGGTTGTGGTGGAAAGAGAAGAGGAAGGAAAAACCGTCCAGAGGCCGGTATACTACCTGAGCGAGGTGCTCTCCTCATCAAAACAAAACTACCCACACTTCCAAAAAATGACTTATGGCGTGTTCATGGCCGCCACGAAGCTCAAGCATTACTTTGAGGAGCACCCCATGAAGGTGGTGAGCGAGGCACCCATCTCCGATATCATGGGTAACAAGGATGCCAGCGGCCGGATTGCAAAATGGGCAATTCAGCTATCACCGTATGTACCGGTGTATGAAAGAAGAGATGCCATAAAATCGCAAGCTTTAGCTGATTTTTTGGTCGATTGGGCGGAGATACAATACAAGCCGCCGGAACACAAGGTAGAATACTGGAAAATGCATTTTGACGGATCTAAACTCAAAGAAGGTCTGGGTGCCGGTGTAGTACTCACCTCACCTAAGGGAGACCACCTCCGGTATGTTTTACAAGTGCACTTCAGGGCGTCAAACAATGTCGCTGAGTATGAAGCTCTGATACACGGGCTTAAGGTCGCAAAAGAAATCGGAGCGCTCCGGATCATTTGCTACGGCGACTCAGATCTGGTGGTGCAGCAGTGTTCCGGAGATTGGGATGCAAAGGATGCAAACATGGCCTCATACCGGTTCCATGTGCAAAAGATTGCCGGCTTCTTCGAAGGATGTGAATTTCACCATGTGCCGCGCGCAGAAAATGAGGCCGCGGATACCTTATCCAAGCTAGGTTCGTCCAGGCAAGAAATTCCTCCCGGAATAGCTCTGGCGCACTTGAGAGTTCCATCAATCAAGCCAAGTCCGGAGTCGGAATCAATTTTTGTACCGGAATCACATGTGGTGCCAATGGAGATTGACGAAGGAAACCCGGGGACTACTCCGGCAAACTCGGGGACTGTACCGGTAAACTCGGGGACTGCGACGCCCATGCCGGAAGAGGCAATGCTTGTGGATAGCATGGACATAGACATGCCGGTATTTGTGGTTAGAGAGGCACCATCTTGGGTCGAACCTATTAAGGAATTCCTGATCAACGGCACCTTGCCGGTTGACGAAAATGAATCAAGAAGGATACAGAGAAGGTCCAAAGCTTACACCATCATCAATGGCGAGGTATACAAGAGAAGTGTTACCGGTGTCCTCCAAAGATGTGTGGAGCCGGAAGAGGGAAGAGAAATGCTCGAGGAAATTCATCGAGGAGAATGCGGGCACCACGCTTCTTCAAGGGCGTTGGTAGCAAAGGTGTTCCGGCATGGGTTCTACTGGCCCACAGCCTTAGATAATGCTGAGGATTTGGTAAGGAAATGCAATGGCTGCCAGAGGTACGCTAAGCAAAACCATACCCCAGCATCCGGCTTAAAAACCATACCGCTAACTTGGCCCTTCGCTGTTTGGTGCCTGGACATGGTTGGACCGTTCAAAACCGCAAGGGGAAACATGACCCACATCTTAGTAATGGTGGATAAATTCACCAAGTGGCTGGAGGTGAAGCCTATCGCAAAGTGTGATGGCCACACAGCAGTAAAATTCCTGAAAGATGTAATCCTGCGGTATGGATACCCACATAGTATCATAACCGATAATGGCTCAAACTTTGCTCAAGGAGAGTTCAAACGATTTTGTGAAGACAAGAATATCCGGTTGGATTTGTGCTCGGCGGCGCACCCGCAAGGCAATGGCCAAGTTGAGAGAACAAATGCTTTGGTACTTTCCGGTATCAAACCAAGACTCATTGATGCAATGGAAAAATCGCCGGGATGTTGGATCGATGAGCTACCATCGGTGCTTGTGGAGTCTAAGAACAACTCCGAACCGGTCTACCGGATACACGCCATTCTTCATGGTTTATGGAGCAGAAGCGGTCATACCAACCGACATTCTCCATGATTCCCCAAGGGTGCAACTCTATACCGAAGAAGAGGTAAAAGAGGCACGGGAAAACGATGTGGACTTGCTAGAAGAAGCAAGAGAACTAGCTCTGGCAAGAACAGCCATTTACCAGCAAAACCTCCGTCGCTATCATAGCCGGAAGGTAAACCCAAGAGTGTTCCGAGAAGGGGACCTGGTGCTACGCCTGGTGCAGCGCACTGAAGGCAGGCACAAGCTTTCCCCTCCATGGGAAGGACCTTTCATTGTGAGCAAGGCGCTCCACAATGATGCCTATTACCTGATTGATGCGCATGAATGGAAGAAAGGAAAGGCGGACAAGTCAGGAGAGGAGACCAAACGCCCATGGAATGTAGCTTTGTTGCGTCCTTTCTACTCTTGAAGTGGTGCTGTAAGAGTTCCTTTTTTGTACCTTAATTGCTATGAATAAAAAAGATGTCGGAACCTCGAATGAGTCTCGGGGACTACCCTTATTGAATTGCATGAAACATGTCTATTTTTTCTGTTTACCGGTTGCTTATTGAACGTTTTTTCTTTCCGGTTTAGTAGTGTGCTAAACCCTACCGGAGTCTTCGACTCTGCTGTCGTCCATAACTTGGCTTCATGGCAAGCAAGATAAACCGGTAGGGGATAAGCACATGAACTGTGGAGAGGGAAACCGGGAAAGAACAATCCGGAAAAATTTAACTAACCCCGGTTATACCGGTTTTTTGCAAAATTTCGAATTATTTCTAAGTTCAAGAAAATGCTTGTTTGGTGAAAGAACCTTGTGCTCATACGCCAAAGAACGCCCAAAGAAGGCAGGCAGAGCCAAGGCAAAAGAACCAAGTATGCATCGAATTGGATGCGAAGCAATCTGAAATCTTTGCGAGTACGAGATAAAAGCAGAACCAAAACGCGAAAATGCTAAGGCAAACTTAAGATAATTAGCTACCGGTATAACTTGCCGGCACAAAATGTTGTACGTCAACCACAAGCAAACTTAAGGTTTTACATCATAAGCCCCGGCATACCGGGGCAGAATTTAACAGAACATTGTCTTGAGGCACGCAGGGCCGAACAGCATAACAGGGTAAATCTCAAGGTAGATAATCAGGCAGCAGGGGCTTCCGGAGGGACGTCGCCAGTACCAGCATCGTCTAGAGGCTCCTTGATACGTCTCCAACGTATCGATAATTTCTTATGTTCCATGCTACTTTATTGATGATACCTACATGTTTTATGCACATTTTATGTCATATTCGTGCATTTTCTGGAACTAACCTATTAACAAGATGCCGAAGTGCCGGTTCTCGTTTTCTGCTGTTTTTGGTTTCGAAATCCTAGTAACGAAATATTCTCGGAATTGGACGAAATCAACGCCCGGGTTCCTATTTTTCCCGGAAGCTTCCGGATCACCGAAGAGGGGCCGAGAGATGGGCCGGGGGAGCCCCACACCACACCTGGGCGCGGGCCCAGGCCTGGCCGCGCCACCTGGTGGTGAGGACACCCTGGTGCCCCTCCGAGGCTCCCCTTTCGCCTATTTAAAGGTCCTGACCTAAAAACCCCGACGGAGAAAGCCACGGTACGCGAAACCTTCCAGAGCCGCCGCCATCGCGAAGCCAAGATCTGGGGGACAGGAGTCTCTATTCCGGCACGCTGCCGGAGCGGGGAAGTGCCCCCGGAAGGCTTCTCCATCGACACCGCTGCCATCTCCACCGCCATCTTCATCAACGCTGCTGCTCCCATGAAGAGGGAGTAGTTCTCCATCGAGGCTCGGGGCTGTACCGGTAGCTATGTGGTTAATCTCTCTCCTATGTACTTCAATACAATGATCTCATGAGCTGCCTTACATGATTGAGATTCATATGAGTTTTGTATCACTATTCATCTATGTGCTACTCTAGTGATGTTATTAAAGTACTCTATTCCTCCTCCACGTGTGTAAAGGTGACAGTGTGTGCACCGTGTGAGTACTTGGCGTAGGCTATGATTGTGATCTCTTGTAGATTATGAAGTTAACTATTGCTATGATGGTATTGATGTGATCTATTCCTCCTTTCGTGGCGTGAAGGTGACAGTGTGCATGCTATGTTAGTACTTGGTTTAGTTATGTTGATCTTTCATGCACTCTAAGGTTATTTAAATATGAACATCTAATTGTGGAGCTTGTTAACTCCGGCATTGAGGGTTCGTGTAATCCTACGCAATGTGTTCATCATCCAACAAAAGAGTGTAGAGTATGCATTTATCTATTCTGTTATGTGATCAATGTTGAGAGTGTCCACTAGTGAAAGTCTAATCCCTAGGCCTTGTTCCTAAATACTGCTATCACTGCTTGTTTACTGTTTTACTGCGTTACTACTGCTGCGTTACTACTGCATGTTTACTTCCTGCAATATTACTACCATCAACTGCACGCCAGCGAGCTATTTTCTGGCGCCGTACTACTGCTCATATTCATTCATACCACTTGTATTTCACTATCTCTTCGCCGAACTAGTGCACCTATTAGGTGTGTTGGGGACACAAGAGACTTCTTGCTTTGTGGTTGCGGGGTTGCATGAGAGGGATATCTTTGACCTCTTCCTCCCCGAGTTCGATAAACCTTGGGTGATCCACTTAAGGGAAACTTGCTGCTGTTCTACAAACCTCTGCTCTTGGAGGCCCAACACTGTCTACAAGAATAGAAGCACCCGTAGACATCAAGCACTTTTCTGGCGCCGTTGCCGGGGAGGAAAGGTAAAAGGCACTCATACTCCGGTTCCAGTGTAACGATACTTTTCCGGCGCCATTGTGTGTGTGCTCGAAGCTATTTCCTTTAGACTCTGCAATTGCGACATTTGGTTTCTTGTTTACACTAGTTAGGCATAATGGACAACAAAGAGCTTCTTATTCTATTTCCTGATTTAAGACATGGATGGTTTGATGCGAAAATTAAAAAACCCATGGAACATATTAATATGAATGCTTTGAACACTATTGTTGCTAATGCTATGGAAAATTCTAAGCTTGGGGAAGCTGGCTTTGATGAGCATGATATTTTTAGTCCCCCAAGCATTGAGGAGAAAATTTACTTTGATGATACTTTGCCTCCCATTTATGATGACTATAATGATAGTAGTCTTTTGTTACCACCTGTTATGGAGGATAAATTTGATTATGATTACAATATACCTCCTATATTTGATAGCTACTTTGTTGAATTTGCTCCCACTACAATTAATAAGAATGACTATGCTTATGTTGGGAGTAGTAATTATTTTATGCATGAGACTCATGATAAGAATGCTTTATGTGATAGTTATATTGTTGAGTTTGCTCATGTTGCTACTGAAAGTTATTATGAGAGAGGAAAATATGGTTGTAAAAATTTTCATGTTACTAAAACACCTCTCTATGTGCTGAAATTTTTGAAGCTACACTTGTTTTATCTTCCTATGCTTGTTACTTTGCTCTTCATGAACTTGTTTATTTACAAGATTCCTATGCATAGGAAGCATGTTAGATTTAAATGTGTTTTGAATTTGCCTCTTGATGCTCTCTTTTGCTTCATCTTCTATTTCTTGCGAGTGCATCATTAAAACTGCTGAGCCCATCTTAATGGCTATAAAGAAAGAACTTCTTGGGAGATAACCTATGTGTTTATTTTACTACAGCATTTTTTTTTGTTTTGTTGAGTCTTGGAAGTTGTTTACTACTGTAGCAACCTCTCCTTATCATGTTTTTGTGCCAAGTAAAGTTTCTATGTCAAAGTTGATGTTATATTTGGGATCGCTGCGCAGAAACAGCATTGCTGTCTGTCACGAATCTGGGCACAGGCCTCTGTAGAAAATTCGAAAAAATCTGCCAATTTACGAGCGTGATCCTCAGATATGTACGCAACTTTCATTAGTTTTGAGTTTTTCCATTTGAGCAAGTCTGGTGCCATCTTTAAATTCGTCTTTACGGACTGTTCTGTTTTTGACAGATTCTGCCTTTTATTTCGCATTGCCTCTTTTGCTATGTTGGATTCATTTCTTTGATCCATTAATGTCCAGTAGCTTTATGCAATGTCCAGAAGTGTAAAGAATGATTGTGTCACCTCTGAACATGTGAATTATTAATTGTGCACTAACCCTCTAATGAGTTTGCTTGAAGTTTGGTGTGAAGGAAGTTTTCAAGGGTCAAGAGAGGAGTATGATATACTATGATCAAGAGGAGTGAAAGCTCTAAGCTTGGGGATGCCCCCGTGGTTCATCCCTGCATATTTTAAGAAGACTCAAGCGTCTAAGCTTGGGGATGCCCAAGGCATCCCCTTCTTCATCGACAACATCATCAGATTCCTCCCCTGAAACTATATTTTTATTCAGTCACATCTTATGTACTTTACTTGGAGCGTCTGTGTGTGCTTTTATTTTTGTTTTGTTATCTTAGTTCTCTGAATAAGTTCATCCTTGTGTGGGAGAGAGACACGCTCCGCCGGTTCGTAAAAACTCATGTGTTCTTAGCTCATAATATTCATGGCGAAGTTTCTTCTTCGTTAAATTGTTATATGGTTGGAATTGGAAAATGCTACATGTAGTAATTGGTAAAATGTCTTGGATAATGTGATACTTGGCAATTGTTGTGCTTATGTTTAAGCTCTTGCATCATACACTTTGCACCCATTAATGAAGAAATACATAGAGCTTGCTAAAATTTGGTTTGCATATTTGGTCTCTCTAAGGTCTAGATAATTCTAGTATTGAGTTTTGAACAACAAGGAAGACGGTGTAGAGTCTTATAATGTTTACAATATGTCTTTTATGTGAGTTTTGCTGCACCGGTTCATCCTTGAGTTTGCTTCAAATAACCTTGCTAGCCTAAACCTTGTATCGAGAGGGAATACTTCTCATGCATCCAAATCCTTGAGCCAACTACTATGCCATTTGTGTCCACCATACCTACCTACTACATGGTATTTCTCCGCCATTCCAAAGTAAATTGCTTGAGTGCTACCTTTAAAATTCCATCATTCACCTTTGCAATATATAGCTCATGGGACAAAATAGCCTTAAAAACTATCGTAGTATCGAATATGTACTTATGCACTTTATCTTTTATTAAGTTGCTTGTTGTGCGATAACCATGCTTCGGGGAACGCCATCAACTATTGTTGAATATCATGTGAGTTGCTATGCATGTCCGTCTTGTACTGAAGGATCTATCACCTTAATGATTGGAGCATGCATATTGTTAGAGAAGAACATTGGGCCGCTAACTAAAGCCATGAATCATGGTTGAAGTTTCAGTTTTGGACACATATCCTCAATCTCATATGAGAATAATAATTGTTGCTACATGCTTATGCATTAAAGAGGAGTCCATTATCTGTTGTCCATGTTGTCCCGGTATGGATGTCTAAGTTGAGAATAATCAAAAGCGAGAAATCCAAAATGCGAGCTTTCTCCTTAGACCTTTGTACAGGCGGCATTGAGGTACCCCTTTGTGACACTTGGTTGAAACATGGCATGCAAAGATCCGGTAGTCCAAGCTAAGTAGGACGAGGTGCGGGCACTATTAGTATACTATGCATGAGGCTTGCAACTTGTAAGATATAATTTACATAACTCATATGCTTTATTACTACCGTTGACAAAATTGTTTCATGTTTTCAAAATAAAAGCTCTAGCACAAATACAGCAATCGATGCTTTCCTCTTTGAAGGACCATTCTTTTACTTTTATTGTTGAGTCAGTTTACCTATCTCTCTCCACCTTAAGAAGCAAACACTTGTGTGAACTGTGCATTGATTCCTACATACTTGCATATTGCACTTATTATATTACTTTGCATTGACAATTATCCATGAGATATACATGTTACAAGTTGAAAGCAACCGCTGAAACTTAATCTTCCATTGTGTTGCTTCAACACCTTTACTTTGATTTATTGCTTTATGAGTTAACTCTTATGCAAGACTTATTGATGCTTGTCTTGAAGTACTATTCATGAAAAGTCTTTGCTTTATGATTCAGCTTGTTTACTCATGTCATTACCTTTGTTTTGATCGCTGCATTCATTACATATGTTTACAAATAGTATGATCAAGATTATGATGGCATGTCACTTCAGAAATTATCCTTGTTATCGTTTTACCTCGCTCGGGACGAGCAGTAACTAAGCTTGGGGATGCCGATACGTCTCCAACGTATCGATAATTTCTTATGTTCCATGCTACTTTATTGATGATACCTACATGTTTTATGCACATTTTATGTCATATTCGTGCATTTTCCGGAACTAACCTATTAACAAGATGCCGAAGTGCCGGTTCTCGTTTTCCGTTGTTTTTGGTTTCGTAAATCCTAGTAACGAAATATTCTCGGAATTGGACGAAATCAACGCCCAGGTTCCTATTTTTCCCGGAAGCTTCCAGATCACCGAAGAGGGGCCAGAGATGGGCCGGGGGGCCCCACACCACACCTGGGCGCGGGCCCAGGCCTGGCCGCGCCACCTGGTGGTGAGGACACCCTGGTGCCCCTCCGAGGCTCCCCTTTCGCCTATTTAAAGGTCCTGACCTAAAAACCCCGACGGAGAAAGCCACGGTACGCGAAACCTTCCAGAGCCGCCGCCATCGCGAAGCCAAGATCTGGGGGACAGGAGTCTCGTTCCGGCACGCTGCCGGAGCGGGGAAGTGCCCCGGAAGGCTTCTCCATCGACACCGCTGCCATCTCCACCGCCATCTTCATCAACGCTGCTGCTCCCATGAAGAGGGAGTAGTTCTCCATCGAGGCTCGGGGCTGTACCGGTAGCTATGTGGTTAATCTCTCTCCTATGTACTTCAATACAATGATCTCATGAGCTGCCTTACATGATTGAGATTCATATGAGTTTTGTATCACTATTCATCTATGTGCTACTCTAGTGATGTTATTAAAGTACTCTATTCCTCCTCCACGTGTGTAAAGGTGACAGTGTGTGCACCGTGTGAGTACTTGGCGTAGGCTATGATTGTGATCTCTTGTAGATTATGAAGTTAACTATTGCTATGATGGTATTGATGTGATCTATTCCTCCTTTCGTGGCGTGAAGGTGACAGTGTGCATGCTATGTTAGTACTTGGTTTAGTTATGTTGATCTTTCATGCACTCTAAGGTTATTTAAATATGAACATCTAATTGTGGAGCTTGTTAACTCCGGCATTGAGGGTTCGTGTAATCCTACGCAATGTGTTCATCATCCAACAAAAGAGTGTAGAGTATGCATTTATCTATTCTGTTATGTGATCAATGTTGAGAGTGTCCACTAGTGAAAGTCTAATCCCTAGGCCTTGTTCCTAAATACTGCTATCACTGGCTTGTTTACTTGTTTTATTGCGTTACTCATCGCTGCGTTACTACGCATGTTTACTTCCGCAATATTACTACCATCAACCGCACGCCAGCGAGCTATTTTCTCGGCGCCGTACTACTGCTCATATTCATTCATACCACTTGTATTTCACTATCTCTTCGCCGAACTAGTGCACCTATTAGGTGTGTTGGGGACACAAGAGACTTCTTGCTTTGTGGTTGCGGGGTTGCATGAGAGGGATATCTTTGACCTCTTCCTCCCTGAGTTCGATAAACCTTGGGTGATCCACTTAAGGGAAACTTGCTGCTGTTCTACAAACCTCTGCTCTTGGAGGCCCAACACTGTCTACAAGAATAGAAGCACCCGTAGACATCACTCCTCCTCGGCTTCATCCTCTTCCTCATCAAGATAATCTTGGACGTCAGGAGGGGGAGGAATGAAGGTGCGCATTTCGGCGTACTCCGCGATACGGTACGCGCGATCCTGCCGCTTGGCGGTAAGAATCGGGTCCAGATCGGTTTCCGCGCCTTCGCGCACTCCGGTGAGGGCATCCAAGTCAAGCTCCGGGTACCAGGAACAAGCGACGCGGAGGGCAGAATCTGCTCCAGCACGGGCAGCAGAGCACTGCCACTCGCGGATCCTCCTGCCGGCGCCCTTGAGACGATCACTGATTAAGGAGAAGGTATCCGGCACCTCCTCGCCAGGCCAAAGGGTCCTAAAGAGCTGGGTAGCTACATCAGGAATGTCAGATAGATTGCGATCTATGGCGCGCATGTGAGACACCCGCGCGTTAAGCGCGACCAGATGGTCGTTGGGCGTCCATGGCACGGCAAGGTTCGCCTGGCCCTGGGCAGTGCGACGCGCCTTAACTTTCTTGATAGCGTACGTCTGAGAGTCCGGAAAGAGGCCTGTGCAAGAAAGAAAAAGGCTGAGGAAAAGAATCCGGAAGAAAAAAAAGACCGGAAGAAAAGATAGCGAAAAGAAAATGGGGTCGGAGAAAAAATGGCTCGTATGCGGTAGTCAAAAGACTCACGATAGGCAAGTGCGTCAGTTTGCAGGATTAGCTGGTTGCACTCCTTGTGCTCCTCCTCCAGCCGCGCGGCTTTCTCCTCGGCACCTTTCCGGGCCTTGGCCAGCTCCTCCAGCTCAGCTCGCAACACCACGGTGGCATTGCTGGCGTCCTCCAGAGCCTCGTTCATCTTGGCCGCTGCGTCAGCTTCAGCGGCTTTGAGGACTTTGGCATGGTCAAGACCTAGCTGAATGAGCTGGGACTTGAGCTCCTGGTAGCTGGTCTTGTGGGCGCTCAGCTCCTCCTGATGCTGCTGAATGAGCTGGTCCTTCTCCCCTGCAACACAGAAAAGAAGGTGTAAACAAGATTGTGTTTGTAACGTTGAAAATGAAACCAAGTTAGCAGGAGAAAAGAAAAAAGTTGTACGTTGAGCGGCGGCGAGCTGCTCCTTGAGAGCATCAATGGAAGCTTCAGGGATCACTGTTGAGCAGAAATTGTGAATGTTAGAAGGAAAAAAGATTCTGGTAAGAAAGACGCCGGCAGAACAAAAGCTTACCTTGGCACTTATCGTGTGCCTCAGCGAGCTCCCGATGCTCCCATAAGAGATCCTCAAAGAGGGCCTTCCGAGCGTCAGCCGTGAGCTGTTCAAAGAAAAAGAGGTTAGTGAAGTTTCGCGCTAAGAACAAAGTTCTTAACCCGAAACTCGGGGACTGGCAGTGCCGGTTTCGCGCGTTCTAAGATAAGTTTCGCGCTAAGAACAAAGTTCTTAACCCGAAACTCGGGGACTGGCAGTGCCGGTTTCGCGCGTTCTAAGATAAGTTTCGCGCTAAGAACGAAGTTCTTAACCCGAAGCTCGGGGACTGGTAGTGCCGGTTTCGCGCTAAGTTTTCAAGGTTCAAGTTTTGTCCTAAAAGCTGCGCTCTCACCACAAAACTCGGGGACTGGGAAGATAGACAGGGGAGAAACCGGCATGAAACTGAAAGATAGAACAAATCCGGAAGTAAGGAAACCGGTAACAATTGAGAAAAGTTAGTAGAACGTACCATCAGGTTGTTCGTGGCATCGTACCACGCGCTGTCAAGCTCTTTCACGGCGTCGCGGAGCCGCGTGAAGTGCTCTTTGGAAGACCGGTCCCCAACTGGATCAGGTGCCGGCAGCCTGTCTTTGCCTAAGCCGCGGGTCGCCGGAGTCACGTCCGCGGCGTTCCACTTCTGGGCGTAGGGCAGAAGATGCCCCAGATCCTGGCCTCTGCGCTTGAACTCAGTGATACGGCCAAGAAGACCGGTGGCCTTAGTGGCAGTACCCCTGGCGGCTTTGGAGACATGCAGCACCAGAGGCTGCTGGCCGGCAGAAGGGGCGCTGGAGGCCGTCGCCTTCCCCTTGATGAGCCTGGAAGTCCTGGGCGGTGGCGCGGTAGGAGCGGCCACGGAAGGCTTGGCGCGAGGAGCACCTGGCGGCGGCATGAGGATGGTTCGTGGAGAATGGGGAGCGCTAGGCACACCACCCGGGTTGGAACTCTCCGGCGCAGAAGATTCTGGCGCGGAGGTTGTCGTTTTTTCAGGGACGGGAGGAGCCGGAGGCTCCGTCCGCCCGGCAGCTTCTTCTTCTTCTTCTCCGGCACCGATATTGCTGGCGCCGGTATCCTGGTTCTCTGGGAAGAAGGAAAGATCCTCCTCCGTGCGGTGATCTGACGTTGAAGGGGCCGCACGCCCCGAACTTGTTGTGCCCCCCGAAAGGGAGGCAGAGGTGTTACCGGCACCAGGTGGTGCCGGGCTTGAGCGAGGAGGAGGGGTTGAGGTCCTTGCGGAACCCTCAGAGCCTGATGGCCTTGGGCCAAGCTTGAGCGCAGGGCTAAGAAAAAGAAAGGAAGATAGTTGGAAAAGAGCAGCCGGAACAAGAACTTGGCAAAAAAGAGGCAGGCCGGAAAATGAAAAACTTACCCGGAAGCAGTCGGCATCTGCTTGCGCCCGTAGCGGCGCATGCCCACTTTCTTCTCCCCCAAAGGCTCAGTCCGGAAGCGCTTGGAGGGAGGGGCCTGGCTGGAACCGTCATCAGATGCCGGCCGCTTGTTCTTTTGGCCCTGGGCCATGAGCTTGTCCACAAACTCAGAGCCGGCCTCGGCGCGCAGGGGTGGCACGTGCTCGTGGATCTATGAATTGAATAAGGCTAAGAGGCAATTCGGAGGAAAACAATAGTGGAAAAGTAAAAGAGACCGGAAAAGAAAATACCTCAAGCATGGTCAGGTCATCAGAGGACCCGGTTGGCTTTGGCGGAGACCGGCCCAGACGCGCAGCCGGAGTCTTGCCCATCTTCAGATCCTTCCAAAAGATGTAGGGATCTGGGTCGAAGGAGTCAAGGGCGCGCTTCCGGCAAGTTCCTCGCCGCTCTGCTTCAATAAGGGGGAAGCGGTCCTTGGCCTAAAACATGAAAAAGAAGATTAGCAAAAGCAGAAAGTCACCGGCAAAAACAACCCCAATCGCATAATCCCTTACTTCTTGGGTTGGAGGGTTAGTAGTGCTGAAGGGAAGGAGGCCCCATTCCCAGTTAAATGGCATAGCAGTTTGGCAAATCTGCTTAGCCTTGAGAACAACATCCTTCTTGCTAAGGGGATGGCCTGTGATCTTGGTAGGATCGCCAGGGCCATACATCTCGCTCATCCTATGCGCACGGCGCTTCAGAGGAAGCACCCGGCGCGAAATAAAGGTGCGGACAATATCGTCGGAGCAGATGCCGGTGTCCTTCATCTTCTGTCTCATGAAGCGTATAATCCGGTTGGTCTCGTTGTGAGACTCCTTCGGATTGTAGCCCCAGTTGGTCCTTGTGGGCGGCGCCGGATCAAAAGGAGGCAGACCAATGAGATCTGCGGCGCCGTTGTTCTTCACATAGAAGAACGTCCCTTGCCATAACCGGCAAGACTCGAGGCCGGAGAACTTAAAAAAGGGGCTCCCTTGACGGGAGCTGATTATGCAAGACCCGCATTGCACGGGAGGTTTGGGCTTGGGAATATCTAAGCCCTGAACGGAGTTAATCCGAAGAGCAAAGAAGCGGGCAAACGTCTCAAGAGTGGGACGAATGCCGATATAGGCCTCCATGAAGGTGGCATAACAAGAAAGGTAAAAGATGGAGTTGCCAGGAAGGTAGTGAGGTTGGAGTTTGTAGAAATCTAGAAGATCCAGGAAAAAAGAGGAGGGAGGAAGGCCAAAGCCACGCTCAAAGTGAGCAAGAAAAACAACACGTTCACCGGGCTGGGGGTCCGGTACTATTTCGTCACCAGGAATCCGGCAAGTGACTCCTTCCGGAATCCTGCGGGACCGGTACAACCAATCGATCTCGTATTCAGTAACGTTGGAGCCCATCCAGGCTCCGCGGGTGATTGGGGAAGGCTCTTCGCCAGATGATTGGCTGGAGCTACTCGAGGCTTCACCAGAGCTACTTGCTTCAAGGTGGCTGCCGGATGCTTGGCTAAAGCTACCGGATTCTAAATGGCTACCGGAATCTTGGTGGCTACCGGATCCCTGCTGGTTGCCGGAATCGGTCTCCATCGGATCTGAAGCTGTAGATTCGCCGGGAGATTGTCTACTATGTCTAACGGAAGAAGAAGAAGAAGATGCGGAGGAGGATTCCTCGTCAGACATTGGATGGGAGGGCGAAAGAAACAGAAATCCCACACTTGGACCCCGCGTGAAGATCTACGAGTAAGAAGAAAATCAAAGAAAAAAGAGGAAATAAGAACACCGTAGACCCAAGATCTGAAAAGCAAGCAGATGGCGAGCAAAGTAAGATTGGGACTAACCTTGAGCGTCGCAGTCGCTGAGGAAGGCTATCACCGGCGAAAGAAAGAACCTGCGGTCGCCGACGAGCACCGCCGACGACGAGGCGGAGAAGGTCGCGAAGAAGCAAGAATGTAGCGCACTCGAAGAAGGTGCTGCAGAAGACTCCCGCACGACGAGGTCCGGCGGAGGCGCGGCGTAAGTTCGCCGGGCGGCGAAGCTCAAGCAAGCAGCGGCGGACGAAGAGCGGCGAAGGCGCAGAGGCGAGGAGCACTGTGCGCAAAGGTAGGGGAATGCGAAGAAGAGGAAGAAGAAGGGGCAGTTGTGCTTATAAAGGAGAGAGAAGATGGGCCAAAAACCGCTGGGCCTCCGCGTTTCGCCTCGCGGCCAGCGACGGTTCGCACCGCGGGTCGCCACGTGGCAAAGAGGTACACGCGAAAAGAGGGAGGCCACACGGAGGCACACACGGAATCCGAAACGGCTAGTGGGATCTGCAGCGGTGCATTAAATGGGCGCGCGGGGGTCAAAGCGAAGTGACAACTGACACTGGCGCGACAGTCACAGTGCGCATGTCCCTGACAGGCACGGGACCCGATATATTCTCGACCTCACCGAGGAGATATTTAATAACTAAGATGCCGGAGACTATGATGCCGGAAAATGCCTTGCGAGCAGAGAAAATGCAAGTCCGAGCAAAGATGCCGGATTTGAGCCAAGAGCTAAGAAAGTTAAACCGGTATCCAAAGATACGGAAACCTGGCATGGTCTGTCGGATAGAATCCGCCAGACTATACCAGCTTCGGGGACTAATGTTGGGGGGATGACCCCCGGTATGCCAAAGGTATGCCAAACCGGATGGTCTCGCCCTTCAAGATACCGGTTTAATGTTCGTACCAGAATAAGAAGATAGAGTTTGGCTAAGTAAAGCTAAGCCGGTATCCCCAAGAGGGGTATACCGGAACCAGGAAGGAAAGATACCGGCGCACCGGAAGGAAGAGCATGTCGGCTGGCTGGTCAAAGATTCCGTCGAGAGCTAAAGGACAAGAATGAGCTAAGCAAAGTAGCTTTAAACGAAGGCTTGAAGACAAAGAAGAGGATGACGGCCAAAGAAGCCGGAGGACGTCGACCTCCCCTGTTTAAAGAAGACCCGGCGTCATCCGTGATTAAAGTAGCTTTATAAAGTATCTTTGTAAAGTAGTTTGTCTAGTCAAAGATCCCATTAGGGTTTCTTGTCCTCGTAAGCCACCCTCTCCCCTATATAAGGAGAGGGGCAGCCTCTTTCATACGCGCGATCCGGAGAAGAGAAAAACCCGTAACTCCGTTAAGATCAATAAACATGGTGATCTAGAGCGAGTTCATCCTTGTGTCTTTCTTCTTCTACCTCTGTCTTTGGCCAAGTTCTTGAGGAAAGCATCCGGAAGTTCGTCCATCTAGTCACAAACCCTCCCCCGAATCCTCTAGCGTCCATTCGGCCCCAAGATAAGCCATCCTATGGCATCTGTTTGTTCCCCACGACGACAATGCTTTAGTTGTTTAAGATTTTAGAAATCATTTTCCTGCGCAGTAATCATTAATTTAATACCCAGAAATGTGCATTTTTCGAAGTTCTCTAAAAATTACAAAAATTACACCGTTGGTCCTATTTTTCGACGAGGCACCCGGGAGTACCAGAGGATGACCTGTGGGGCACCAGGAGGTGCCACACCACCAGCCGGCGCGGCCAAGGAGGGGGGCGCACCACCCTGTGGTGTGGGCCCTCCTTGCCCCACTACATCATCTCTTCCTCCCAGCATCTTCTCTCTCCCGAAAAAACTCGTACCAAGTTCCTCTCACTCGTGTTTCTGCTCAAGAACTCGCGATTTTTCGATCTCCTTGCTCAGCCCAGATTTCTGTTTGAAATTTGGCACTTTTACTCCTTGGTATGTGACTCCTTCGATTGTCCAATTAGAATTTCATTTGGTTGAGTATATCTTGAATATTTTACTGCTGTAGATAACATGTTTAGTGAGCTTGCATGCTTGTTCTAAGTGGAAGAAACTAGTTTTGATGCATGTTTAGTACTCTAGCAAGTTCCTATAGTAGTTCCCTTCAATTATATACCTTGAAATCAAATTTTATAATGATTGTTGAAAATTTCAGAAAAGGAAGATGAAGAAATTCAAATTTGGAGAATTGTTCAAGAAAGGAACAACCAGCACCGGTAGGCCCTCGAGGGCGTCTACTCAGATTAGGCGATCCTACAATGAGGATGTCATCGCGCCTAGCTTCGCGCCCGAGGAGGACAATGGGGCTCCTAATGCTTCATCCTTCCCATGTTATGATTTTCTGACAAATGCAGGGATATTGGATGACTTCTTCACCCTTGTCAACAGGGCAGGCTTAGCCACCTACGTGGGAGATGAAAGGGAACAATACTACAGGCTCACCAAAGTTTTCGTTGAGAGCTTCAAGTTCCACAACACGCAATATGAGCCGACAGTTGCATTCAAGATCTATGATATTCCTGTTACTATGGAATTGGAGGAATTTTGTCGTGCATTGGATATTGCCCCTGTAGGTACAGCAAGGAGGATTGATGACAACCCCCGGGACCTGTTGGAGCTCTACCGAGGGATCACCGAGGATGATTGCCGCACCATCCAGCGAGGGAAGATAAGAAACATTCAACTCCCCGCTATTAAATATTTCGCATATTACATTGCTACTAGCATTTTGGGTAGAGAAAATACTAGCAATATCTCTAGCTACCATCTTGCTTTCTTGAATGCTGCACTTACTGGAGAGACATCTTATCATCTTGGTTCTCTTATTGCTCGCCGCCTGTCTAGCAGGGGGCCTATTTTTGGAGGAACTATTGCATTGCGCATTTTAACACATTTAAAGATTCCTCTTGATTCTAATGATGTGCCATTAACTCCTAGGAGACTAGATATTGCTGCTATGAAGAGCCATCATTTTGTTACTACTGACTCCACTATAGATAATATGGTCTATAGAATGTTGTTTGCTGATGGGAATGAGAAGGAAATCCCTCTTCCCCGACCAGGTTTGTTCAATATTGACAGGCAATCATGGTCGCTCACTAAGGAGGCGGTGGAGGAACATATGAAGATACAAGAATTCCACCAGCAACATGACTCCGAGAACGCCGAGCCCTCCTACGACTACACCGTCACATACCCCGACGTTTCCTCCAAGCACATACCCGGAACCGGGTCGTTCTTCGTCGTACTACGGAGACACCACTTCATGGGGACCGTGGGAATGAACTCCACTTAGGCCAAAAGCCTAAGCTGGGGGGAGGTATACCGGCATCACTCATTCTTTGCATATTATGGTTGCTGGATACTTGTATATACTTGTTTAGTCTCTAGAGTGGTTTTCTAATGAGAGGGAGATGATATTTGGGGAAGTGCTGTCCAAAAACAGATTCTGGGCTGTTACCAAAAAATTCGTGCGCACAGCCAGAACGTTATTTTGAGTTGCCAATTTTTGAGCATGTGCCCCAGGTTGTTATCTAACTTTCATTAGTTGAACACTTTTTGGTCTGAGCAATGGAAGATTTTTGTTAATTTCGATTTCTGTACTGCTGTCAGGATTTGGCAGATTTCTGTCATCCCGCTTTTCGTGTTTCGTTAGTTTGCATTCTTTTGTTTTCACTTTGTTTCTTTCCTAAAACACAAAAAGACCAAAAATATTTCTGTTGTTTCTCTTCACCATTTGTTTATTTGGTTCCTTGCTCTTAGTTTGCTTTATTTGCTATCGTTGGTTTGCTATGAGAAAACCCAAAAAGATTTTGCTTTGTTTGCTTGTTTTCTTTTGTTCTTGTTTCTAATTCGAAAACACCAAAAATATTTGCTGTTCTTCTTTGGTTTGTAAAGTTCATCATGAGTTCAATGGTCTTCGGTGGCTGGAGCGCGGTTTTCATTTCATATTATCCAAGCTACACAAGTGAAAAGGCAATAATGACGATCTACGACAATCTGATTGTGGTGAGAGGCTGGTATGAACTCTATTTGCTTTCATTTTTGTACATATACTCATCCATATGAGCATGCTTAGTTGGTTCATGTGAGGTATATGTTATTTGAGAAAGTCTAGTAGTTCATGATCTCTCATGTTTAGCTCCAATTTATTAATATGAGTAGCATGTCATGGATGTTTGCTTGCATTGTTTTATTCATAAGTAAGTATGACATTGTGGTATCCTCCTCTGAATAATTCATTTATATCGACTTGGCACATGCTCACGCATGCATATGACTGAACAAAAGTCAATTAGGCCTCGATGATTTATATTGCTTCAGAGTTATTGTATCACTTTTATGCCTCCGTTAATTTATTTTGCCGCAAGCATGATTATGACAAGTCATCGCTCTCTTGATTTGTCGCTCCCTAATCTTTTGCTAGCCTTCACTTGTACCGAGCGGGAACGCCGCTCGTGCTTCCAAACACCTGAAAACCAAGTTGTTCCAAAGTGTCCACCATAAATACCTATGCATGGCATTTCAAACCATTCCAAGTAAATTCTCATGCGCTACCTTTAAAACTTTCAAAATACTTCTCAATTTGTGTTAATGTTTCATAGCTCATGAGGAAGTATGTGGTGTTTAGCTTTCAACCTTGTCATTTACTTTTGACGGATTCTCATATGGACTAGTGGCACATCCGCTTATCCAATAATTTTGCAAAAAGAGTCGGCAATGGGATTCCCGATCCCGAATTAATTAACTTAAATAGACACTCCTCCATGGTTTGTGATTGTTGGACGGCACCCGAAGGATTCGGTTAGCCATGGCTTGTGTGAGCAAAGGTTGGGGGGAGTGTCATCATCATAATAAAACTTAAATAAAAAGGCACTCCTTCATGGTATGTGATTGTTGGCGGGCACCCGAGGATTCGGTTAGCCATGGTTTGTGTAAGAAAGGTTGGAAGGAGTGCCACATAAACATGCAAATAATTCATGGGAGCCGCTCTTGGGAGTCCGGTTGATGAGGTAGTTAGTGTACCCATTACCATTCGTTGACAACAACAAACACCTCTCAAAATAATTTTACTTCTGCTTTACAAATGAAAAGCTCTAGCGCATGTTAATCCCTGCTTCCCTCTGCGAAGGGTCAATCTTTTACTTTTATGATTGCGTCTCCATTCTTTCTTTGAGCACTATCTTGAGAGCACGAATGTCATTCTTAGTATAATATGCTTGTCTCAAAATATGATTGATTGTGGTATAACTTTGATGCTTTTATCTTTGACAATCACTACTTCTAGTCTTTCTATGAACTCAAGAGGTGCCTCGGCATTTATGTTTTGCCGATCAAATACGGGCAAGCGAGATACCACTTTATCATATTCTCTTATGAACATTGCAATCCTGCTTATATACATGATTCATGGTGCTTATTATTAATTGTTGGTACCTCTCCATGATTGACACAGCTGTTGGATGATCTTATTTGCATGTATCTTATTATGAACTGCTTAAGTATTAGCCATAGCATGAGAATATATACATCATATGAGCAAATGTGTTCGTGAAAGTTCTTTTATCGCTCAGTTGTTAACTGAATTGCTTGAGGACAAGCAATAAGCTAAGCTTGGGGGAGTTGATACGTCCAAAACGTATCTACTTTCCCGAACACTTTTGCTATTGTTTTGCCTCTAATTTGTGTATTTTGGATACAACTAACACGGACTAACGCTGTTTTCAGCAGAACTCGCTCCGGTGTCTCGTTTTTGTGCGTAAATCCAACTTTCGGGAAAATCCTCGGAATTTATGCAGAAGGCCCTATTTTACCAGAATATTGACGGAGCCAGAAGGGCAAGAGAGGTGGAGGCCCGAGGGCCCCACACCATAAGGCGGCGCGGCCTAGGGGGGGCCCGCGCAGCCCTATGGTGTGGCCCCCTCGGCTGGCCTCCGACGCCCCCCTTCGGACTACTTATCGGGTTCGACCTAAAAACGCACGGAGAGAAGTCGAAATCGCCAGAAACCCTCCAGAGAGCCGCCACATCGCGAAACTCCGTCTCGGGAGCCAGAAGTCTCCGTTCTGGCACTCCGCCGGGACGGGGAATTGGAGGAGATCATCACCGCCAACGCCTCTCCATCGACCAGCCATGTTTCCCCCATCCATGTGTGAGTAATTCCCCCGCTGTAGGCTGAAGGGGATGGTAGGGATTGGATGAGATTGGTCATGTAATAGTCATAAGATTGTTAGGGCATAGTGCCTAGTATCCGTAGATGTCACTTTTATGATATTGTTGCAACTTGTTATGCTTAATGCTTGTCACTAGGGCCCGAGTGCCATGATCTCAGATCTGAACATGTTATTGATTCATGAAGATATTCGTTGTTTATGATCTTACCTGCAAGTTGTATACACATGTCGCCGTCCGGAACCAATGGCCCCGAAGTGACGAAATCGGGACAACCGGAGGGAATGGTAGCGATGTGAGGATCACATGTGTTCACGGAGTGTTAATGCTTTGCTCCGGTACTCTATTAAAAGGAGTACCTTAATATCCAGATAGTTTCCCTAGAGGCCCGGCTGCCACCGGCTGGTAGGACAAAAGATGTTGTGCAAGTTTCTCATTGCGAGCACGTACGACTAAATATGGAACACATGCCTATTGATTGATTAGTACTTGGATACCGTTTTATTATTATCCGCAAATGCCCTCGCTTTGATTGTTACATGAGTTTCTCTCATCCATGCAACGCCCGTTAAATCCGTCCATGTGCCTACGGTATTTTAATCCTGCTGTTTACTATAATCACTACTCGCTGTCTTTATTTCACCGCTGCTGTTATTTCACTATTCCTACTCGCTATAAAACTGTTACTATCGATAAACTCTTGCGAGCAAGTCTGTTTCCAGTGCAGCTGAATTGACAACTCCGCTGTTAAGGCTTACAAGTATTCTTTGTCTCCCCTTGTGTCGAATCAATAAATTGGGTAATACTTCCCTCGAAGACTGTTGCGATCCCCTATACTTGTGGGTCATCAATAAACAAGTTCATGAAGAGCAAAGTAACAAGCATAGGAAGATAAAACAAGTGTAGCTTCAAAAATTTCAGCACATAGAGAGGTGTTTTAGTAACATGAAATTTTTTACAACCATATTTTCCTCTCTCATAATAACTTTCGGTAGCATCATGAGCAAACTCAACAATATAACTATCACATAAAGCATTCTTATCATGAGTCTCATGCATAAAATTATTACTCTCCACATAAGCATAATCAATTTTATTAGTTGCAGTGGGAGCAAATTAAACAAAGTAGCTATCATATATAGGAGGTATATTGTAATCATAATCAAATTTATCCTCCATAACAGGTGGTAACAAAAGACTACTATCATTATAATCATCATAAATGGGAGGCAAAGTATCATCAAAGTAAATTTTCTCCTCAATGCTTGGGGGACTAAAAATATCATGCTCATAAAAGCCAGCTTCCCCAAGCTTAGAATTTTCCATAGCATTAGCAACAATAGTGTTCAAAGCATTCATATTAATATGTTCCATGGGTTTTTAAATTTTCGCATCAAACCATCCATGTCTTAAATCAGGAAATAGAATAAGAAGGTCATTGTTGTCCATTATGCCTAACTAGTGTAAACAAGAAACCAAATGTCGCAATTGCAGAGTCTAAAGGAAATAGCTTCGAGTACTTACAACGGCGCCGGAAAATAGCTTAGTAGCCGAGATCCGGAGTGTGAGTACCTTTTACCTTTCCTCCCGGCAACGGCGCCGGAAAATAGCTTGATGTCTACGGGTGCTTCTATTCTTGTAGACAGGTGTTGGGCCTCCAAGAGCGAGAGGTTTGTAGAACAGCAGCAAGTTTCCCTCAAGTGGATCACCCAAGGTTTATCGAACTCGGGGAGGAAGAGGTCAAAGATATCCCTCTCATGCAACCCTGCAACCACAAAGCAAGAAGTCTCTTGTGTCCCCAACACACCTAATAGGTGCACTAGTTCGACGAAGAGATAGTGAAATACAAGTGGTATGAATGAATATGAGCAGATAGTACGGCACCGGAAAATAGCTTATCGGCGTGCAGTTGATGGTAGCAATATTGCAGGAAGTAAACAAGCAGTAGTAACGCAGCAGTAGTAACGCAGTAGAAACAAGTAAACAAGCAGCGATAGCGATATTTAGGAACAAGGCCTAGGGATTAGACTTTCACTAGTGGACACTCTCAACTTTGATCACATAACGGAATAGATAAATGCATACTCTACACTCTCTTGTTGGATGATGAACACATTGCGTAGGATTACACGAACCCTCAATGCCGGAGTTAACAAGCTCCACAATTCAATGTTCATATTTAAATAACCTTAGAGTGCATGAAAGATCGACACGACTAAACCAAGTACTAACATAGCATGCACACTGTCACCTTCACACCATGTAGGAGGAATAGATCACATCAATACCATCATAGCAATAGTTAACTTCATAATCTACAAGAGATCATAATCATAGCCTACGCCAAGTACTAACACGGATGCACACACTCGTCACCATTACACCGTGCAGGAGGAATAAAACTACTTTAATAACATCACTAGAGTAGCACATAGATAAATTGTGATACAAAACACATTGCAATCATAAAGAGATATAAATAAGCACTTCACTACGCCATTCATAACGGTGAATAAGTATTCCGTGAAATATAGCCTAAGAGACCCACACGGTGCACACACTCGTCACCTTTACACACGTGGGACAAGGAGTCTCCGGAGATCACATAAGTAAAACCCACTTGACTAGCATAATGACATCTAGATTACAAGCATCATCATATGAATCTCAATCATGTAAGGCAGCTCATGAGATTATTGTATTGAAGTACATAGGAGAGAGATTAACCACATAGCTACCGGTACAGCCCCGAGCCTCGATGGAGAACTACTCCCTCCTCATGGGAGCAGCAGCGGTGATGAAGATGGCGGTGGAGATGGCAGCGGTGTCGATGGAGAAGCCTTCCGGGGGCACTTCCCCGTCCCGGCGGCGTGCCGGAACAGAGACTCCTGTTCCCCAGATCTTGGCTTCGCGATGGCGGCGGCTCTGGAAGTTTTCGCGTACCGTGGCTTATTCGTATCGTGTTTTAGGTCAGGGACCTTTATATAGGCGAAGAGGCGGAGTCGGAGGGCTGACGAGGCGGCCAAACAACAGGGTGGCGCGGGCCCAGCCCTGGCCGCGCCACCACCATGTGTGGGCCCCCTGTGGCCCCTCTCTGGCGGCTCTCGGGTGTTCTGGATGCTTCCGGGCAAAATAGGAACCTGGGCGTTGATTTCGTCCAATTCCGAGAATATTTCGTTACTAGGATTTCGAAACAAAAAACAGCAGAAAACGAGAACTGGCACTTCGGCATCTTGTTAATAGGTTAGTTCCAGAAAATGCACGAATATGACATAAAGTGTGCATAAAACATGTAGATATCATCAATAATGTAGCATGGAACATAAGAAATTATAGATACGTTGGAGACGTATCAGTCACCAATTACAACCCACGGTAGATTGTTATTGCCATTAAGACCTCTCAACCTATCCCAAGTCTTGTACTTATCATCCCATCGAGGCTCACCATATATACCTGTCAGTCTCCAAACTCTCTGTGGGGATTCAATGATTTTAACATCAATATATTTGGGGTCAGAAAAAATTTGTTGTACTGTGATTTCCCTCTTCCAAAACAACAAGACTCCACCACTTCTCGAGGAGTTAGGATTAACAATCTTAGAGTCCATCTCTAAACAGCGTCTTAAGCATTCAGCAGGGTAATCATCCAAGTGTGTCTGAGAAAGAAAAATAATGTCAGGATTATAACGCCTTCGAAGGTCCGAAAGCGAACGAACTGTCAGGTCATTCCCTAGACCCTGAAAGTTCAGAGATAAGATTTTCATTGCGATCGGGCAGACTCCTCCAGGGAGCCCGCCGATCCTAGTGAAGGGGAGTCAGCCCCATCCTTATTTGAGCGTTTCTTTCTGTCATTCTCCGATTTGTTTCCAATAACATCAGTAGGGATAACCCTCTCATCTGTCACCATAGCTGCCGCACCGTGTCCTGCAACAACCTTCTCAGGGAAATCTTCATCAGTGGTTTCCGTAGGGAATTCCAATTGTCGCTTGGCATTGAGATCATTTGTTGTTTGTTCAGACATTACAGTGTCATTCTGCTTAACTGGGATGGATGTCGTGTCCTTCAAAGAGTCATCCAACAAGGTATCATTAATAACAACAATAGCATTGTGGCGCCAGGCAACAGCCGGAGCAACACCAATTCGCCCAGTTTGAGGTAAGACAGTACCCTGCATGCGATCACGTTGGCTAGGCCCAGCTCCCCGGCCAAAAACTTCAGCAGAACCACATCCAAAGAAATTACGGCCATGGCTACCTCTAGCTCCTCCACGGTTGCCGCCAAAGGCAAACCGGCCATGCCAAGTTTCTCTTTCCGCTTTGAGGTAATCGCCCCACTTTAGAGAATTTTCATCGTGTTCACCAGAGCCGCATTCCAAGTGTGTGTGACCGACCAAACCGCAAGCCCCGCAGAACCTTGGCATTTTTTCATACTGAACTTTGAAGAATTCCCGTTGGCCTTCCCTAGATATGGTCACAAAGCGACCAATTGGTTTTCGTAAATCCAGTTTGACCTTTACCCGAATAAAGTTGCCCAGACCATGAGGACTTGAATCTACTTCAACAGCCACACCCAGCTTTTTAGCCGCCAGGTTCTTGACCAGGGATTCACCCCTATATCCATCAGGTAACTTGTGAATCTGGACCCATACAGCTAAATAATTCATGTTGACAGTATCAGGATCAGCAAAACCGTCATATTCCTCAATAGTTACTGCATTCTGTCTAAACAGCCATGTACCTCCTTTTGTTACTTTCAACCAATCTCCTAGGCAAGAGCATTGAACTGTAAACATATTATCCTCAAGGGCCCTGAATTTTACCTCTTTCGCCGGACTCCACGCTGTACGCATATGTTGCTCGAAGGTTTGTGGACTAAAGAAATTCACAGTATGGACTTTAACCAATGCCGTCCACTTAATACCCTCTCTGGGCACATCCTCTTGATCCTCGAAAACCAAATCATCAATTTCATCATCGTCGATGCCCAGCCTCTGGAGGAGATCTCCAAGACGTTCATCCTTTTTTGAGCCTGATCCTTCAGCCATCTGGCTCGCCGCACTCGACGCCGGAGACGCCATGAGGGGCGAACCGAGATCAAACCCTAGCGACACCTTTGGAGAGCGGGGAGACCGGGGCGTTGGCGCGGGAGGCAAGCCTGCAGCGTCGATCGTCCGGGAGCAACAGGTCTTCAGCGAAACCGATCTTTGGCCTGAAGGAGGAAACCCTAGTCGCCTAGGTCGTAAACCCTAGTCGCCAGAGCGCCTAGGTCTCAGCGATATTCCTGCGTGAGCCCAGGCAATAATTAGATTCAGGGTTCAAGGTGACATGTTTTCTTGGTAGCATCCAGGCAGGATGTCGTAGAAAGACTGGACGCGTTGTGACGCTGCAACAGACGAAGACGGATTAAACGCCTAGAGGATACGGGCCGCGCAACACTCAGCGGCGAAGGCCCATCAACATAGAATGACTAAGGCGTAGACTTGACGAAACGCACACAGGCGACGGGCAAAGGAAGCCACATCGGTCGACCTTGGCTTTTTTTTTTGTACGTCCAACCCGTTTAATTACTGTGCGGTGGCAATCTTTGTAATTAAGTTTGAAAAACAGGGGTGAGTCAAAAACGGGCGAAAAAAATGGGGAGAAACCTTACTTACTTTATTAGTAGGTAAAGATATGTCTTAGTTATATAGTAGGAGGGTGGAGGGAGAGAAGAGAGGTGTCTTTCCGATTGCAGCGAAAAGGAAGACCAGGTTTGCGGCAAGCCCTAAGGTTCCGTAGCAACGCACGAACATTCAACTAGTTTTAAGTAATAGAGATAGAAAGATAAATAGGTTTTTTCACGGGAGGGAGACTGTTAATTTTCATTTTGTAGGAAGGGTATAAATAAAAACTACCGAAGTACCCAAAAATGAAGAGTACACATTCGCCCACCGTGGGGCTCGAACCCACGACCACAAGGTTAAGAGCCTTGCGCTCTACCAACTGAGCTAGACGGGCTGGTGTTCCATTTCGAAGCATTTATTTATATGTATCCAATACTAATGCTCGAACCCTCAAGTTTCGGGCGTTGTCATCGCAAAAGCAGCACGCGCAGTATACTGAACCTTTGCCCTGCTCGCACGGAATGTCGTTGGCAGGCAACTTTTTTGAGAGATGAACGAAACATCTATCCTTTGCTTCAGCCTTGTATCCACCTCACACATTTACTATTGTCGAAGAACATTCATCGCATGAAAACAAACCACCGCACTGCTACTATTCTTTCCGTGAGTGCTTCGACCATACGGAGTACATAACTAACTTACTAACCTATCAATCAACCCGACAGTCATGGCTTGCACGAACAAAAGAAAAATCATTAGGCTTAGCACACTGTTCCCCATTCACGGCTTAACCACCAATTCCTTAGGCTTATTATATGAGCACACTGTTTTAGTACCAATGTATGCTAATGGCTTCACCTACTGCCATACAACGGAACCATCGCTATCAAAAATCGAAGACCGTAGCTAGCTCGCAGAGCTCTCGCTGTCCCGCACCTTAACCACCCGAGTTTAAGCGCCTGAAACGCGCCGTACGTTTTTGACTCGCCATGATGGAGCACACGACCTCGGCCTCTCACGGCGCTTTGCGATCCGTGAAGCCACGTCTCGGATTAGCTCCGCGCCGTCGGATGCGCCTGGAGATCTGCCTCGTGCTCCAGTTGACTCCGCCAACTCGCAAAAGCTCGAGCGGCTTTTAAAAAGGCCCAGACAGAATTCCAGCTCGGCTCGTGTAGACGTGTACTAGTGTCGTCCTCTGTACGCCGTGACGGACCGAGGCCGGCCAACTTGCCGCCGCCTCCTCCGCCGCGCGTGACGCGCGCCGCCGCCGCTCCGGTCTCGCGGCCACCTCCTCCCGCCCCCCTCGCATCTCGCCTCGCCCCCATTGCGCGCCGCGGCAGCGATCGCGCGCGGGGGGAGCCCTAAAACCTAGCCGCCGATGCAGGGCCAGGCGTACAGCCGCCTGGGCAGCTTCGGCGGGTCCGCGGGCACGCCGTCCCCTCCCCCGCCGCCGTCCCCGGCGCGGGGCGGGGGGAGGCGGACGCCGGGGAAGGGGCCCTCCTCCGCGAGGGGATCCCACGAAGCCGCCGCCGCCGCCGCCGCGGCGGGGGTCGTCGGGTGGGGCGCCGCGGCGAGGCGGGCGGCGTGGGCGCTGCTCGCGGCGCTGCTGCGGAGGCAGGCCGTGTTCCTCTTCGCGCCGCTGCTCTACGTCGCCGCCATGCTGCTCTACATGGGCTCCCTCCCGCTCGACGTCGTGCCGCGGATCATCACGCGCTCCGCGCCGGGCTCCGTCTACCGCAGCCCGCAGCTCTACGCGCGCCTCCGCGCCGACATGGACGCCGACAACTCCACCGACGCGGTCAGTTCTCTCCTCCCTCGCCGCATTTTTTGGAGTTTCGGGATGCAATGTGGTTATTACTACTCGTACTGTGACTCTGTGAGGCTGGGCTGGTTGACTTGGTGTGTTGAAAGTTTTCACGGATGCGCTATCAGCAACTGCTCCTGTCAGATTAGTTTAGTCCAAGTTGATTAGCTCGAACCGAGCCCTTGTCCTCTTTCAAATGGCCGGGAATGGCAGCGCAGTGGTTGTTGACCGGTTGGATTTTCCTTGCTTATTTCCTAGTTTATGTGACTTCTGCAGCCTCGTGGATGACCGATGGGTCATCATCATTATAAGCTCTATTATTCACTTTCTCAAACTTCTGTGATTCAGTTAGTCCTTGAAAGATCATGGACCTGTTTCAGTAATGTAACCTGTCATTGCCCACAAGGTGTTTGACAGGAGGACCAAGTGTCCTGCTTCTCCAGTTAACATAAAAATGGGGAACCGACGATGTAATGTAGTTTGGGCTGCCATTCTCTATCCTTTAGACTGTTATAATGTATTGGACGAATCAGCTCTTGTAACCATTGCTAGATGTGCTTGCCTTGCCTCCATCATGTCATGGAGAATATCATAGCTGCGGGTAGAAGTTGCCATGTACCATTGGATACTACAAAAGTAGAATCAAACCAAGCATGTGATAATCTCAAGTGAAAGGATTTTGAGTGTGTTTGAAAAGTCCAAACCACTTTGTTCTGCATACAAATCTGTGAAACTTGTTTGCACAAAAAATATGGGTGCACGAATCGAAAGGTAAAACATGGAATAAGCATCTCAAGTAATACAATCTATCTCTGCCCATTGTCTGTTCCAGTATTTGTGCAATGGGTCTACTGTAAATCGACAATTAGTGTGCCCACAAATGGAAGAGAAGAAAATGTGTTACCTTGTTAGATTAGTTTACTCCAGGTTGATTAGTTTGTCTTTTTTCAGATGGCCGGGAATGGCACTTGAGTTGTTGTTCACCTGTCCTAGTTTTTCCTAGTTTATGTGATTGTTGCAGCCTCATGGATGACCATTGGTTTATCAAATGTCTATGATTCAGTTAGTCCCTGAAAGATCATTGGAATGCTTGTAGGCTCAAGGGATGTTGCCGGTCTGTTCATTCAGTAATGTAACTTGTGAATGCCCTCAGGGTGTTTGACAGGAGGGCTAATGCTTCATCACTATTTAATATAAAAATGAGGCGGGCTTCCCCCCATTCAAGAAAAGATGTTGTCATACTTTTACAGTTTGGGCTACCATTCACTATCCTTCAAAATAACAATAATGAAGCTCCTGTATTGGTCAAATTAGCTCCTGTAAGAGTTGATAAATGCGTTTGCCTTGCCTCCATCATGCCGCTGAGAATATCATAGCTACGGGTAAAAGGTACTAGCATGTACCATTTGAGGCCTCGTTCGGTTCATGGGGGCCCAAACCCCACGTGGAACAAACCACGAGAGAATTCGGGTGATCCCCACATGTCACCCTCATCCCGATAATTCCTCCTCCTGTAATCTCTCAGAGCTTTGACCGTTCGGTTACGATACAAGTCGGGGAGAAGCGCTGGTGAGGAACTTTGCGAGGCAGGGAACGTCCGTCCTCGCCGCCATCCACTCGCGTGCTTGTCACCATCCTCGCCGCCGTCCACTCCCGTGCTCGCCGCGGTCCTCGCCGCCGTCCACTCCCGTGCTCGCCGCGGCCCTCGCCGCCGTCCATGTACCCCGTCCTCCCACCGTCCCCGCAGGAGCCACCGTCCAGCCTGCCCTCACTGCAGTCCCCGACGGAGCCGCCGTCCGTCCCTCACCCGCCGGAGCCGCCGTCCCTCACCCGCCGGAGCCGCGTCCTTCCTTCCACGCCGGTGCTGCATCTGAATCGAGCGAGACGAGACAGGAGCGCGATTGTCCTTTTTCCATCGTACCGATTCGGAGAGCCAGACGGGGAACGGTTCCACGGGGTGGGACGAGATATTTTTAAACCCGGCGATTTGGACGGGATTGGGGTGGTTTCGGCCGGGGTGAGATTCCAACCGGGTTTAACCGAACACGTTTCTTAGCAGGGTCCGGGATCAATCCCCGGCCAGGCCAATCCCGGCTAACCCCCGGGTTTCGGTCCAAATCCCGGCCGGGGCGGGAACAACCGAACGAGGCCTGATCCTACAATAGTAGAATCGGAACAAGCATGTGATACTCATCCTCTAAAGATAACAGGGGCAAGTCAACAAAAACAAGCTTCTCCTGTATTTCGGTTCCTGACATCTCTTTTACATTCATCTCATTTCCTTACCAGTCACATGCATCCTCAGTACCTACTTGCTATACCATCAAGCGGAAGGATTTTGAATATGGTTAAAAAGGCCAAACCACTTATTTTACATACAAATCTGTGAAACTTGTTTGAACATGAAATGCGGGTGCATGAATCAAAAGGTAAAACATGGAATAAGCACCTGCAGAAATACAAATCTATCTCTGTTCATTGCCTGTTCCAGTATCTGTGCAACGGGTCTTCTGTAAGTCAACAATTAGTGTGCCCACAAATGTAAGAAAAGAAGAATATGTTCCATCATACTGTGTTTGATTCTGATATATTCTTTTATGATAGTATTTCTTTTGCCTCATACGCATAATTGTTTATTCACAATCTATGCACATTTTGCATACCTGCTTCTTCTCTCACGTTGTCATATTTTTGTAGCTAGCAACTGTATGGAGGCAAACTTACAAAGGTGGTGCCTGGCGACCTTGCATAAGCAACGTGACAAACAGTATGCCATCTACCTGCCTTTTTTTCCTGCTAATATGTCTATCTGTATTTTATGTAATTTCATTGGGTTACTTTTCTCTCACATATTGATGAACTCCTGAGCATATTCAGATTTATGATAGAGAAGACTTGCTTTCTTGTATTCTATCATGTGGAAAGTTAATTTTGTGTCTTCATGGATTTGTTGGTCAGAATTACATTATTGCTATAGTTTCCTCTTATTGTTTTGCAAATGCCAATACCATTCCAGGTCTTGTTTCCCTCCATTATCTAGTCATAGCTTTTCTGTGGTGAGTTCCTATAAAAATTACCAGCACAGCATGGCAGCATGTTGAGACCAATAGCGTTTAACATGTATGGGCTTGTAAAGTCTCATGATGATTAGTTGATCATGTCCCTAATATAATTTACTGACCTCGTTTAACATACTTGGGACAGTCAGGTGTTTTAGTTTTAGAAAACTTTGATATTTAAATATGCAAATCATACTACATTCCCTGTTTCTCTTTTTGCTACTTTGACATTGTTGATATGTATAAGTGGATTGCGTTGGCTAGTGATGAAGCTTAACATGGTATCAGAGCCCTAGTCCTGGCTTTCACTATTTGCCCACCCCTATGTCCGCCGTGTATACGATCATTCATAACTGTGCTATTCTTCTTTCCACGTGTTGACATTTTTCTCTTCTCCCGGTCACGCGTAAGAAGGGGTGTTGATATGTATAAGTAGATTGCCTAGCCCTTTCCATCGGTTCAGACTTTTGGTTGCGTTGGCTAGTGCATGAAGCTTAACAGACATCACATGGATGTCTTCTTAATTTTACAAAACAAGTACTACCAAATTAGTGTTTAATATTTTATGTTGACTTGTGTAGGTTTGCCTGAATCAAATGGTTATATATATGTGGAGGCAAATGGTGGTTTGAATCAGCAGAGGACATCAGTAATTGCCTCCCCTCGATATTCTTGATGCTTCTCTTCATATGTGGCAACTTATATTTGTCAACGTCATACTTTTTTTTTCTGAACTTGGGCTTCTCTTTCTTCTGTTTTTCTGTCTTTCAGATATGCAACGCTGTTGCTATTGCAGGTTTTTTAAATGCTACTCTTATTATCCCGAATTTCCATTTCCACAGCATCTGGAAGGATCCAAGGTTTCCTCATTTCTCTCTCACTCCATCCTCAAATATTTTTAGTTTGGCTAGTTACCCACTTGACATTAAATCTGAAATAGATACTGTTGAAAGATGGATGGTTTATTTGGTTAGTGCTAAAAAAATAGTTGGCCTTTGTTGGGATGTTTGCCCTTTTTTGTATGCTTGCCCCTTTGGCTGTTTCTCTATATCATTTTTCTCATTTCTTGGATGAACTTCAGGAACCAAAAGCTTGTCCAATATTTCGTTTAGCCAACCAAACACGCCCTAAAAGTTTGTAATACTAATTTACAATATATCATTTCTTCTAATAAGCTTGGCGATTCTGTTAGATACTTCTGTACGTACCTTTGCAAAACGCTCTCTTCCTCAGTTTTTTCTTTCAAACTTTGTGGTTTCTGGAGCATTAGGGTTCTTCTTCAGTTTAGTTTTTTTAAAAGCTTCCTCTTCAGTTTTGTATGCTTAATTACTGCCTTGATAGGTTTAACTTCAAATTAGAATGTCATGTCAGTTAAGGCTGTTGAATTCCAGAATACCACCATCCCATCCCAAATTCCCAATGCTCCGCCTGTATCTTAATAAAACACACAAGTCTATGTTGATATGAAGTGGCATGTAGCCATGTACACTCTCTTGCTGGCTGCACTTGAGTGCACAAGGTATCACACTTAAAAGGATAGATATTGGTACTGGTTGTTATCCTTGGTTGCTTGCTGAGCAATTTAAACTCAATGGAGGAATGGTCGTTAGTTTTACTGTTAAAGTTCTAAAAGGGTGAGACTAATTGAATATTTAAGATATGAACTAGCACACAGTACTGAACTTTGTCCTGCTTTGCGTATAGTTGGACAGTTTATGTATTTATTCCAGTTGGTTGAATGTATCTGGCTATCTGCCTTTGGTTCCAGCTTCTTCAACTTCATTCTTATGCAAAACTACTAATGATTTAGTAAAAATATATGATTTATGATGTTTTCTTTTGTATACAGCAAATTCAGTGATATTTATGATGAAAACCACTTTGTAAAGCGTTTACAAAATGATGTCCGGATAGTTGACAAAGCGCCTGACTTTATAATGGAGCGTTTTGGTCACAATATAACCAATGTATTCAATTTCAAGATAAAAGCTTGGTCTCCTATTAAATACTACAAAGATGTTGTTCTTCCGAAGTTGGTTGAAGAAAGGTGCGTTAACACTTAAAATCCAATTCAGTTGTCACTCTGGAATTAAATTTGCTTCTGTGAATTTATTTTGGCTATATCCTGGTTTATTATGCATATTCTTTTTGTCCTTTTTTATAAATTCTCGGTTGATCACTCCCCTTGTATACAATGCAATTATGTTATATGCTTCTTCAAGTGCTTCTAGCCTTAGTTATGGTATAAACACTTGGAGAACTCGTGTCCTTGAAGGCAATTTGATATCCTGTTCACATGGAAATCTATAACTTTGGTTAGTACAGTACTAGCCTTATATTTAGTGTACCCTTATATCTACAACAGCATTAACCTATATATAGTTAGCTAACGTAGGACATTCTGATATTAGCAGTTATTGATGAAATATGGTTGGAGTTGTCTTACTCTTACCAGTATTATGCGCAGTTTTTGTAGCGAGGTACCTTCTTACACTGAAAACTGACCTGTAATAACATGTTTTCAAAGATTCATTAACCGGTGATACTGCCTAACTTGATTGATTGTTCTGAAGAACGTTGATTTGCTTACTCTTATCTTTGCACTTAGAGTTTATACGAAAATAGTTCAGAGTCTCTTAATGGGATATTTCTGTAAATTTTAGGAAAATGAAGTAGATGACCCTGTTACATAAGTTGATTTTCTATACCCAGAAACTGCTGTTTTGTTAGGAATGAAGGTGGCATTGCCAGGGTATTTTTGGCGTGGTCGCTACTTTTTATGTTAGAGCTAAGCTGGCCAGGGTCCAACGACGGCGAATGGGCAACTTGTCCTCATGTAGCCGCTGCAACTGCAAGGCCTAATCACTGCGTAGTAGAGTGACTTATTTTGGATTTTTCGTAGTTGATCAATTAGGTTACACACCAGTTCTTTAAGTAGGGCTACTGAATTGATCGACAAGACTCAAAATCATATGTCTAATTCCTGAATAAAGCTTATCTCTATCTTCAAATTCTTACCTAAAGCTATCTCTTTACTGACTAGATAATCTCACATCTTTATTTTGTTATTTTCTAATGTAGTCCTTAAATTGCACATGTATGGCGTGCATAAGAGTTTGTGTAATGGAGACATATCATATTTGAACGCAATAACCCACTGAGATGGTGCTGTGAAAAATTGGAGACATCCAACTAATTGAATCTAGATGACCAGATGTATTTCTGAATTTATAGTACCATGTCTAAACTTTCAAGGTAAAATTCATTCTGTCAAATGGGAAAATAAATCAAAAGGATTTTATTTGAACCTACGAATCTAGAGGGCTTGAATAATATATAGACTACATCATAGAAAATATTTCAGAATTTTCATGTTGGATTGGTCCCGGAATCAATGTTTGATTGCATCGTTGCACCTCAAGATGTGATTAGTTGATTACACTTGATATTTCGCATTTTAAACACTATTATGTGCTTGCTTTTGTTATTATGCAACCTTTTCTGAAGCTATGCTCTGAACTACAGATTCATCAGGATTTCTCCTTTTGCAAATCGACTCTCTTTTGATGCCCCACCTGTTGTTCAACGGTTGAGATGCTTGGCGAATTTTGAAGCCCTGAAATTTGCAAACCCGATTGCTTCTTTATCTGAGACCTTAATTTCTCGAATGAGAGCAAAAAGTGCTGAAAGCAATGGGAAATATATCGCAGTGCATCTTCGTTTTGAGGAGGTTTGTTTTACTTTGTAAAAAATTGGTTATGTTACTTTTGGAAAACTAGAGATTCACTCTTTTCTGGTTGGAGGCGTCCACTAATTGTTGTCTTGCAGGATATGGTTGCCTTCTCATGTTGTGTGTATGATGGGGGTGACGAGGAGAAAAGGGAAATGGACACGGCCAGAGAAATAGGTTGGAAAGGGAAGTTTACAAAGAGAGGGCGGGTAATAAGGCCAGGAGTTATAAGAATGAATGGGAAATGCCCACTTACACCTTTGGAGGTATGTTTGTATCAGATATTAGAACTGCTCGCTGATGATATTGAAACTCTGACTTCTTTATTTCTCAAGCACATTTGGTAGTTCATGATCTAGTTAGGATCTTGATGATTTTCATGTTTATGCTACATGACCTTTAGGTTGGATTAATGCTTCGTGGAATGGGTTTCAACAATAAGACCGCAATTTTCTTGGCATCCGGAAAGATTTACAGATCAGAGAAAACAATGGCTCCTCTTCTTGAAATGTTTCCTCTTTTACAGACGAAAGAAACACTAGCATCAGATGAGGAACTTGCTCCATTCAAGGTATTGTTAGGTCAGCTGTACACAAATATGATGGAATTCCATATGGTATTGTTCTAAATGACATATTGTTGCCAGGACTTCTCCTCAAGGATGGCTGCAATCGATTATAGTGTTTGTGCCTATAGTGAAGTTTTTGTGACCACACAAGGTGGAAATTTCCCTCATTTTCTTATGGGACACAGAAGATACTTGTATGGTGGACATTCAAAGACAATTAAGCCAGACAAAAGAAGGCTGGCCATACTCTTTGATAATCCACGTATCGGGTATGGCATCGCACCGCACTTTTTTTTTCTTGTTTCAGATCCTAAGCATTTACACATCACATTCTTCATCTATATAGCCTATAGTCATGCCTTTTTTTACTTTTATGCAGATGGAAGTCATTGAAACGGCACTTGCTCAATATGAGAGCCCACAGCGATGCTAAAGGGGTTGAGATGAAAAGACCAAATGAATCAATATACACCTTTCCATGTCCTGACTGCATGTGCCGCGTGAACAGAACAGCACATTCGAAACCCATACACGCTAGATAGCGTTGGCACTTTAAACTAACCTATTTTTCTGGCATGCTGTATGATTTGTTCATCCTCGTGTACTGTGCGGTGGCGATTCAACTTCGCCTGCAAGCATACCTGACAGGGTGTTGTACATCGTCTTATGTTCTCCCTAGGGTGGCTTTTTTCCTTGTATGTGCCAACAAGGATGCCACAAATTGCATAGTCTTAGACAATCCAGCTGCTAACAATACAATGATTCGATCTAATACACACCAGTAGATGTATCTGACACCTACAGGGCTCCTATCTAGCGTCACTTAATCATTTAGTGTTCTAGTGCGGTAGTGCCCCTTGTACATGGCTCATTAGAATTTTGTTATCAGGCAGAAATTTTGATGCGAGGCAGACATTGTAAATTTTATTCTTAATTCTTGTTCATCTTGCTCTAGAGATGGGCAATGTTTCTATCCTTTAAACCTTGGTCTTCCCCCTCTGTTGTAACTTTGTCTCGCACTTGATCTTTTTCAATATGAGCTCCAGGAATCGACACTGTTATTTTTATCTTGTTACTATACAACCAAAATCTCTTCTTGCAGTATATACTTGCATACCTGCTTATTGACGATTTCTTATGAAAGTTTGCCATCCAACAATCAACTGCCGTGTCATCCCTTTATCTGCTGATAAGGGCATGAGCAATGGAGGCAGCTGTCCAACTAGGCTTGGATAGAACTTTTGACATATGCATGCCATGTTATGGTCTCATTAATATGCCTTTCTCTTAAAAGCTGATTTGGTTTTTCTCTTTCTCTCTCACATTTTCATTCAGTTTTCACTTTATGGCTGAAGAGGCTGCCTCCTGATGAAGAGGTTGCCTCCTTATCCGAACCTAATTTGGACCACCCAAACCAAGATAAAGCTGCGAGGCAACACCCCTGGAGCTATGCATTGGCCATGCACTAAGGTAAACCTTGTTCTCTCTTTTTAAAATATCTTTTTACAGCATTATCTTGTTCATCTATACTGAGTACCCCGTGTTGCTTGTAGGCCCGAACATTCAAAGTCTGGCAGCAGTGTCAGTATCAAAGCTTTGATCGTTGAATGTGCCTCACATGCATATGCAGGACCGTCTGATAGAGATCGGGAATCTTGCGGATAAGGAATACCCGTTCCCGTTAGACGACAAGCCCTGGCGAAGGGGTGCCGGGCGAGTTCAGAGCAGCTGAATAGTTTCGCCCACTTGAAATCGGGCAGGTTTAGTCATCCAGAGCAGCGCTCTTCCTCCTTGTTCTTTCTTCTCGGTTTTCCACTATTGGCAATGAGGCGCGTAGCTGATGGTGATGGGCGTGCTCCACAGCTCCACTCTAGTACTTCCCAACAGGCAACATGGCGTCGCAAATGCTCAGACTTTTGTGGATGAGATGATGCAGAGATTAGGCACGTCTCGTGTTCATGGAGGAAAGGTTGGCCCACTCTTTCATACTCTTGCCTTCCCTCACATGCCTCGTTTCATCTCTGGAAGAGATCTCTATCTCTATCTTGGCCGACAAACTGTGGCCTGTCTCGAAAGAACAAGAGCATTTAGCCAAAAGGATTTTGGGAAGGAGTGTGTCTTTACATATCAGTGTAGTATAAAAGCTTCGTTATGATTTTGAGGGTCAGTTTGGTTAGAATAAATTCCCAAGGCAAGGATTCCCTGTTTCACAGGAATATGAATGGTAGATGCGTCGGCAACGGCGTAGGCAGGCCGGCGAAACTCTTTTGGTGAACTTTATATATATTTCCCCAAATCCATTATTCCATACAGTTTTTCTACTTTCTTCTATCGTTTACTAAAAAAATGATGATAATGTAAAGAAAGGTCAATGGGTGAGCAAACATAGGTACGATATGAAGGCTGAGCTGGTCCCCCGAGAGGTCTGGAGATCGGATGAGATCATGAGAAGCATTAGCGGATGACGCTCGATTCCTTGCTGATATATGCCGGTCACAGTCTGGTTTAGTGGTGATCGGCACTCTCCCTTGTGTTGTGTGCTTTTGCCGACGCTTTAGAAAAGAAAAAAATCAACTTGTGGCAAAGCTCGCCCTCTAAATAAAAATTTACGGCAAAGCTACTGTTTTACCTGAGTAGAGTACGCACTTGGTTCCATCCATGTTACTCTAATAATAATCATCATCAACACTCGGACCCGCAAAAGATTCTGCGTTTCCTATTAAACTTACAGTTACGGCATAACCATACAAGAATGGAAGAGTCAAGCCAACACGGGAACGGGACCCGCTATATGATCACACGAACCTTTTCCCGAATGCTGCTGTGTGCATGGGAGCTTGCTCACTGTCACTGCCCAGTCTACTCCCCCCCTAGCTGGAGTTTCAGCTACAGTCCACACCACCCACCCGCCCGCCATTAATTTCCACAAAACGCAAATCGGAACAAAAGCTTCGCAGTTCGCACTGAACCCAACCCGTGGGAGCGAGGGAACCCCCAGAAGTTTAATCAGCGATTTTCGTGCTAGGAAAACAAAGGCGGGGAGGAAATATTCATTCCAGCTCACCGGGCTTGGCTCGGCTCACCACCCACCGCATCTCGAGCTCGCTTCACCTCACTCCCCATCTTCTTCACTCCTCGAGTCGGTCAGTGCTGCGCTCCCGGCGGTCACGGCGAGATGCGGAGGCAGATCTCCCGCCTCGTCCTCCTCCTCCTCGTCGCGGTGGTGGCCGGGCTGCTCGCGCCGCAGGCCGCCGCGGTGGACGTGGAGGCGGTGCTCGCGCCGTTCCCCGACCTCAAGGGCTTCGCGCGGCTGCTCGCGTCCAGCCCCGTGGCGCGGGAGCTGGCGGGCCGGTCCTCCCTGACGCTGCTCGCCGTCCCGGACCGCTACCTCCCGCAGTCGCCGTCGGCGTTCGCGGCCGCCGCGGGGGCCGACCTCGCCGACGTGCTCCGCTACCACGTCCTCCTCGAGTACATCTCGCCCGCGGACCTCCGCCGCCTCCCGGCCTACGGAAAGCTCGTCACCACGCTGTTCCAGACCACCGGCCGCGCCTCCGCCGACCTGGGCGCCGTCAACGTCACCTTCACCGGTCCAAACAACAGCCTCGGCGTCATCCGCTCGCCGGCCCCGTTCCCGGCCTCGAACGCCACGGTCCTCGGCGCCGTCACCTCCGTCCCCTACAACCTGAGCGTGCTCGCGGTGAGCGGCCTCATCGTGCCGTCCGGCTTCGACCTGGCGGCCTCCGACGCCCGCCCCACCGGCGCCGGCCCGGTGAACATCACGCGGGTCCTCGCGGACGCGCGCGGCTTCAACGTGGCGGCGTCGATGCTGGAGGCCTCGGGCGTGGCGGAGGAGTTCGAGGGCGACGAGCGCGGGGCGGGGATCACGGTGTTCGTGCCCACCGACGAGGCCTTCGCGAGCGTGCCGGCGGGCGACCGGCTCCAGTCCCTCCCCGCGGACCGCAAGGCCGTGGTGCTCCGCTTCCACGTCCTCCACTCCTACTACCCGCTGGGGTCGCTGGAGTCCATCGTCAACCCGCTCCAGCCCACGCTCGCCACCGAGTACGCCAGCCAGGCGGGCCGGTTCACCCTCAACATCACCCGGTTCAACGGCTCCGTCGCCATCGACACGGGCGTCGTGCAGGCCACCATCACGCGCACGGTCTTCGACCAGAACCCCGTCGCCGTGTTCGCGGTCTCCAAGGTGCTGCTGCCCAAGGAGATGTTCGCCCGGACGGGCCCGGGCGGCGACTCCGCCGTCGTCGCCGCCGCCGCCGGGACCCCGCCGCCCGCGTCGATGCCGCCCCAGCCGGACGAGGGCGAGCGGACGCCGCCCACCAAGCTGTCCGCGCCGCCCGGGAACTACACCACGTCGCTGGCGGCGTCGTCCTCGTCGTCGGCGAAGACGATCTGCTGGTCCTGTATAGCGCTGTTGTATCTAGTACTGCCAATGCTGCTGCTGCTGCCTACGGTATGAGATCCGGCGGTTGGGTAGCTAGTCCATTACTGCGATCTTGTTGAGCTCAATTCTTTTTTTGTTTTGCATTTGGTTTTTGGTTCTTTGTTACTAGAAGAATGGAAAAAATATGTACACTGCGAATTGGAAAGGGGGTTGGAGGTGGTGGTGGAGAAGACTGAACTGCAAAGCAGCGCTCTTCCTTTTTTACTGCTCGCGTCATGTTGGGAAAGTGAAATGATAGCACCATCCATTCCATCCTGGAAAGAAAGAATCGCACAGACGACTGAGGAAAATGTTCTTCCTGGACAGACGCTAGCTTCCATGGCTTCCATTCGATCTCTCTGTGCGACTACCGGGTGACGGATGGGGAGGATGGAGGTGCGCGTACCGGAGCGGTGAGGGGAGAGAGGGACGGACAGGGGTAGGTGGGGTGGCAGTGAGCTGGCGGAGTGTGGGCGGGCGGCCCGGCTGGAGGAGGACGACGCGGCCGTCGTCACAGGCGCCCCCCGCTAGATTCGATCGCCTTTTGGCTTCCGTCGCCCGCCCCGGCCCTCACCGCCACTTGTGCTGTGTGCCCGCCTCTTCTTGTCGCCCCCTGCCACGTCACCTACACCATCCAACCAAGCTACCCATCGTGCACAAAGAACCAACGGTGGAATTCCTCTCCAACACTCTCGTGAGTGATCATAATCCTGTCAGTTAATCTATAAAAGCTCTTGATTCGCAAACACAACCTCGAACCCGGGACGAACCAAGCCAACCATGACACAACCTTTTGAGGAACGCCTCATTTCCCCACACCGCTTTCCTCTCTACAGTGCCCTTGAGAGGCCTCCGCCGTTGACCGGGCCGCCGACGGCCGCTCCGCCAGAATAGCTGGCCGGAGTTGGTTTAGGTTGGCGCCGGAGTAGTCTAGGTCCCTAGATCTGTAGGTTTCTTGATGTTTTCCGGCCTCTGCCGGCGTTTTGGGCGTTCTGCCCTTAGTTTGAAGGCGGAGCTTCGGATCCCGGCCGCCGGATCAATGGAGCTTCTAGGGTGGCTGCTACTTATTCTTCCGCTCATGTGGCTGGAGGGAAGAAGAAGTGTCGGCAACGCCGCCTTCCCCAATAATCTGGTGGCCTCTGACCCTGCTCTTCCTCGATCTCTCGGTGCCGGTGAAGCCCTCCTGTCCGGCCGTGGTGGCGAGGAGGAGCTCCGATCTGTTGCAGAGAAGCGGTCTTCTGTTCATCCCCTTGCTGGCCATGGTGGTCTGGAGGTGGAGGAGCAAGATCTGCTGTTTTTGGATCCGGGAGGTGGTGGTTCCTGTCGCCGGAGCTGTTCGAGATGGTGGGTGTCTCGGCTGCACGTTCTCCTGGCCTGCCGTGGCGGCGAGGAGGAGAGGTGCGGCGAGCCAGCTACTCTTCAAGGCCAGCATCGACGACCCTTGCCTGCGTGGTGCTATTCTGAGTTCTTCCAAGCAGCTGGCGATCTCGCCGTTGCTATCCAAGGCCGTGAGGACGGCAACTCTACAACCTCCGGTGAGGAGGCCATGATTCGTTCCCGTCGCGGGTGCTCGAAGCCGCTCTCCTGCGAAGTGATTCGTTCCCCGCAGGACGGTGGTGGACCGCGACAGCGGATTCTCGTCGAAAGGGGGCTCCCGAGCAGTTGGCCCTTGCTCCTCGGCGGCGACGCCTGGAGGACGCCGGCGATCGGTGGCAGAGACACTCAAGGATGCGATTGCTTTTTCCTCTGTTTAGTTAGGGTGTTTTTCACAAATATGCAGGCCTTATCCTCAAATAATAGGTTCATTAGGGCAAGTTTATGTCTGGGCCTGTATGTAATTTGTACCTACCACGTGGTGATGAAATAGAATTTCCACCGGGGTCTCTTGACCCCTCTTCTGTGTTAAAAAAAAAGACACAAACTTCTTTTTTTTGTTGAACAAGGGTAGGGTGCTGAGCACCCTAATTTCATTACTCATAGATATTGTACATATACAAACATTGTTACTGATGGTAGTAATCTGTTGATCGCTACAGATACATGACAAGAGGATGATGTATGAGTAGAGTTACTGCAAGAATATAAAGGCGAAACTCGAGCTAGAGTTTTTGCCTGATGTGCACAGTTGTGAGCAAGAACATTTAGAGATCTTTTTATGTGAACAATCCTTGGACGAAGAGGTTGTAATGTTTCCTGAAATTGCACGGCCTGCCTTCTAATCTCCCACAAGACATTTGGATTAGCACCTCCATGCGCCTGAACTGCTTTTGCTAGACCAAGGTTATCTATGAAGAAGTAAGGGTCCTGCAAAAGAAGCGAAGAAGCAATATTGGCTGCAATGAGGAGTCCTTCCACCTCCGCCTGAATTAGTGTTGAAACTGGAGATGTCTTGGCTGAAATAAAAACATCAGTTGTGTGTTGGCCATGCTTCCAAGTGATATATACTCCAACTCCTGCTTTAGAAGGTTGTCCATTTGCTCGCTTCTTCCAGGCTGCATCAATAAAGATCTTTGGGCCAGAGTATAACAGTTCCGAGGAGTTACATGAATTTTGTCAGGTAGAGTAGGAGCTTTATGAATTTGTAAGCTGTTAAGCAAAGCATTTGCTCTTATGATTACTTGGCTAGGCTGTCCATCCAAGTTGTTGAAGAGTTTTTCATTTCTCATTTTTCAAAGACACCAGACGAAGGTAAAGATATTTGGTATGTTAACATGTGGATGATTTAAAGCTAGGAGCTGCAAAACAGTAGTATGGAAATTTTGAGAGTTTTGGGTAATTAAGTCCATTCTAAGATACCAGGGTGATTGAAACCAAGCAGCTCTAGCAAAGGTGCATGTAAAGAATAAATGAATATTATTTTCCTGGAGGCCACACCTGCAACAAATGTTAGAAATGTGTCTTGAATACCTTGATGCTCTTTCTCCTGTGGGAATGGCACGTCTTATGATTCTCAAAGCGAATGTCTTGATTCTAGGTAACAATTCTTTGTGCTCCCAGACTTTGTTTAGCAGGTTTAGTGTTGTGTCATCTGGTGGGACTGTTTTGGGAAAACCTGCATCAAAAAGAGCTTGCAGACAGGTTTTGTAAGCAGATTTTGTGTTGCATTTGCCATTTGGGGTAAGTTTCCAGCAGAGGATGTCAGGTTCATCATAGGGAATAATTTTTACAGCTTTGATAGCTTCTGCAGTAGGCCTTTAAAACAGAGAGTCTATAAGCTCAACATTCCAATGTTTTGTTTGAGGGATCCATAAGTCCTTAACTTTGGTAGGGTATATGAAATGAGGGTCTTGAATAATGAGATCGTCATAAATAGTTTCCCAAGAGCTACACCAAGGGGTGCTCCAAATAGATATATTTCCCTGGGAGATTTGATAACATGAATTTTGTTGAAGAAGATGGAGAGTTTTAATGACTGAGGTCCAGTAAGCAGATTTTGGGATATTTGATTTAGCTCTCCAAATGGAAGTACAGTGAAGTATTTGGATTTGAGAATTTGATAAATCTGGCTCTGGGAGTTTTCTGTTATTCTCCAAACAGATGTGAGAATAAGAGCATGATTGACAGCATTAAGGTTTCTGATTCCTAGGCCACCATCCTTTGTTGGGGCACAAATGTTTTTCCATGCAGCCAGGCATAAGGGTTTATGATCAGGATCAATATTGATGCCAGTCCACCAGAAATTCCTGACAATGGCAGTAAGCTTTGCATGAAATTTCTTAGAGAAAATGATGTTGGACATGTAGTAGACAGGAATGGACGAAAAATAGATTTTATAAGTTCTAGCCTGGCAGCATGAGAGAGAGAGAGAGAGAGAGAGTTTGCTTTATATGTTGAAATTTTTGATTTAAATTTAGCTAGAACAAAATTGTATGCCTCAGATCTGTTTTTTGCTGGTAGAATCAAAGGGTGCCCGAGGTGGATAAAGCTTTCATTGATTTCAGGGACAGGGAAAATAGCTTTTAATTGAGTTTGGGTGTTATTATCTACTGCTTTGCTGAAAATAATACCTGATTTTGCCTAATTAGGAATTTGTCCAGATTGTTGACAGAAGGTTTGGAGAATGTGCTTGATAGAAAGACCTTCCTGTTCTGTTGCATTGCCACATATTAATAAATCATATGCAAATAAAAGGGAGTGGATGGGTGGACAGTTTGGCCCAAGGGTTATACCATTTAAAGTTGCTTGAGAAAGACCATGTTGAAGCTGAATAGATAATTCATTTATAGCTAGCACAAACAGATATGGAGAGATGGGACAACCCTGTCTGACCCCTCTTGAGCTGGTGAAATTCTCATAAGATTGCCCATTGATAATAACAGAGAAGGAAGGGGTCGAAATGCAAGTGTGGATGAGGTTGATGAAATGACCTTGATGACCTTTACGAGCAAGAGCCGAGAGAATGAAGTTCCACTCCAGCCTATCAAAAGCTTTGGCTAGATCAATTTTTAACATGAAAGCCTTTTGTTTCCAGGAAGAAAGTTGGAAAGAGTGAGTGATTTCCTGAGCTATAATAATGTTGTCACTAATTCTTCTTCCTTCAATGAAAGCTTGTTGAGATGGGTGAATATGGTCTGAAAGATGTTGTTTTAGCCTATTAGCTAGACATTTTGTGATGAGTTTATAAATAACATTGCAAAGACTTATAGGTCTATAATCAGATGGCACCTGAGAGATAAGCTTTTTTGGAATTAGAGCAATATGAGTTTTATTTGATTGGGGAGGAAGAACACCAGTGTGGATTTTTTTTTGTATTATAGCATGCACATCATCTCTTATCCAGTTCCAAGTGGCTAAATAAAATTCTACATTAAAACCATCAGGACCAGGTGAAGCATTTCTTTTCATACCTTCAAGAGTTTCCCAAATTTCTTCCTTTGTTGGGATTGAGTCTGTGAAGTCATTGCTTTGAGGAGGAGATGTGGGAATTCTTTGAACAACATGTTGAGTGGTTTGAGACGCAAAAATGTATCTGAAATAGAGAACAAAAGTGTTTGCTATTTGGTGAGGCATAAAATGGGTTACATTCTGCTCATCTCTTATGGACATGATAGAATTTCTTCTTCTTCTTGCTAGTGCTCTATGAAAAAATGTAGTGTTTCTGTCACCATATTTCACCCAGCTTTTCTTTGCTCTCTGTACATAGAAATCATTCAATTTAGTAGTTGTTTGTTCATACCTGGTGACCAACTGCCGTTCTTTTGAAAGATCTTGTTGACTTGGTGGAGCACATTGTAATTTTAAGATTTCTCCTTCCAGCTCCTTTAATTCCTCCTGTAAAGGCTTTTTATTTTTGCACCAAATTTTCAAAGAGGCAGCCAATTGATTAGTTCTACAATGGTAAGGCTTCCCTACAGATTGTTGCCAGAAGTTTTTTGCATGAGTTTGAAAGACTTCTTCTTTAAGCCACCAATTTTCAAATCTGAAGTGAGGTTTGATTTTATTGGCTTTTCCATTTGTAGATAGAAAAATGGGAGCATGATCACTAAAATTATAAATTAAAGGCATGTTGTAGACTTTAGTGATAGGATAATTTACACACCATTGATTATTAGCTAAGCATCTGTCTAGGCGTTGAAATAAAGGAGTTGAAGAAAAACGCCTATTTGTCCAAGTGTAAGCAGGACCATTATAGCCGAGATCAAAAAGGCCAGATTGTTTTATGAGATCTCTGACCAAAGCCATACGAGGAAAGTTGACATTATCATTACTTTTTTCATTTTCATACATAATGTCATTCATATCTCGAACCGGGGATGAACCAAGCCAATCATGCATCCCTTCACCCTGGCTTTCATAGTCACGGTCAGTCGCGGCGTTGGTGGTGATGACCTGGCTGTCGAAGGGAGGAGCTGCGCTCCCCGACGAGCCAAATTCGCGCGGAGGAGGACGTCCATGGGTGGTGGCTAGGTGCGGCGGAGGACCCCCAAACTCGTAGTGGGGCATTAGAGGCAGTGTCGCGGAGTCTCGGAGGCAGCTGTGTAGGAGTGAGTACATGGATCCCTAGCATTGGTGCAACAATTTTTTTGGGCAATGCAGGGATAATGGTGGTGTCACCAGCGTGGAGCTCTTGGAGGGGGCAGGAGCATCACTGAGCAATAATCCCACACTTACGGGAGGGTTTCTACGTACGTGTACTTACAAGATTGGCGTGTTATTCAGCAATTAGATCAATATTCTGAAATCGCAGAAGGGAAACAAAACTGCACCAGCACGTCATCTCGTACGTGTGAGTCTGTGAAATTCCTCCGTAGTTGTAGCATTGTTGGTCATACTTGGGCCTATCCGTGCTTGATTTAGGTCATGGGGTTGCGGATGTAGCGTGTGGCTGTCTGCTGGAGTTGGTGTGACAGCTCGGTGCGGTGAGCCCTTGACCTTGTAGGAGGTGGGAGAAAGCATGTGGTTGCGAGTTCTCGGTTGTGCGGGAGGTAGGAGACAAATGGTCTCTCGATAGTGGGCATATTTGGTGGACCGTGACATTTCGGCTATGACGATGAGGTGCTACTGCTGCGACAGCGACGATGGTGCAAGCAACATGGATGGCGTTGCCCCAATCCGGTGGGCATAAATGGAATTGCACGATGAACAGGCGAAAGTCATGCCCGTCTTTGGTCGGTGTCAGCGATGAAGACAACCGTGGGTGTCGTTGTTACCTGCCAAAACCCACCGGCGGGCAATGGTTAAGCAACACGAAGAGCCGGGAGGCTCCCAAGGCCGGTTAGTGGACCCTGGCACCTCGCGTCGTCCCGCAAGTCTTCCGGCCACGTCCCGGCGGTTGCCCGGGCGTGCCACCCGACCTAGACCCGATCGGGAAGGTGTTAGATTGCTTCGATTGTTCCTGCACGCGTAGACACGTAAACATTAAATACGAGCCCTATCGGCTCTCGGGTTGCCTCTGTGGATCGGCTCAAAGAGCCGATCGCCCCATGGTTCACGTTGGATTTGCAATGACATGGGGATCCCGCTTGATCAAAACAAAGCTAAACCGATCTACGACGGTTTAGGGTTTTCACCGCATAACCGGAACGTCCTACGCGTAGTCGGGCCTAGCGGATACGGAAGATGATGCAAACTACCCCTACAAGAGGCCTAAAAACCAACATAACGTTAATTCCCGGAACATCCCTTGTAGGAACGGTAAACAACACCTAACGCACTACCGGATCGTCCGACCCCAGCGATAAGGCCTAACTATGCAGATATTAAACTAATCCTTGCGGAGCAAGGAGCAACTATAACAGATCGGATCTACTAAGTAACGAACAAGCAAGATGCTGCCCTTACACCCGGATAGGTGTAAGGGCAGCTAGGTGTCGAGGGACGGCATTGCCACGCGGATATGCACGAGAAAGCATCAATGCAAGCCCCTAAACACCTAAAGATAAGTAGTGCTGCTCGCCATCAACAACGCTTCAGAGCACGAGCGAGCACAAGGTAGACGAATAAACGCGTCTCGCCTAGATCGCGAGATGCGATCTAGGCAGCATGATGCTTACCCGGAAGAAACCCTCGAAGGAAGGGGTGGCGATGCGCCTGATTTGTGTTTGTTGTGAACGTGATTGTCCTCCTTTTCCGATAACCCTAGATACATATTTATAGTCCAAGGGACTTTCTAATCTGGACGTGCACCTAACCGTGCACGAGCCAAACTCTATCTGTTAATTCTAAACACGATGCGATCTACTATATTACAGATACACGGGCAATCTAGCCCAAACTCTTAGCGCACAGCCGCTTCAAAGATGCTCCTCGTGTAATCTTCAAAGCCCATCTTCACTTACGGCCCATCTCCTGATTTGGCCAAAATCGGGTGATAACACATGCCCCCCTGGTTTTGATAATGATAATTTCAAAACCACTCTGTTTTTCCTTCGAGGGGTCATGTCGTGGCAGAGCAGAACTGTCGCAGTATGTTTCATCATGACGACTTGCCCTCCCAACCTCTCTGCACGATTTGCCAGTTTTGGCACCACGTCCTCGAAAACTGCTCGAAAATTAAACCTCCATCTCCCTTTATTTAACCGCATCGAACAGTTCTCCCTTTCATCCTCCTCGTATTAGCACTTCCAAAAACCCTCCTCTGCCGCCATGTCTTCTCCTTCCTCCTCTTCACCGGGTCTTTCTGCGCAGTCCTCCCCCTTCCGCGAGCCGACGCCGGAGTGGAACCCGGAGGAAGCCCATGCAGCCAACATCCGCCGCGCCATCGAGGCCGGGGACGAGCCGAGCCACAACTTCTCCATCTGGTCGGAGGATGAAAGTCCCTGACCGACGGGGAGAGCGACCTCCGCTTCCTTGCCAATGGGGAAGCGGTGGAGGAAAGCGACGACGACCGCCTTCCCTGGGACGGAGTCACCTCCTCCGAGGAGGCGGAGGAGGAGGAGGAGGAAGAGGACGACAGCTCCTCCGACGAGCCGTCGGCCAAGCGCCACTGCCCCTGGCCCGGGAACCTCAGCGACTTCGACAGCAACGACGACGACGCTGAGGAGGAGGACGAGGACAACGAGGGTCCTGCCGGCGGCCGCTACAGCAGCGACGACGAGCCGGCCGGGAGCAGCGCCGACGAGGGCGACGATGACGATGACGACGACGAGGGCAGCAATGGCCCCTAGATAGGATCTTAGCCTAGGGCCAGCAGTAGTAGACGGGGCAATGTATCCCCTAGGACCTCCTTTTGAGAGCAATCGGCTCGTTATGTAAGAAATCTCGTTTATCAATGAAGAATTTCCCCAATTTGATTTTGCCGATTTCCTTTATGATAATTTAGCCGATTGTCCTTCGTACTGAGTCTGCCGATTGTCAATTTGGTCAATGCTCAATGAGCCGATGGCAGCACATCGGTCTCTCATGATAATTCTCGAGATAAATCCATCCAGACCTCCAAACTCCCGGTCAAACAGGGCCAAGCCACAATCGTGCCAACCCCAGATCTTGGAAATGCAGACCCAACTGAATGGAATGTTAGACTTAGCGGCAAAACTCCTTCAGGAGATCCCTAGGACTGTCGCTGGATCAACTCGACTGCTGAAGCTACCACTTTTGCGGAACAGGCACCATTCGCCCACCACTGTCCTTGCGATGTTTCATTTCTTTGCAACAACAAACTGGTCCAGAGCCCGTCAACGATCATGGCTTCCTCTTCAGATTCCTCCCATTAGCTCCGGCAGTTCCCTTCTGCAATAATTCATCATCTCTCAAACAAGCTGTGATGCAGCATCAGCCGATTCCAACAAAATTGGCTTCGCAGAACAAGAAACTTTAAGGGCGAGCTGCCCCCCGAGCCTTAGTCAAGGCGAGGATAAAAGTGGACCAGCCGAACGTGCCATCGTCGGCTTCCCAACTGTGGTGCAGCGTCAGCCGATTCTAACTAAATCGGCTTTCAAAAGCAGAGAACCTTCAAGGTGAGCTGCCCCCCCGAGCTTCTTCAGTTCAATGATGCAGCTTCTGGTGAGAATGTTGATGCAATTGTCACCTTGGTCAAGCCCCAGGAAGAAACGTCACAGCCATTTGGATGGTCATCGGCTGTTCTCACGATCCTAACCTGATCTGCATGCTGACGCAGACGCTGCTGATCTTGAAGATTTGCTAACGGAGCTACCAACCATTCCACTGAGGGGCTCCTTCATTAGAGCCTCGTTACGTAACTCGATGACTGCTCCATTAGGCTCCTGCTTGTAACAGTCGTATCCCTTGAGTCGATGTCTACGCATCGGCTGTTAGTTCTTAAGTCGATGTCTACGCATCGGTTGTGCCCAAAATTTTTGGAGTTTTCCATTTTTACGGCCGATTTGTTTATGCATCGGCCCCCATACTTGAGCTGCTCTGCTGGGTGTTTGACATCCACTCCCAGCTTCGTATCCTCGTGTCCCATCCATCTATGTGCCCCCCGAGCCGATTCTGTCAAGTAATTGATGGTATCGGCTTTTCAGGCATCTGTTGGATCAATGCCGAACACAGACAAAACGTATGTCGAGGATAATTCTGGCCGATTGCTAGAATCGGCCTCCTCTTTCATTGCAATGCTTGACGAGGGTTTGCAACTTGTTGGATTTCCGCTGTAGCTACGTGACATGCTTGAGATAAGATTTCCACTTTCCATTTTTTGGGGCCGATCGCAGGGATCGGCCTCGCCACGTACGTCCATTGTCTTGGACGTTGCTACTCTGTCAGGCCGGTGGATAAAACCAGCCTCACCCCATTTTTCGAAGCCTCGATGCGCTCACAGCCCTCCAAACTGATTCCGCAGAGCGGCTCTTGGTCATCTCGCCTCCCAAACATTCATGGCAGCTAACGATATCTCGATTGAGTCATCTGCCTGAACGACCTCCACTTCATCTCCATCCCACTGTATGACGCATTGGTGCATTGTAGACGGAATGCAACAGTTAGCGTGAATCCAATCCCTTCCTAGTAGGACGGCGTAATTGCTTTTGCTGTCGACGATGAAGAACGCGGTGGGTATGGTTTTCCGGCCTACAGTAAGATCTACATTCAGAACACCTTTGGCCTCTGATGCTTGGCCGTTGAAATCGCTTAATGTGACGTTGGTCTTGATCAGATCATCACTGGAGTGTCCCAAACGTCGTAGCATGGAATACGGCATTATGTTGATCGCCGCTCCGGTGTCAACCAACATCTTGCCGACAGTGCTGCCCATTGATGTAACCTCTCGGGTAGAGGGCTTTCAAATGCACCGTAGCTTCTATCTCGTGGCTTCTCAAAGATAACTGGCCGTGGGCCGCAGTCGAATTGAGCCACCGATACTTCCTCGTCGTCTGGAGCGCGAAACTCTGACGGGAGTACAAATACCATGTTCGTGTCAGCCGATGCCTCCGCATCGGCTTTCGTCTGTTTAGGGCACCATATTTTCTTTGGCGGGCGCGCCTTTGTCTCCAATGTTTGCTGCATTTTCACGGCCAGATCGGGCCGTGCCTTCCTCAACGTGTACAGGTACCGTGCCTCGGCTTCCTCCAGGTTTCGCAGCCGCTGCACCCTACGCTTCTGAGAATGGCTGAGTCCATCAGGGCACCACCTTGGCCGGTGATACCTATCTTCTTCTCCATCTGACTCCTCGAAGTCTTCTTCTTAAGACGACTCAGCTTGTTTATTCTGAGGTGGGAGAGGTCCTAGACGCTCGAACACTGAAACCTCATTTGCCTTCTTCCTTCGCTGTTTGCATTCTGGGCAGTTCTCGATTGTTGGCAATCGGCTCATTCCTGAGTCCCAGCAATGTTTGAAGAAAGGACAGTCCCAGTGCTTATTCATGTTGTCTTGCTCCCTTGACCTCCCTCTAGCGTGAAGCTCGTACCCGTCGTTGTTTCTGTCGTGCTGACGATACCTCCTATCCGCTGCATCTGACCGACGATATCTTTCGTCGTCTTCGTCGTGGCGCCGACGTCGGTCGTACTGCTGCCCATATTTGTTGAGGAGATGCACGGAAAGTGGGCGTTGATACCGTATGCTTCTCACCTCCTCATCGGTTAGGTATCGTCTATCATCATCTTGGGGCCGGTCGCGCGGAACGGCCTCCTCTTTATCTTTGCCACGAGAGTGGCTGCTCTCTGCTTTGTCCGCGCTATGGCGGCTCACAAGCCCTGCCATGTTGACACCAAAGGAGAACCCCGGCTCCCTTATAGAGTGGCTGAGATCCACCATATTGACGCCAGGAGACGAACGTGTGCCTCCTTTGACCTTGATGCCGTGCGAACGGGTCTTCTCAAAGGAGCCGATGAGTTCGGCTTCAACGATGGCCTTCAGCTCATCGTACGTCTTCTTGTGTTCCGCAGGGAGATCCTCGTATGTGATCTGTTCCTCTGCCATCTCGGAGGTCGGTGTTGACGTGGATGTTGCAGAAGATGTCCCACCGGGCGTGCCAGAATGTGTTACCTGCCAAAACCCACCGGCGGGCAATGGTTAAGCAACACGAAGAGCCGGGAGGCTCCCAAGGCCGCTTAGTGGACCCTGGCACCTCGCGTCGTCCCGCAAGTCTTCCGAGCCACGTCCCGGCGGTTGCACGGGCGTGCCACCCGACCTAGACCCGATCGGGAAGGTGTTAGATTGCTTCGATTGTTCCTGCATGGTAGACACGTAAACATTAAATACGAGCCCTATCGGCTCTCGGGTTGCCTCGTGGATCGGCTCAAAGAGCCGATCGCCCCATGGTTCACGTTGGATTTGCAATGACATGGGGATCCTCGCTTGATCAAAACAAAGCTAAACCGATCTACGACGGTTTAGGGTTTTCACCGCATAACCGGAACGTCCTACGCGTAGTCGGGCCTAGCGAGATACGGAAGATGATGCAAACTACCCCTACAAGAGGCCTAAAAACCAACATAACGTTAATTCCCGGAACATCCCTTGTAGGAACGGTAAACAACACCTAACGCACTACCGGATCGTCCGACCCCAGCATAAGGCCTAACTATGCGAGATATTAAACTAATCCTTGCGGAGCAAGGAGCAACTATAACGAGATCGGATCTACTAAGTAACGAACAAGCAAGATGCTGCCCTTACACCTGGATAGGTGTAAGGGCAGCTAGGTGTCGAGGGACGGCATTGCCACGCAGATATGCACGAGAAAGCATCAATGCAAGCCCCTAAACACCTAAAGATAAGTAGTGCTGCTCGCCATCAACAACGCTTCAGCACGAGCAGCACAAGGTAGACGAATAAACGCGTACTGCCTAGATCGCGAGATGCGATCTAGGCATCATGATGCTTACCCGGAAGAAACCCTCGAAGGAAGGGGTGGCGATGCGCCTGATTTGTGTTTGTTGTGAACGTGATTGTCCTCCTTTTCCGATAACCCTAGATACATATTTATAGTCCAAGGGACTTTCTAATCTGGACGTGCACCTAACCGTGCACGAGCCAAACTCTATCTGTTAATTCTAAACACGATGCGATCTACTATATTACAGATACACGGGCAATCTAGCCCAAACTCTTAGCGCACAGCCGCTTCAAAGATGCTCCTCGTGTAATCTTCAAAGCCCATCTTCACTTACGGCCCATCTCCTGATTTGGCCAAAATCGGGTGATAACAGTCGTTCCCCTGCTTAGAGGCCACGGTTGTCATCCCCCTCCTTAATTAGAGGCCTCGCTTAGGAGTGTTAGCATATCCCTCGTGTTGTCTTGAGGTTGGTAGTTATATCCGGGCGAAAGCCTGGTCCAGAGCGTGATCATCGCGATGGTGGCATCCTCAACATTCTATCTCTATTGGGAGCATCACATTTGCACACACGGCTTGGAGGGCCATTGTTGTGCTTCTCCGACACTCGTAGTTGTCCAAGATTGATGTGCAAGGGCGCAATGTACGCCGTTGTTGGAGAGTCCAAGATGGTTCCTTTCTCAGATCGACCAAGTCGCGTTATCTACTTGCCACCTCCTTTCGAGCAATAAGAGTGGATGGTGCGTCGACAAGGGGAGTTCCGTTGGAGCCGCCGATCTTCGAAAGATACTGGCTTCGGTCAGTTTAGGACAAATTCTTATGAGTTGAAGTTGTAATGTATGTGGTGGTTGTCTTTGAACTAGTCCCGGCCTGAAATTCGTACTATGGTCGATTTTTGCAGCGTGTTATAGTTTTTCCGGCTAAACATTGAACAAGAATCCCCCCTCGCGTCGCCTCCCCGAGCGAGGCGACCGGGAGCTCTCACATTTTTCCGCGCCCAAGATCTTCCCCACCCCTCCCACCGCCACCGGCAAGTGCCGGCAGGCGTCGCCTGCACTGTGTTAGAGGTGGCATTCTCTCCCCGTCTGCGCGGGTCCTTAGTTCAGGAGGGTGAGTCTAGCGGCAGTGCACCTAGGCTATCGGCGAGTCCGATGGCGGAGCCTCTTCCCCAGGTGAAAGCCTGCGTGGTAGCACTACTACTTGGCGGCGGGACTCCGCTGCGCTCTAGCGACCGACATCCTACTTGGCCCAGATAAAGGCCCCTTTGGGCCCCATCTGGGTTCAAAAGGGCCAACTGTATATTCAATTAAACCGAAAAGGGCGGATGGGGAAGGAAGAGCTTTCTATAACTATTACATTAGTTAGGCAAGGAACTTCTTAAAAGAACGGCAATTGGTATTTTATTTGCTGTGAAAGCATCCGCTCAAGTTTTTGATTGGTCTTTATCATTTTTGGATTGGTCTTTATTTTTCGGAACCCTCTCCGTATTAGTAATCGGGGAATCTCATTTTTTGGTAGTACGAAGGGGAAATTGGCCCAAAAATTGGATAGGGGTAAAGACGCGGCCAGGTGCCGGCGGCTTATTCAAGTGCCACCCGAACCGCGCGACGGTGCTCGGTGGATATGGGCATGTTGGTGGCGGCATCTAGGTGGTGGCACTGAGCTGGCCTGCTGCACCCTGGCGTTAGGGGCTTTACAGGCCCAATCTAGGACTTGACCGGGCTCTTGGGGCCTGGTATGCCCCTGCTGCCGCGTCAGGACGGCTACCGCGATAACGATGGGCTTAGTTCCCTCCTACGCGGCTACGGTGTTGACGTCCTTGGCTCCTTCACTTTTCTGTTTCCCGTCATCTAGGGCTCGCATCGGTTCACATTGAGGCGACGATGGTGGCATCAAGACAGTGGTGACCCGTGTTGGTGGGCGACGTTGATGGGTGGAAGGCTACATATCATTCGTTGATGGGTTGATGGCCCAATCTCGTTTTTGGGGGCCGGGAGAAATTCCTATCGGTCTTCTGGCACTGGCTGGAGGGTGTCACATTTCCTTCTTTAAGGGGGACGGATGTACTCCTTCCCCACTTACCTTCGCGTACCGAGAGAAACCCTAGGACGTATCCGCGAAGCAGCGGCGTCGTTGTCACATTCCTTTTTAAAGGTGTCGTTTGGTATGCGGTGTTTCAGAGTTCCAAAAGCATGGTGGGAAGTCGGAGGATGCAACAGTTGCGGGTCATCTTTGTTTCCTGAGGTGCCGTTGTTGGCATTATTTTCTCTATTATTTCCCTCATTTTCCGTCATTTTGGTTAGCTTGGGCTGAGACCCAGCGACTCGTTGCTATATTAATATAACGGAACGAAAAAACTGTTTCGACAAGAAGTTAGTTGTTCCGTACTTGTTTTTGAATTTCTGCCCTTTTGTAAAAATACATATGTTATGCCAAATACTGTCCGGCTCGTGGGTGGATCGAATGAATTTCACGTCCAAGCAGCCTACCACCATCTGTTTGATCGTTCAGATTCGAGAGAGCACTGGCACGAGCACGAGCACGCTAGCCCCTACTGCAGCCAGCCAGCCCGGCCCTATCCTCATATCCGCGACAACCCACAGTACAAGTCATATCGCACATTCACATGGGCATTGATACACGGCGGGGCCTCGATGAGGGAGGGGAGGCCACCGGCACGGGAGCCCCCACCGCTGCGCCACTCCCTCGCGATCTCGCTGTGGCAAACATCAGCAGGCGAGGAATGCTGGGCGGGGAGGACGATCATGTCCACGAGAGCGGCGGACACCAAAACTTCAGATTCAACCCTTTGGTCTGTGGACGCCGTGTCAAACTAGCAGCGTGGTACCGCCCCGTACTGCTGCCTCGGCATGAGTTATTGCATTGTCTAGCGTGTACTAGCATCGGTGACACTGTGACTCTCTGAGAGCGGGACGCTGCTTCGTTAATGGTTTGTGTTAGGCCTGTCTAGCCATACGGATGGTGGTCTTTGGGTCCAGGCGCTGTATGGTGCGGACAGGTTCTTTGTTTGGAGTTAAGCTATGGGTTGGAGGCATCCAGGACATCTACATGAGTGCGATCCAAACGGTATTGTTGTGTCTGAACCGGTTTGTGCAGATAGGCGGACCGGTCGCACATGCTTCATGCTTCAATGGCACAACCCAAATAGATCGACTCGTCTGGTACGACCCATCTGTCTACCAAATTAGTTTAGGTAACACCTGAGCGCTGGCCGCGCCGCCCGACGCTTGGGCTAGCCGTCTGCCTCCATCAACATCGGCATTTCGGCATCAAATGCATTTCCCTTTTCAACGGGTCACCCGCTGCCATTTTCTTTCACACCCCCATCTTCTTCCATTTCTTACCACCACCACATGCATCGCGGCAGCCATGTCTACTAGGATAGGATTGACGGGACGCGTCTAGGACGACAACCGGATCCGGGGCTTGGCCGAGGTTGCCTAGGAAGATGTGGAGGGAGAGGACAAGACCATCATGCTCGCCGTCAACGTCTTCAGCGAGACCATGCGTCGCCGCTAGTACCACCCCGACAAGGATGACTAGGCGAGGACAAGATGAAGACGCTAGGATCTTCTACTAAGTTTTTGTCAATATCTAGTTCATTGTATCATGCCCAAACTATGTATGATGTCCTTGGATGTAGCGAAGCTTTTTATATATATTTTCAACCAAGTTGGGTTAGACCGCGGATCAAATGGATCACACCACTAGGCACACTACTAGGACACAAGAAGGAGTCCACTATCATTCTTGAAGCCGTCGCCGATCAGGAGACATGGATTTGGCATACCTTTTTTGGAATACCCGGATCATGCAATGACATCAATGTTCTTCAGATGTCACCACTCTTTGCCAAGCTAGCCAAGGGAGAGACACCGGTTGTGGAGTTCGTTGCCAACGGCCGCACATATGACAAATGATATTACCGTGCGGATGGCATCTATCCGAAGTGGGCTACATTTCTAAAACCCCTCGTCTCTCCCAAGGTAAAAAAAATAACAAGACTTTCACTATGCACAAGAGGCGGCTAAGAAATATGTGGAGCAAGCATTTGGGATTTTGCAAGCCCAATTTGCTATTGTGAGAGGTCCGGTGAAGTTTTGGCATCAGGATAAACTTTGGTACATCATGACGGCTTGCATGATCATGCATAACATGATCATCGAGAGCGAGCGCGTTCAAGATTTGGATGACCATCACTATGAGTTGATGGGGCATCCGGTGCGGCCGCGTCGTCAGCGAGACCGCGTCACCCATTTCGTTGAGTCGTACCACGCGATCGGGGATGAAGATGTCCATGAAGATCTTCAGAACGATCTCATGGAGGAGTGGTGAGCATGGTGGGGCGATATAGGAGTGGTGGTCGTAGTTAAATTGTGTGATGAACTATGTGTGTCTGTGAGTGAACTATGTGTGTTTGTGACAAACTATTTCTATTTGTGAGCTTATTTGTGTGCAACTTAACGAAGAACTATTTGTATAATAATGATAAACTATGTGTGTAATATAATATTTAGCATTATTTTAATTTTATTTGAGTTTTCAAATCATTTAGATATGAGTTTCATCCATATATTTGCAAATCTTAAATAATACACTACCCAAATATACACCATCTGATAGAGCACTTGGTGGTGTATTTACACCATGTGAGTTTTGACAAAAAAAAACTGGTGGTGTAAATACCTGAAAAGTAGCAAAGTTGGTGGTGTAAAACACTGTTGATGATTATGCACCATCTGATTACTGCTGGCTATATAGCCATTCCATGTCACATAAAGTCATCATATAGCCCATCCATACAATAGGCTAGATATTAGCTGACTCTTAGGTAGGCTTTAATTAGAAGTTGTTTAATCAAAGCATGCATACTATTGAACCTAGGTTGCATGCCATCTCTTTTTCTCTCATTTGGTGTGTGTTACCACTGGCGCTACTGCAAGCGTTCCCTCGGCTCTCTTTCCTCCCTCCTCTCCCTTCTACGTAACATTTTGATGCCTTAGGGCATCTCCAACGGGGCGATCCATCCCGCGCCCGCGTGTCCGGATGGGTCGAGCCGGACAAAATCCTGGCCCAACGCGGGGACGCACCGCAAAAGCGGATGGCCGCGGCGTCTGGAACGACGCAAACCCGGACCAAATCTGGATTTGCGTGGCCGCGGATGGCACGCGGCGTCCTCGCGTGTCCGACTGGTCCGCGTGGCTGGCCCACCTGTCGGTGCCCCAGTCCTATTAAATGTGGACTGGGGAGGGGGACTGTCCCTGTCCAGTCCCCACTCTCCACTCCGGCCGCATGCGCGAGCTGGAAGCTTCCGCGCCGCCATGGCCCCGAAGCGTGAGTTCGAGCCGTCCGCCAACGACCACGAGGCCGGCAGCAGCCGGCCAGTCGCGCCGGCGGCGTTCGCCATGGGGCCGCCGACGACGCCCAGACGCGACCGGATCTACGTCACCATAGCGGTGGCGCAGATGTTCTGGGACGCCGGCTTCCCAATGCCGTGGGGGGACGTGCACCTCCCCCACGGCTGGCACCTAAGCCCAGATCGGGTTCCGGTGCCGCCCATCCCGGGCTCCGGCCGCGCCCGCGTCGCGGAGATCTGGAGGCCCCGCGCGCAGCTACCGGTGGACCTCCAGGAGGACCCCGCTTACGGCGACGCAAGTCCCAACTGGGACTTGTGGTTCGAGGTGGAGCACGATCCGCGCCGGCACACGTGCTTCACCTCCGCGACGGCGCGGCCGCGCGCGCAGCCGCGCACACCTACAAGGCGGGCTGGCCGCCGCCCCGGCGGCCTCTACATCGGCGAGCCCCAACCCCAGCCCCCGCACCAGCCCCAGCCCCAGGAGGAGGAGGACGACCCGGAGCTGCAGGCGGCGCTCGCGGCGTCCCGCGAGCAGAGCGACCTTGACGAGCTGGCCAAATGGCCGCACCTCGCCGAGACGCTGCGCGCTGGAGGAGGCTGATACGTCTCAAACGTATCTATAATTTCTTATGTTCCATGCTAGTTTTATGACAATATCTACATGTTTTATCCATACTTTATATCATTTTGATGCATTTTCCGGTACTATACCTATTAACAAGGTGCCGAAGCGTCAGTTCCTGTTTTCTGCTGTTTTTGGTTTCAGAAATCCTACACAGGAAATATTGTCGGGATTGGACGAAACAAAAGCCCACGGTTCTATTTTCCATGGAGGGTTCCAGAACATCGAAGGAGAGTCGGAGGCGGCCAGCAAGGGGCCGACACCATAGGGGGGCGCGGGCCCAGCCCTGGCCGCGCCACCAGGTGGGGAGGCCACCCCCTGGCTCCTCCGAGGCCGCCCTTCCGCCTATATATTCTCCCCGTCGTGAAAACCCTAAAATATCCAGTGATATTCCACGAAGAGTTTCGTAGCCGCCGCCATCGCGAAGACAAGTTTCGGGGGACAGAAGTCTCTGTTCCGGCACTCCGCCGGGACAGGGAATTGCCCCTGGAGTCATCTCCATCGACACCACCGCCATCTTCATCGCCGTTGCTGTCTCCCATGATGAGGAGGGAGTAGTTCTCCCCCGAGGCTGAGGGCTCTACCGGTAGCTATGTGGTTCATCTCTCTCTCCCATGGTGTGATCTTTATGTGATCATGAGCTTTGTATCACTATTAATCTATGTGCTACTCTAGTGATGTTATTAAAGTAGTCTATTCCTCCTCCATGATGTAAAGTGGACAGCGTGTGCATCATGTAGTACTTGACGTAGGCTATGATTGTAATCTCTTGTGGATTATGAAGTTAACTATTACTATGATAGTATTGATGTGATCTATTCCCCCTTTCATAGCTATTGTTGACAGTGTGTATGCTATGTTAGTACTCGGTCTAAATTGCAATGGTATTATCTTGGATTATGATTTGATGAGGATATCCCTATGAGTGGTGTTTGTCAAGTACTTGATGAACTTTGAGTGGAGCTTTTGTAGCCACTACGTGATGATTAGTGATTCCAATAGGAGAGTAATTCAGAGTAGCACAAGTGAAGAGAAGTTATCTAATTGTCCAATTATGTGATCATTGTTGAGAGTGTCCACTAGTGAAAGTATGATCCCTAGGCCTTGTTTCTAAGCATTGAAACACCGTTTTCAACAAGTTCTGCTACATGTTCGCTTGCTGCCATTTTTATTTCAGATTGCAATTACAACTTACAATCATCCATATTACTTGTATTTCACTATCTCTTCGCCGAACTAGTGCACCTATACATCTGACAAGTGTATTAGGTGTGTTGGGGACACAAGAAAATTCTTGTATCTTAATTGCATTGTCTAGCGTGTACTAGTATCGGTGACACTGTGACTGTGAGAGCGGGACGCTGCTTCGTTAATGGTTTGTGTTAGGCCTGTCTAGCCATACGGATGGTGGTCTTTGGGTCCAGCGCTGTATGGTGCGGACAGGTTCTTTGTTTGGAGTTAAGCTATGCGTTGGAGGCATCCAGGACATCTACACGAGTACGATCCAAACTATCTTGTTGTGTTTGAACCCGTCTCTGCAGATAGGCGGACCGGGCGCGCACGCTTCAACGGCACAACCTGAACAGATCAATTTGTCTGGCACGATCTATCCGTCTACCAAATATACGAAACGGATGCGTCTGAGCATTGGCCGCGCCGCCCGACGCCTGCCTTCATCAACATCGGCATTTCGACCTCCACATTGACATCTAATGCCTTTGCCTTTTCAATAGGCCACCCGCAGCCATTTTCTTTCACACCCCCATCTTCTTCAATTTCCTACCACCACCACCACAGGCATCGCGACAACCATGGCTGCCAACATAAGATCGACGGGAGGCATCTAGGACGGCCACCGGGCCCGGGGCTTGGCTGAGGTCGCCTAGGAAGACATGGAGGGAAAGGCCAGAGTCAGACCCCCCGTCACCACTGCTGTCCATGTCGCCACCATCGTCGCCCACAGGGGCGGAGCTCCCCTTTGGGCAAGGTATGGCACTTGCCCTACCTTGATTTTTGGTAAAAAAAATCGAGTATATATATGCATATGTGGATATACTACCAGTTTTGTACAGTTTTTTAAGGGAAAACAAAAGAAAACGAATGAGTTGGTGGACGGAAATGAACTGTCTGTATCGTGCGATTCGTTCGCTCATGAGAAGGACCAACGATCGTGATTCCAGGTCCAAAAAAGAAGCGATCGTGAGTCAGTTTCGTCTCTTCGTCTTCGAGGCGAGACACACCAGATGTGACTTTCGCCCGGGAGACCAGGACTCGTCTTTGATTGTTTGCGCTGCCGGCTGCTCGTGCCCTGGCTGCTTCCTGCCGACGAGATCCCTCTGACTCCCCCGCCCCCCGTCCAGACAGCACAGCCGCGCGCCCCTCCTGTAAATCACACGGCGCCTAAGGGGAGGTACAATTGTAGAAGTTTTTGTCAATTTGCTGAAGTTTAAATTTGCGAATTGTGAGCTCGGTAACATGAACAAACTACTAATGCGTTTCATTATCAAGATAGAGTTGCGCAACAAGATGTCCGATAGTTGGCTTAATGATTTAATAGTGTGCTACATCGAGCGAGGGAATATTCAAAAGTTTTGATCTTCGTGAATTAAAAAAATATTTTCAAAAGGAAGGTAAAGCTTTACCATTACCTAGAACTTCTAGACAACATTAAAGCTTCATTATCGGTACTTTTGTAGGTTATATTTATATTTGAATATGTTGCTATTACCATAGTACCGAGTAACTATGTTTACCATCAAATAAATTATTAATTTGTCGAGACAATTTATTCTTTTGCGTCATTTTTTACGTTTAAAATTTCGCCCGACCTCAATTTTTTCCGTCCTTCGCCACTGGTCGCCCAAGTCTGTCGTCATCGATCTCTACGGGTTTGAGTTCATTGCCACCATCCACTTGGGGATGGATTGGGACAGGGTGCGCCTCCCCTAGAAGTTCGCGTCGATACTCGATGGGAAAGAGCCACACGAGCTCGTACTACTTGTGGCCGACGGCTCGGTTGACCTATGGTCCGTGGAGGTGATGTTCGACCGCATAGGCTAGATGTACCTCCACAATGGCTAGAGGCGGTTTGCCCGCGTGTACACCATTGAAGTCGCACACTTCATCGTCTTCAAGTACGACGGCCATGACATGCTCGTCATCAAGGTCTTCGACGAGACCATGCGTTGCCGCCACTACCACTCCGACGAGGAGGACTTGGCGAGGAGAAGATGAAGACGCTAGGATCTTCTACTAAGTTTTGTTAATTTCTAGTTCATTGTATCAATTAGCTTCAAGCAAATTGTGCCCAAACTATGTATGATGTTCATGGATGTAGCCAAGCTTTTCATATATTTTCAAGCAAGTTGGGTCAGACCGTGGATCGAATGGATCACGCCACTAGGCGCACTGGCCTGACCAATCAGACTGCGAGCCAAATTCTATCCACAAAGCGACCCAGATGGTAGATCAAACCATTCATATAGCTATTTTATGTTACAGCGCTCGAGATGCCTTTAGAATTGAGCCCTTCTGTTGAGTGAAATCTCGGCGGAAGCTTTTGAGGGGGAGCCCTTGGCACTAGGAATAGGATTTACTTTGGGACCAAGGAACCCCACGAGCATGGCTTGCATTTGAGCCATAATGGACGACTGCAATTGCTTGAGGTCATTCAACGTAGCCGGAATGCTAAACGGAGATGGAGGATCCACTTGCTTCGAGGTTGTTTCACTTCCATTTTTTACCCGCATAGTCGGTCATACTCTTAGGTCGTTAAGGCCTAAACAAGAGTCGAGGCTCTCCTGCCAGTTGAATCGGCGAGTAAGCGACTGGAGGGGGGATGAATAGGAGCTACACAATTTTTAGCTTTTTCAATTTTATGGCGGTGCACACGGAAAGTAATGGTGATAGCTTTGACAACTAGGTGATCCTATATGATGCAACAACAAACAAAAAAAGCACAAGTGAATAGGAACAACAAAGAAACGAAGTAGAGGTGTCGAGATAACCGGGTCGGGCGGAGATGAGACGCGAGATGTTTCCCGTAGTTCCTTCCCAAGGAAAGTACGTCTCTGTTTAGGGGGTGTGGCACCACGAAGGTTGCCAACCACCACAAATGTGTCACCCTCCTCCATCGATCCCCAAAGTTTGGAAAAAATGAGTGGATATGGAGGGACATCTAGGGCTTTGAACCTCATCAACAATGGAGGAGAGAGAGTAAAAAACATATGTCGGGTTGGCGAATAAGATCCCCTTTTATAGTGGCACTTGAATCCAACCTAGGTCTGACCGGTACTACCGCATCCATGTTACTGTTACGGTCAAAACCGACATGTGGGAACACTGAGCGATACTACCGTTATAGGTAACGGTCATGGTACCGCTTGGTGTTCTGCGAGGTATGCGTGTTGAGTGGTTCCGCAAGCGGTACAAACCCCGATACTACCGCCATGTTTTCCATGTGATGGTATTTGAGCGGTACCGCAAGTGGTACTACCTCGATCACGAAATAGGTGATCTGAACGGTAGTTCCAGGCGGGGTACCGGTTGAGTATGTTGTGGATATTGTAAGGTGAAAATCAAATTTGGTACCGCGAGCGGTACTACCGCTTCCATAGAGGAAGTTGCAATACAACTGTCACAGTTCCAGCGCATGTGTACACGTGTGTTGGGTTGGTAGCGGTACTACCGCTCCCAACACTGGTACTACCGACCAGGACAAAAACCATATAATCCTTCATCATTTCAAAACCACTCCACCAAAGCTTCGTCACAAAAACTTGAAAAACCTACCAACTAGGCCCAAGCGGACTACAACTTCGGTCTTGATCTTTCTGATTTTGAGGGGTCAACGAATGCACCGTGCACCTACAAAGACTTCAACACAACTATGCACACGGTGAAATACTATTCTAGTGTTGTTATCAAACATATAAAACACAAAAGGAGACTTTTCTCTTTCAACATTGAGAGATTTTTCCTCACAAAAATTAGGAGAGATTTTTCCATGAATTTAGAGGTGAAACTTCACAATGCGAAGAACCGGTAAAAGATCCAATATCAAAAATTCAACAAGTATTTCATGTGAAATACATTTTCAATGAACTAGAGGTTGTCATAGAATAACCACAAGGTCTAAGACGCCATATGGATAAGATCCAAATAACAACCAAGAAAGTTGATGCCAATCATGCAAGGGTTAGAGCTTTCTCCAAACGATACGATCAAGTTACTCATTCGAGATCCCCTCTTGATAGTACGGCTAATTATCCTATAAATAAGTCTCCCAACCAACACCACGAGACTACTAAGAAAGAAACTCTATCAAGAACAAACCTTATCCTTGCGCATTCCACTTGAGCTAGATAATGATGATCTTGATCGCACAAGGATGGAACGCCTTTCTTGATTGTGCTTGCTTGGTGAAGTCTTGCGGATTGTTTCCCCATACACCACTGTGGGAGTGACTCTCTTTAGGCATATCTTCATATATCCACACCATATGAATGGCAAGATTTAAGCATATTATCTCTTCGAGATGGCTCATCTTGAATTTGCACTTCATTTGGTTTTCTCTTCATAGTGTTGATGTCTTGAGGATACACATGAGGGCTCACTCCCTCTTCTTCTTCTTCTTCAAGACATACTTGGCATATGCACAACTTTACTCATGACCAATCTTCGGATCACTCTTTGATTAACGCCTTGGTCATCACTTTATCTTATTCTTTCAACCTTGAATCCAAAAAATGGTTCAAGGATGGATATGGATGAATCTTACAAATATAACTCAATGCAACCAATAATCCACATGTATTGTCAATTGTCATTAACTACCATCAGTACACATCAGGCTCCATGCACTTTCATTTGTGAGGCATTTTATTGAATTGTATGATACGTGTGTATTCTGAAAATGTTTTAAAAATAATTAAATTGTTTTTACAACAAAGCCAACTTGGTTGAGCTCTCTCTTAGATCATACCTACATGTAGGTATAAAGTTTACTCACTGGTTTGTTAATGAGATTGTTTGGCTAATTTGTTAGCTTCTAAGCCATTTATGATTTTAAGAAAATGTTTTGTTTTTATAAAAATGCAAGTAAAATTAGCTAGCCATATGTGACCTCACTATTACCTTATAGTACTTCCCTAGTTGTAGTATCCCTGTCTGTGAACTTGTTGAGTGTTGCTTGTCTTGTATGGTGATTGTGTGCTCCTTTTTATGTTGCGGCGATAGATACAAACATGGCCGAAGAAGAAGAGGAGAAACAATTTGATGGTTCTGAAGAAGAAGCCCTGGGATACATTGCTGACCAAGGCAATCCACCTAATTTTATCTCATGCATTTGTCCTACTGATGGCGCGTGATGCACACGTCCGTTGGGAACCCCAAGAGGAAGGTGTGATGCGCACAGCAGTAAGTTTTCCCTCAGAAAGAAACCAAGGTTTATCGAACCAGTAGGAGTCAAGGGCCACGTGAAGGTCGTTGGTGACGGAGTGTAGTGCGGCGCAACACCAGGGATTCCAGCGCCAACGTGGAACCTGCACAACACAATCAAAATACTTTGCCCCAACGTAACAGTGAGGTTGTCAATCTCACCGGCTTGCTGTAAACAAAGGATTAAATGTATAGTATGGAAGATGATGTTTGTTTGCGAAGAACAGTAGAGAATAATGATTGCAGTAGATTGTATTCAGATGTAAAAGAATGGACCGGGGTCCACAGTTCACTAGTGGTGTCTCTCCCATAAGATAAATTGCATGTTGGGTGAACAAATTACAATTGGGCAATTGACAAATAGAGATGCATATACATATCATGATGATTACTATGAGATTTAATCAGGGCATTACGACAAAGTACATAGACCGCTATCCAGCATGCATCTATGCCTAAAAAGTCCACCTTCGGGTTAGCATCCGCACCCCTTCCAATATTAAGTTGCAAACAACGGACAATTGCATTAAGTATGGTGCGTAATGTAATCAACACAAATATCTTTAGACAAAGCATTGATGTTTTATCCCTAGTGGCAACAGCACATCCACAACCTTAGAACTTTCTGTCACTGTCCCAGATTCAATGGAGGCATGAACCCACTATCGAGCATAAATACTCCCTCTTGGAGTCACAAGTATAAAGTTGGCCAGAGCCCCTACTAGCAACAGAGAGCATGCAAGAACATAAACAACATATATATGATAGATTGATAATCAACTTGACATAGTATTCAATATTCATCGGATCTCAACAAACACAACATGTAGCATTACAAATAGATGATCTTGATCATGATAGGCAGCTCACAAGATCTAACATGATAGCACAAGAGGAGAAGACAACCATCTAGCTACTGCTATGGACCCATAGTCCAAGGATGAACTACTCACACATCAATCCGGAGGAGGGCATGGTGATGCTGTTGGAGATATGCCCAAGAGGCAATAATAAAAGTGGTTATTATATATCTTTATGTTTATGATAAATGTTTATATACCATGCTATAATTGTATTAACCGAAACATTGATACATGTGTGTTATGTAAACAACAATGAGTCCCTAGTAAAGCCTCTTAACTAGCTTGTTGATTAATAGATGATTAGTTTCATAATCATGAACATTGGATGTTATTAATAACAAGGTTATATCATTATGTGAATGATGTAATGGATACACCCAATTAAGCGTAGCATAAGATCACGCCATTAAGTTATTTGCTATAAGCTTTCGATACATAGTTACCTAGTCCTTATGACCATGAGATCATGTAAATCACTTATGCTGGAAAGGTACTTTGATTACATCAAACGCCACTGCGTAAATGGGTGGTTATAAAGGTGGGATTAAGTATCCGGAAAGTATGAGTTGAGGCATATGGATCAACAAGTGGGATTTGTCCATCCCGATGACGGATAGATATACTCGGGCCCTCTCGGTGGAATGTCGTCTAAATAGCTTGCAAGCATATGAATGGTTCATAAGAGACCACATACCACGGTACGAGTAAAAGAGTACTTGTCGAGAGACGAGGTTGAACAAGGTATAGAGATACCGATGATCAAACCTCGGACAAGTAAAATATCGCGTGACAAAGGGAATTGGTATCGTATGTGAATGGTTCATTCGATCACTAAGTCATCGTTGAATATGTGGGAGCCATTATGGATCTCCAGATCCCGCTATTGGTTATTGGTCGGAGAGAGATCTTGACCATGTCTACATAGTTCGCGAACCGTAGGGTGACACACTTAAGGTTTGATGTCGTTTAAGTAGATATGGAATAAGGAATGGAGTTCGAAGTTTTGTTCGGAGTCTCGGATGGGATCCAGGACATCACGAGGAGGTCCGGAATGGTCCGGAGAATAAGATTCATATATAGGAAGTCATATTCCAAGTTTGGAAATGATCCAGTGCATTTATGGCAGGTTCTAGAAGGTTCTAGAAAAGTCCGGAAGAAATCACCATGGAAAGTGGAGTCCCGAAGGGACTCCACCTTGCATGGCCAGCTGTTGGGGGGATGACCCCCGGTATGCCAAAGGTACGCCATACCGGATGGTCTAACCCTTCAAGATACCGGTTTAATGTTCATGCCGGCATAAGAAGATAGAGTTTGGCTAAGTGAAGCTAAGCCGGTATCCCCAAGAGGGGTATACCGGAACCAGGAAGGAAGGATACCGGCGCAACGGAAGGAAGAACATGCCGGCTGACTGGTCAAAGATTCCGTCAGGAGCTAAAGGACAAGGGTGAGCTAAGCAAAGTAGCTTTAAACGAAGACTAGAAGACAAGGAGGAGGACGACGGTCAAAGAAGCCGGAGGACGTCATCCTTCATGTTTAAAGAAGACCCCGGCGTCATCTGTGATTAAAGTAGCTTTATAAAGTATCTTTGTAAAGTAGTTTGTCTAGTCAAAGATCCCATTAGGGTTTCTTGTTCCGTAAGCCACCCTCTCCCCTATATAAGGAGAGGGGGCAACATCTTTCATACGCGCGATCAACGAAGGGAGAACAACCCGTAACTCTGTCTTGAGATCAATGAACATGGTGATCTAGAGCGAGTTCGTCCTTGTGTCTTTCTTCTTCTACCTTTGGTCTTGGCCGGGTTCTTGAGGAAAGCATCCGGAAGTTCGTCCATCTAGTCACAAACCCTCCCCCGAATCCTCTAGCGTCCATTCGGCCCCAAGATAAGCCATCCCATGGCATCTGCTCGTTCACCACGACGACAGTTGGCGCCCACCGTGGGGCATGAAGTGGCGCTTGCTGGAGTTCATATTCGGGCGGGCATCCTCGACACCAACGGCGAGCGCACGGTGTCCGCGCTCGTGGAACGTATCTACAACATGGACTTCATCAACGATAATGCGGGCTGCTTCGCCAACGGCGGCAAGTTCCCGCAGAACGGCCGCACCATCGAGTTCGGCAGCATCCGCGTCTACCTCGGCACCGTCCCTGTGCGCCGGCACCTCTCGCCGGTGCTGGTGGCGCCGGATCCGCCAAGATGGCTATGTGCTGGCCGCGCCACCGGCAGCGTGGAGGTCATGATGGCTGGTGCGGTCAACACCGGCAAGGGAGCTGTGGAGGAAGGAACTGAACGTGCGGCATCGACCCGCGCGGCAAAACCACCGCTGGAGCGTGACGCTGGCGTCGCAGGAGCTTCATCAGCACCACCGGCAACACCTCTTCAAGCGGCGATGAACACGCTGGCCACGCCCATCGCGCAGAACATCGACCCGGCAAAGGCTCAGGAGGAGCTGGAAGCCACACGCAAGGCCCTGCTTACCGGCGGCGCAGACATCATCCGGGCGCAGCGCGAGCTGAACCTAACCCTACGTGAGTACAACGCTGCCCATGGCTTTGCTTCAGTTAGTGCTCATGCCGCTAGGATGCCGGAAAACCGGCTTAAAGCTCGCAATCTAGATCAGGATTTGCGCAAAGAAGTTCTTGCCGGCAAGAGTGCATCTGTATCTGTGAGCATCATAGAAAAGCCTAAGTACAGTAGTCCGGATAAAACTATAAAAGCCGCTAAAGCTGCAGTAGCATTATGTGAATCTCTTTCCGGTGACGAGTTGGCAAAGCAGCGAGAACGTGTGCAAGAGCTGTTGAAAGTGATTGAGCAGCAAAATGCTGAGCAATTGGCTAAGCTGAACGAGGCAGTGGCCTCAAAATCCGCGCGTTCAACAAAGAATGCCGGAAGCAAGTCCCAGGGGCAGGCATCGTCCCCTCACCCAGACAAAAGAAAAGAAAAGAATGCACGGCAGATGACTGTGTATGATCCAGTTCTTGCCGGAAAACAAAAAGCCGGGCAACAAGATGCCGGTAGAAAAAGCCAAGGGGCAGATCGAGGCTACGCCAAGGGAGGCTATGCCGGAAACAATCATGCCGGTAGATATGAAACCGGGCAAAATTATCAAGCCGCAAGAGTGGCGTGCGTGGATGAAGAGATGCCACCACCGGGGTACCGGCAGGCAAGGGCCGCGGAACTGGAAGAATATGATGAATCGGATTCCGAGGCGGAACGAACAAGAGTCCACCGGAACCCTTTGGGAGAACGCCTAGGGGAAAGATGTTTGCCAGACCGGGATGCGAGGCACAGGCTGGACAGAGTACGTCTATCTGCAATAGTTGAATGTGAAGGACCTCCTGGTCCAAGGTGCTTTGGCCCTCGGATCATGAGAGAAGAGCCACCGGTGCGCAATTTCCAGTTGCCCCGAGACACAAGAACATACGATGGTACGACCAAGCCGGAAGACTGGCTGACAGATTATGTCACAGCTGTTTATGTGGCTGGTGGTGGAGTAAACCGGCGCTGGGCGGTAAGAATCATACCGTCCTACCTTGTGGGTCCTGCGAGGATCTGGCTAAATAACTTGCCGGCAGGAAGCATTAACGGATGGTTGGACTTTGAGGAAGCATTTGTGAACAATTTCAGCAGCACCTACAAGAGGCCAAACCGGCCCCAACAGCTTGCGCTGTGCCAACAGCGTGCAGGAGAACCAGACCGGGACTATCTCACCCGGTGGAATTCAATGAGAAACACATGTGAAGGAGTGATTGAGGCACAAGCCATTGCTTGGTTCAGTCAAGGATGCCGGAGAGGATCGCCTTTGTGGCAAAGATTGCAGAGAAGCATGCCCACCACCTTGGCGGAGATGATACGTGTGGCAGATAGCTATGCATTGGGAGACCCAATGCAGCCGGCAGTGCAAGCTGAGCCGGAGCAGTCGAATCCGCATCAGCAGCAGTACCGGGATAACCGGAACAACAAAAGGAGGGAAGATTTCCCAGATCGAAGATACGCATCGCAGCAAGTTGCTGCCGTGCAAGAAAATTCTGACGCCAGCGGCAGTCAGAGACAAAAAACCGGATCGCAGCCGTGGGCGGGTCCTAAGAAGCAGTGGGTAGAAAAGAAACCCTGGGGCCAGAAAAAGAACTGGCAGGAACCCGTGAAATACACCATGGAAGCCGCCATGGACCAACCTTGCCGGTGGCACACGCCGAATCCGGATCACCCGTCGAACCACTTGACGAAGGATTGTTCTTGGACCAAGTTCTTGATGCAAAGAGGAGCGGTAAAAGATGCGCAGGCGCCAGGGGGCCCCATGCAGCAACAACAACAATTACCACCTCCACCACCGCTCACTGGAGCAAACGCCTTACCGGTGCAGCCAAACAGGCAGCAGTACCAGCAGGTTAACCGGGTGGAGCGAAACAATGACCAGCCGCCGCCACCGGCACCTTTAGGCCGGAATGTTTATGAAGACCCACACTTGTGCATGGTTGTCTTTGTCACAGAGCCAATGGACAGGCAAAGCGTGCATCGCCGTTCCATGGAGGTGAACGCCGTGATGCCGGCAGTTCCAAAATACATGCTGTGGTCAGATCAGGAAATCACCTGGTCGTTCAAGGATCACCCCAAGGTCATGCCGAATCCGGGTGGATACGCTCTCGTTGTGGACCCAATCATGAAGGGGCCGGAAACTCGAGTAAAATTCAGCAAGGTGCTGATAGACAATGGTAGCAGCATAAACATCATGTACAAGCACACCATGCGTACGCTCGGCATAACAGAAAACATGCTGCAGCCAACTCACACAACTTTCCATGGGATTGTTCCCGGTTTGTCTTGTGCTCCGATAGGGAAAGTTCGGGTGGACGTGTCGTTTGGAGGACGCGACAATTGCCGTGTTGAGAACCTTGAGTTTGAGGTGGTGGACTTAGATAGTCCCTACCATGCCTTGTTGGGGAGACCGGCTTTGGCAGCGTTCATGGCATCAACCCATACGGCCTATCTCAAGATGAAGATGCCGGCACCTCGTGGACCACTAACTGTGGTGGGAAATTACAAAGTCTCAATGGAAACAGCATCGGCCGGATCGAACCTAGCGGAATCGCTGGTGATTGCGGAGGAGAAAAGCACATGAACTGTGGAGAGGGAAACCGGGAAAGAACAATCCGGAAAAATTTAACTAACCCCGGTCATACCGGTTTTTTGCAAAATTTCGAATTATTTCTAAGTTCAAGAAAATGCTTGTTTGGTGAAAGAACCTTGTACTCATATGCCAAAGAACGCCCAGAGAAGGCAGGCAGAGTCAAGGCAAAAGAACCAAGTGTGCATCGGATTGGATGCAGAAACAGTTTGGAAATCTTTGCAAGTACAGGATAAAAGCAGAACCAAACACGAAAATGCTAAGGCGAGTCTAAGATAATTAGATACCGGTATAACTTACCGGCACAAAAGTTGTACGTCAACCACAAGCGGACTTAAAGTTTTACATCATAAGCCCCGGCATACCGGGGCAGAATTTAACAAAAGATTGTTTTAAGCCACACAGGGCCAAGGGGCATAACAGGTGAATCTTAGGGAAGAGGATCAGGCAGCAGGAGCTTCAGGAGGGGCGTCGCCAGCACCAGCTTCGTCAAGAGGCTCCTCCTCGGCTTCATCTTCCTCCTCATCAAGATAATCTTGAACGCCGTGAGGTGGAGGGATGAAGGTGCGCATTTCGGCGTACTCCGCGATGCGGTACGCGCGATCTTGCCGCTTGGCGGTAAGGATCGGGTCCAGATCGGTTTCCGCGCCCTCGCGCACTCCGATGAGGGCATCCAGGTCGAGCTCCGGGTACCAGGAACAGGCGACGCGAAGGACAGAATCTGCTCCAGCGCGGGCAGCAGAGCACTGCCATTCGCGGATCCTCCTGCCGGCGCCCTTGAGGCGATCGCTGATCAGAGAGAAAGTGTCCGGCACCACCTCGCCAGGCCAGAGAGTCCTGAAGAGCTGGGAAGCTACATCAGGGATATCAGATAAGTTGCGGTCAATGGCGCGCATATGAGACACCCGCGCGTTAAGCGCGACCAGATGGTCGTTGGGCGTCCATGGCACGGCGAGACTCGCTTGGCTCTGGCTAGGGCGGCGCGCGTTGACCTTCTTAACAGCATAAGTCTGGGAGTCCGGGAAGAGGCCTGTGCAAAGAAGAAAAAAGGGCTAAGGAAAAGAATCCGGAAGAAAAAGAGACCGGAAGAAAAGATAGCGAAAAGAGAATGAGGCCGGAGGAAAAATGGCTTGTATGCATTAATCAGAGAACTCACGATGGGCAAGGTTGTCGGTTTGGAGGATCAGCTGATTGCATTCCTTGTGCTCCTCCTCCAGCCGCGCGGCCTTCTCCTCGGCAGCCTTCCGGGCCTTGGCCAGCTCCTCCAGCTCAGCTTGCAGCACCACGGTGGCGTTGCTAGCGTTCTCCAGAGCCTCGTTCATCTTGGCCGCTGCGTCAGCTTCAGCGGCTTCGAGGATCTTGGCATGCTCAAGACCCAGCTGGATAAGCTGGGACTTAAGCTCCTGGTAGCTGGTCTTCTGCGCGCTCAGCTCTTCCTGATGCTGCTTGATCAGCTGCTCCTTCTCCACTGCAACATGGAAAGGAAAGTGTAAACAAGAAGGTGTCGGTAAAATTCAAAGTAAAGACAAATTAGCAGAAGAAAAAAAAAGAAAGTCGTACGTTGGGCGTTGGCGAGCTGCTCCTTGAGAGCATCAATGGAAGCTTCCGGGATCACTGTCAAGCAGAAATTACAAGTGTTAGAAGGAAAAAAGGTTCCGGTAAGAAAGATGCCGGCAGAACAAAAGTATACCTTGGCACTTGTCGTGTGCCTCCACAAGCTCCCGATGCTCCCACAAGAGCTCCTCAAAGAGGGTCTTCCGAGCGTCAGCCGTGAGCTGTTCAAAGCAAAAAAGATCAGTAAAGTTTCGCGCTAAGAACAGAGTTCTTAACCCGAAGCTCGGGGACTGGCAATGCCGGTTTTGCGCTAAGTTCTTAAAAGTTTAAGTTTTGTCCTAAAAGCTACGCTTTCACCACAAAACTCGGGGACTGGCAATGCCGGTTTCGCGCGTTCTAAGGTAAAGTTTCGCGCTAAGAACAGAGTTCTTAACCCGAAGCTCGGGGACTGGCAATGCCGGTTTCGCGCGTAGTTCTTAAAAGTTTAAGTTTTGTCCTAAAAGCTACGCTTTCACCACAAAACTCGGGGACTGGCAATGCCGGTTTCGCGCGTTCTAAGGTAAAGTTTCGCGCTAAGAACAGAGTTCTTAACCCGAAGCTCGGGGACTGGCAATGCCGGTTTTCCGCTAAGTTCTTAAAGTTTGAGTTTTGTCCTAAAAGCTACGCTTTCACCACAAAACTCGGGGACTGGGAAGATAGACAAGAGAGAAACCGGCATGAAAGTAAAAGATAAAAGACTCCGGAAGAAAGGAAACCGGCAATTGAGAAAAGATAGTAAAACGTACCATCAGATTGTTCGTGGCGTCGTACCACGCGCTGTCCAGCTCTTTTACGGCGCAGCGGAGCCGCGTGAAGTGCTCCTCAGAAGAGCGGTTCCCAACGGGGTCAGGTGCCGGCTGCCTGTCCTTGCCCAAGCCGCGGGTCGCCGGAGTGATGTCCGCGGCGTTCCACTTCTGGGCGTAGGGCAGAAGGTGCCCCGCATCCCGGCCTCGGCGCTTAAAGTCAGTGATGCGGCCAAGAAGACCGGTGGCCTTGGTGACAGTGTTCTGGGCGGCCTTGGAGACGTGCAGCACCAGGGGCTGCTGGCCCGCAGAAGAGGCGCTGGGAGCCGTCGCCTTTCCCTTGGTAAGCCTGGAGGTCTTGGGCGGTGGCGCGGCAAAAGCAGCCCCGGAAGGCTGGGCGCCAGGAGCACTTGGCGGCGGCATGAGGATGGTCCGTGGAGAAGGGGGAGCGGTAGACGCACCACCCGGGTTGGAGCTTCCCGGCGCGGAGGATTCCGGCGCAGAAGTTGTCTTTTTCTCAAGGGCAGGAGGAGCTGGAGGCTCCGCCTGCCCGGCAGCTTCTTCTTCTCCGGCACCGATGTTGCTGGTGCCGGTGTCTTGGTTCTCGGGGAAGAAGGAAGGATCCTCCTCCGTGCGGTGATCTGACGATGTAGGGGCCGCACGCCTCGAACTTGTGGTGCCCCCCGAGAGGGAGGCAGAGGTGTTACCGGCACCAGGTGGTGCCGGGCTTGAGTGAGGAGGGGTTGAGGTCCTTGCGGAACCCTCAGATTCTGACGGCCTTGGGCCAAGCTTGAGCGCAGGGCTGAGAGAAAGAAAAAGAGATGGTTGGAAGAAAGCAACCGGAAAAAGAACTTAGCAAAAAGAGACAAGTCAAAGAATAAAAACTTACCCGGAGGCGGTTGGCATCTGCTTGCGCGCATAGCGGCGCACGCCTACTTTCTTCTCCCCCAAGTCTTCAGTCCGGAAGCGCTTGGTGGGAGGGGCCTGGCTGGAGCCATCGTCTGATGGCGACCGCTTGTTCTTTTGGCCCTGGGCCATGAGCTTATCCACAAACTCATGGCCGGCCTCGGCGCGCAGGGGCGGCACGTGCTCATGGATCTATGAATTGAACAAGGCTAAGAAACAACTCGGAGGAAAATGATAACGGAAAAGTAAGAGAAACCGGAAAAGAAAATACCTCAAGCGTAACCAGGTCATCAGAGGACCCGGTTGGCTTTGGCGGAGATCGGCCCAGACGAGATGCCGGAGTCTTGCCCATCTTCAGATCCTTCCAGAAAATGTAAGGATCTGGGTCGAAGGAGTCGAGGGCGCGCTTCCGGCAAGCTCCTCTCCGCTCGGCCTCGATGAGGGGGAAGCGGTCCTTGGCCTGAAACATGAAGAAGAAAATAAGCAAAAGCAGAAGGTTACCGGCAAGGAACAACCCCAATCGCATAGTCCCTTACTTCTTGGGTCGGAGGGTTAGTAGTGCTGAAGGGAAGGAGGCCCCATTCCCAGTTAGATGGCATAGCAGTTTGGCAAATCTGCTTAGCCTTGAGAACAACGTCCTTCTTGCTAAGGGGAAGGCCTGTGATCTTAGTAGGATCGCCAGGGCCATACATCTCACTCATCCGGTGCTCACGGCGCTGCAGAGGAAGCACCCGGCGCGAGATAAAAGTGCGGATGATATCATCAGAGCAGATGCCGGTGTCCTTCATCTTCTGCTTCATGAAGCGTATAATCCGGTTGGTCTCGTTATGAGCCTCCTTCGGATTGTAGCTCCAGTTGGTTTTCGCGGGCGGCGCCGGATCAAAAGGAGGCAGGCAGATGAGATCTGCGCGGCCGTTGTTCTTCACGTAGAAAAATATTCCTTGCCAGCACCGGCAAGACTCCAGGCCGGAGAACTTAAAAAAGGGGCTCCCTTGACGGGAGCTAATGATGCAAGACCCGCATTGCACGGGGGGCTTGGGCGCAGGAATATCTACGCCCTGAACGGAATTAATCCGAAGAGCGAAGAATCGGGCAAACGTCTCGCGAGTGGGACGAATGCCGATATAGGCCTCCATAAAGGTGGTGTAGCAGGAGAGGTAAAAGATGGAGTTGCCAGGAAGATGATGAGGTTGGAGTTTGTAGAAATCTAAAAGATCAAGGAAAAAAGAAGATGGAGGAAGGCCGAAGCCACGCTCAAAATGAGCAAGAAAGACGACACGTTCGTCGTCTTGAGGATCCGGTACTATCTCATCACCAGGAATCCGGCAAGTAACACCTTCCGGAATCCTGCGGGACCGGTATAACCAGTCGATCTCGTACTTAGTAACATTGGAGCCCATCCAGGCTCCGCGCGTAATTGGGGAAGGCTCCTCGCCGGAAGCTTGGCTAGAGCTACTTGAAGCTTCACCAGAGCTACCAGCTTCAAGATGGCTGCCGGGTGCTTGGCTAGAGCTACCGGGTTCTAGATGGCTACCGGCATCTTGGTGGCTACCGGCGTCTTGATGGCTACCGGAACCTTGTTGGCTGCCGGAGTCCTGCTCGGCTGCCGGGATCTGACCTTATCGAATCTGAAGATGTAGATTCGCCGGAAGATTGTTGGCTACGACTAGCGGAAGAGGAAGAGGAAGAGGAAGATGCGGAGGAAGATTCCTCGTCAGACATTGGATAGGAGGCAAAGAAACAGGAATCCCACACTTGACCCCCGCGCGAAGATCTACGAGTAAGAGAAAAACCAAAGAAAAAGAAGAAATAAGAACGCCGTAGACCCCAGATCTGAAAAGCAAGCAAATGGCGAGCAAACTAAGATTGGAACTGACCTCGAGCGTCGCAGTCGTTGAGGAAGACTTTCCCCGGCGAGGGAACAGACCTGCGGTCGCCGGTGAGCTCTGCCGACGGTGAGGCGGTGAAGGTCAAGAAGAAGCAAGAATGCAGTGCGCCTGAAGAAGATGCTGCAGGAACTCTCCGCACGACGAGGTCCGGCGGAGGCGCGGCGTAAGTTCGCCGGGCGGCGAGACTCAGGCGAGCAGCGGCGGGCAAAGTACGGTGAAGGAGCGCAGAGGCGAAGAACACTATGCGCGGAAGTAGGGGAATGCGAAGAAGAGGAAGAAGAAGGGGCAGTTAAGCTTATAAAGAGGAGAGATAGTGGGCCGAAAACCGCTGGGCCTACGCGGTTTGCCCCGCGGCCCGTGACGGTTCGCGTCGCAGATCGCCACGTGGCATAGGGGTACACGCGGAAAAGGGGAAGCCACACGGAGGCACGCACGGGATCCGAAGCGGTGAGTGGGATCAGGAGCGGTGCATTAAATGGGCGCGCAAGGGTCAATACGAAGTGACAACTGACACTGGCGTGACAGTTACAGTGCGCATGTCTCTGACAGGCGCAGAACCCGAAATATTCTCGACCTCGTCAAGGAGAGACTTAAAGACTAAGATACCGGAGAGAAAGATGCCGGAGAATGCCTTGCGAACAGAGAATATGAGAGTCCGAGCAAAGATGCCGGATTTAAGCCAAAGACTAAGAAAGTTAAACCGGTATCCAAGATACGAAAACCTGGCATGGTCTGTTGGATAGGATCCGCCAGACTATACCAGCTTCGGGGACTAATGTTGGGGGGATGACCCCCGGTATGCCAAAGGTACGCCATACCGGATGGTCTAACCCTTCAAGATACCGGTTTAATGTTCATGCCGGCATAAGAAGATAGAGTTTGGCTAAGTGAAGCTAAGCCGGTATCCCCAAGAGGGGTATACCGGAACCAGGAAGGAAGGATACCGGCGCAACGGAAGGAAGAACATGCCGGCTGACCGGTCAAAGATTCCGTCGAGAGCTAAAGGACAAGGGTGAGCTAAGCAAAGTAGCTTTAAACGAAGACTAGAAGACAAGGAGGAGGACGACGGTCAAAGAAGCCGGAGGACGTCATCCTTCATGTTTAAAGAAGACCCCGGCGTCATCTGTGATTAAAGTAGCTTTATAAAGTATCTTTGTAAAGTAGTTTGTCTAGTCAAAGATCCCATTAGGGTTTCTTGTTCTGTAAGCCACCCTCTCCCCTATATAAGGAGAGGGGGCAACATCTTTCATACGCGCGATCAACAGAAGGGAGAACAACCTGTAACCTGTCTTGAGATCAATGAACATGGTGATCTAGAGCGAGTTCGTCCTTGTGTCTTTCTTCTTCTACCTTTGGTCTTGGCCGGGTTCTTGAGGAAAGCATCCGGAAGTTCGTCCATCTAGTCACAAACCCTCCCCCGAATCCTCTAGCGTCCATTCGGCCCCAAGATAAGCCATCC